>NC_058132.1:322555894-322711651 GCF_016433145.1 Gracilinanus agilis | reverse complement strand
ATAAATTAGAAGCCTTCCCAATAAGATCAGGAATAAAACAAGGATGCCCATTATCACCTCTATTATTCAACATAGTACTAGAAACACTAGCAGTTGCAATTAGAGAAGAAAAAGAAATTGAAGGTATCAAAATAGGCAATGAGGAGACTAAGCTATCACTCTTTGCAGATGATATGATGGTCTACTTAAAAGATCCTAGAGAATCAACTAAGAAGCTTGTAGAAATAATCAACAACTTTAGCAAAGTTGCAGGATACAAAATAAATGCACATAAATCATCAGCATTTCTATATATTTCCAACACATCAGAGCAGCAAGAAGTAGAAAGAGAAACACCATTTAAAATCACCTTAGACAATATAAAATACTTGGGAATCTATCTACCAAAACAAACACAGCAATTATATGAAAAAACTACAAAACTCTTTCCAAACAAATAAAACAGGATGTCTACAATTGGAAAGCCATAAATTGTTCATGGGTAGGACGAGCTAACATAATAAAAATGACCATTATACCCAAATTAATTTACCTATTTAGTGCCATACCTATAAAACAACCAAAAAAAATTCTTTACTGAATTAGGAAAAACTATAACAAATTTCATTTGGAGTAACAAAAGATCAAGAATATCAAGGGAAATAATGAAAAAAAACGTGAAGGAAGGTGGCCTAGCAGTACCAGATATTAAACTATACTATAAAGCAGCAGTCATCAAAACAATATGGTACTGGCTAAGAGATAGAGAGGAGGATCAATGGAATAGATTTGGGGTAAATGACATCAGCAAGACAGGGTATGATAAACCCAAAGAGCCCAACTTTTGGGACATGAATCCACTATTTGACAAAAACTGCTGGGAAATTTGGAAAACAATTTGGGAGAGATTAGGTCTAGATCAACATCTCACACCCTACACCAAGATAAATTCTGAATGGATGAAAGACTTGAATATAAAGAGGGAAACTATAAACAAGTTAAGTGAATACAGAATAGTTTACTTGTCAGATCTGTGGGAAAGGAAAGACTTTAAAACCAAGCAAGAGTTAGAGAAAATTACAAAATGTAAATTAAATGGTTTTGATTATATTAAACTAAAAAGTTTTTGTACAAACAAAAATAATGTAGTCAAAATCAGAAGGGAAATAACAAAGTGGGAAAAAATCTTTATAACGAAAAACTCTGACAGGGGTCTAATTACTCAAATATACAAGGAGTTAAAGCAATTGTATAAAAAATCAAGCCATTCCCCAATTGATAAATGGGCAAGAGACATGAATAGGCAATTTTCAGGTAAAGAAATCAAAAGTATCAATAAGTACATGAGAAAGTGTTCCAAATCTCTAATAATTAGAGAAATGCAAATCAAAACAACTCTGAGGTATCACCTCACACCTAGCAGATTGGCTAAAATGAAAGAAGGGGAGAGTAATGAATGTTCGAGGGGATGTGGCCAAATTGGGACATTAATGCATTGCTGGTGGAGCTGTGAACTGATCCAGCCATTCTGGCTGGCAATTTGGAATCATGCTCAAAGGGCTATAAAAGAATGACTGCCCTTTGAACCAGCCATACCACTGCTGGGTTTGTATCCCAAAGACATAATAGATAAACAGACTTGTAGGAAAATATTTATAGCTGCGCTTTTTGTGGTGGCAACAAATTGGAAAAGGAGGGTATGTCCTTCAATTGGGGAATGGCTGAACAAACTGTGGTATATGCGGGTGATGGAATACTATTGTACTAAAAGGAATAATAAACTGGAGGAGTTCCGGGCGAACTGGAGAGACCTCCAGGAACTGATGCAGAGCGAAAGGAGCAGAGCCAGAAGAACATTGTACACAGAGACTGATATACTATGGTAAAATTGAATGTCATGGACCTCTGTACCAGCAGCAATACAATGACCCAGGACAATTCTGAGGGATTTATGGTAAAGAACGCTACCCACATTCAAAGGAAGGACTGCAGGAGAGGAAACATATAAGAAAAACAACTGCTTGAACGCATGGGTCGAGGTGGACATGATTGGGGATGTGGACTCGAAACTACCACACCAATGCAACTACCAACAATTTGGAAATTGGTCTTGATCAAGGACACATGACAAAACTAGTGTAAATGTGCATTGGCCATGGGTGGGGGGAGTGTGGGGGGCGAAGGGGAAAGGAGGAGCATATATCATGTAACCATGTTAAAAATGAATATTAATAAATGTTTGAAAAAAAATTAAAAAAAGTTATCTTATTGAATTAGAAAAAAAAAGTAATAGCAAAATTCATTTGGAAGAACAAAAGTTCAAGACTACCGAAGGAATTAATGAAAAAGAATGTAGAGGAAGGAAGTCTAGCAATACCAGACCTTAAACTGTATTATAAAGCAGTAATTATCAAAACTATCTGATGCTAATTAAGAAACTGGGATAAAAGAACAACAAACAATACAACAACAAAAATAAAACAAATGTACAACAAACAGTAATAAAAGATTACAGTAACCTTATATTTGATGAAGGTAAATATTCGAGCTTTGAGGATAAGAATTCCCAATTTGGTATAAATTACTGGGAGTACTGGAAAGCGATGTGGCAAAAACTAGGTATAGATCAGTGATTCCCAAAGTGGGCGCTACCACCCACTGGTGGGTGCTGCAGCCATCCAGGGGTGCGGTGATGGCCACAGGTGTATTTATCTTTCCTATTAATTGCTATTAAAATTAAAAAAAATTAATTTCCAGGGGGCTAAGTAATATTTTTTCTGGAAAGAGGGTGGTAGGCCAAAAAAGTTTGGGAACCACTGGTATAGACTAATATCTCATGCCATGTATCAATATAAGGTCAACAGGGTATGTCTTTGAAATAAACAGAGATATCATAAACAAATTAGAACAGGAAACATATTACCTATCAGATTTACGGATAGGAGCAGAATTTATGAATAAACAAGAGACAGAAAGCATTGAGATGTAAAATGGATAATTTTCATTATATTTGATCAAAAAAGCTTCGTATAAATAAAACTAATATAGCCAAGTTAGGAGAAAAAAAGAAAAGTGAAAAAATTGTTATAGTTTCTTTTATAGAAGTCTCACATCTAAAATATATAAAGAACTTTGCCTAACTAATAAGAATATGGACCATTGATAAATGGTTGAAAGATAGGAACAGGCAGTTTTTGGATGGGAAAATCAAAGTTTTATAAATATACATATACATAATTATGTAAATAATTATTGATTAGAGAAATGCAAATCATAATAACTCAGATATCATTTTACACTTATCAGATTGACTAAAATAATAAATGGATAAAATAATAAATGTTTTACTTGGAGGGGATGTGGGAAAATGGGGGCACTAATATGCTACTGGTGCAACTGTGAACTGATCCAACCATTTTGATAAACAATCTGAAATTATGCCCTAAGAGTTATAAAATTGTGTATGCCTTTTTACCCAGCAATACATTTATTAGGCTTGTTTCCTAAGGTTATCAGGGAAAAAGAAAAATAATTTATATGTTCTAAACTATTTATAGCAGCTTTCTTTGTCATGGCAAAAAACTGGAAATTGAGGGGATACCCATTAATTGGGAAATGGCTAAAGAACTTGTGGCATATGACTGTGATGAAATAACATTGTGTCTTAAGAAATGATGAACAGCTTAATTAAAAAACAACAAACCATGGAAAGGTCTACATGAAACCATGAAGAGAAAAAATTATCAGAACCAAGAAAACATTATATACAGCAACAGAAATATTGTTCGAAGAATGATTTGTGTATGGCCACATCCAGAGAAAGAACCAATGAATGAAAATAAGTAATATATTGTTTGTATATGCACATATCTTTTTGTCAAATGATACCTTCTCTAGTATGAGGAGGAAGGGAGGGAGATATCTAGGGACTTAAATGTAGCAAACAAACAAATGAATAAAAAAATGTAGTAACCAAACAATACACATGGCTGGATATAATATTCACTGCACTTCTAATTCAGTTATATGTTATATGTTATAGTTGCCATTTTCTGTAGACATAGGTGTGCATGCAGTTGGACTGAATGGATTGGCATACCTTAAAGCAGTGATTCCCAAAGACGGCACCACCACCCCCTGGTGGGTGCTGCAGCAATCCAGTAAGGTGGTGAATGCCACAGGTGCATTTGGTGCATACCAACAATTCTGGCTGCAAAAGGAGATCCCTACGGCTTATCCTGAAATATGGGCTGTAATTCAAAAGTTTTCAATTGCATTTCCTTCATCATATTTAGTGGAACGTGGATTCAGTGTGGTAATCAATTTATTAACAAAAAAAGAAACCAATTGCAAAAAGTCAATCGCGGTGATTTAAGATTACTGCTGACAAAAATAAAGCCGAGGATTACTAAATTGGTAGCAGCACACCAGGTTCATCCTTCTTATTAAGATGATTTCAAATGTTTTAACTTTTTTTGTATTATATTCTATTCTGAGTTCAATATAATAGTTTCATAATTTCAAAGTCCAGTGTTTCTAATTTACAACTTTCTTTACTATATTTTATGAAAATGGTAGAAAAGTTAATACATATATCTTTCTTATTAATTGCTATTAAAATTTTTAAAAAAATTAATTTCCAGGGGGCGCTAAGTAGTATTTTTTCTGGAAAGGGGGCGGTAGGCCAAAAAAGTTTGGGAACCACTGCCTTAAAGGAACATTTCCATTGTCTCCTCCCCTCCCTCTCAGGTCCCTCTCACTCTAACAGAATAAACAAAACACTTGAATCAGAGGCATAATAAACCTTCTCATAGTTTAGGACAATCTTATAAAAAATGGATTACATAATATATTAAGCTGGCCTGTGGTTCTTGGGACATCCTAATAGGATTGCTACTTAAAAGAAAAAGAAGCACTCTTACCAAGTCTTTCCATTCAATAAAGTCAAATTTATATTAACCTTAGAAATTAACAGGTAAGAATTAGCAAAAGTCCCAAATTATACATAGGGCTTAAATTTTTTAAATTTCTTTATATATATGTCATTTTTATAGCTTTTTTAATGTTTCTGTGTTTAAAGTTCTTTTTTTTTTTAATAAGAAAGATAATTGAGTGGAAAAGTGAGCTAGTCTATCACACCTACAAATGAAACTGGGTTATTGGGGTATGAAGATATAACCCAGTAATTCACAATTGATATAATGATTGATTATGATATTCTTAGAAGGGAATAATTTTTAGATAGCTTCAATAAAGGACAAGAGATCAAGGCATAGATATGATTCCAATAATAAGTAACTTTTTTTTTTCCCATAGGGAGGATGGGATAAAAGTGGAGCTAATGTAAGCTAGAGTCATTATATTAGATCCTTTCATAGGATTATAAAATCATAGGTTTAGACCTGTATAGGCCCTCAGAGGTCACCTACTTCATCTCTATAAGTTTCCTTAAAATGAACACTATCTTTAACAACTACTGCAAGAATTGACTAATATGTGAAGTGAATAGGAAGCTGTCAGGTTTGGAAATGAGTTATATATATATATATATATATATATATATATATATATATATATATATATATATACACACATACACACGCACACACACACACACACACACACACACTCATATGCAGCTAAGGGGAAGTTCCTTTCAGAGTTTTTGCCACTATAGGAATTCCTGGAATGTGGCACCACTGACTGATATTCTGAGAGGATTTTTAGGGAAGTCATAAAGAAGGTATATGGTGAATAGCTGCAGATCAATGAGACTGACCTCAGTGTGGACTTGAGTGGTTTTTATCTCATGAAGTAATAGTGAAGTGATGTGGTGATATTAGTCTGAGTGCCCACATGTGCATGGCATATACTGAAAGACTGAACAAGTAGGCATGGCATATCAGATAGAATGGTGGACAAGGAGTCAGGAAAATCCGAGTCATTTAACATTTTTCAGCTTCAGTTTCTTTATTTGTAAAAGGGAGATAAAACTGTATGCCTGTCAAAGTAGTGAAGGTCAAATTAAATAATATATTAATTTTATAAACTCTGAAGTGCTATATGTTAACTATTATTATTGTTAATATTTTAACAGATGCCACATTGAGATCTTTCCAATGTGCTTATGGCAGGGATTTTTGACTGAGGGTGCATGAACTTTAAAATCTTGGTACCTGTGTTTCATTAGAATTAGTTTCTTTTTCTATCCTATATATTGTATTGTATGCCTTTGCATATTATTTTGAGAAGGGGTCCACAAAATTCACCAGATGGCCAAAGAGGTCCAGGGCACAAAGAAGGTTAAGGAATTCTTGGTTTAGGATGATGGTAGGGGAATTTAAAAGAAATAATTTTATCAGATAGCCTATACTATATTAATTAATTTAAAAAACAATTTCAATTAATAAGCCTTTGTCTTATTTTCCTTTTACCTCCCCTTCCTGCCATTGAAAAAGAAAGAAAAAAACAAATCTTTTGTTACATATCTACACTATAGTTAATGTTCTATTTCATCATGGGCTCACCCTCCCTGAAAAGCACACCCTATGCTAGAGGTCAAGTCAAGGAGCAAAGTCATAGATAGACAGGGAGAAAAGAGAAATAGATGTTTTACATTGACTAACTTCTTGCAAGTCAGTGTACTGGATGGGAACATGCTCCCCAAAGGAGAGCCTTTTCATGATAATTTACAAAGACTACTTACCTTTTTATTTTGTTCCTGACCCCTGAAGGCTTTCTTAGGGCATTTCCTTTCACATGGATAAACCAATTAGTCATAAAGCAATAGCAATCTTACAGCTCATGAATAAGATTCATTGCTTTTTCCTTGTGTCTTTAGCTAAGTCATTGTTGTTCATGGCATGGTCCATCTGCTCCCTTCAGGCTCTGTTGTGTTCCCTCAAATAAAGGGTTAACAAAAGCAAGATTTGAGGAAGGATTATTTATTTGAATTTTGTCAGCATAAATTAATTATAGATTGCAGTGTGTGTGTGTGTGTGTGTGTGTGTGTGTGTGTGTGTTTGTGTTTGTGGTGTGATGGACACACCATACCAGGCTACCTTAAATTAAATTAAAAATTCCTATCCCAAGTAGATAGGCATGAGCCCTTTGATCTGCTAACAACCAAGATTATAAAAAGGGCCACTTGCTTAAGGCAGTTAGTCAAGTCCTTAACTAACTTGCAATTTCCTTCTAGTTGAGAACAGACAAAGCAGCTATTTCTGGGTGGACAAAGCTCCTTCATGTAATATACCAACTGCAATTTTAGCATCACCCGACATTAGTCATGGAAGGCTCTTAGTGTCCTCATGTCAATCAATCACTGAGTGTTTATCAGACTTATGCAGGGCTTTGTGGTTAAAAAGATAAAAATAAGATGATCTTTACCTTAAGATGCTTAATTCTATTTGGGGAGAAGGCATGTGTATAAATAATATATAAAAAATAAACACAAGGTAAATTTTTTTGGAGGAAGAATTATAGCAGCTGGCAGAGAATCAAAAAAGGATTCGTGCAGAATGTCTTACTTGAACAATTTTTGGGAAAAAATAGATTCTTCAAGGTAGAAGTATGGAGGAAGAACTATAGCCCATATATATGTAACAAATCACAATACCACATTTACCCCTACTCCCACCACCCATACTTTTACCAACAAAACAATTACTACTACATTACTACTACTACCCCTTTCACAAATGGTACTACTATTATTACTACCATCATCAATACTACCACTATTCCAATTACAAATACAATAAAAACAATGACTATAACCACCACCACCACCACTACTATTGTTATTGTTCATTTTTATCTTCTCATCTATTTCAATGTTTAAATAGAAATGGTCCTCCATGTTATATTCTCTACCCTATTATTTCTTTTGTATTTAAAGTTTTGTGAACTATTTTAGATAGATTGAAATACTAGCTTTTTATATTTAAATATAAATATTATGATGGAAGCTCATTTTCTGTAGGTTCACTGAAAGTAACTCAGGAGAATGGGGATGATACATACCTTATTCTCTTCTCATATGATTTTGATTTCTTCTCCAAGCACCACATTTTGAAAGGTTTTTGTTTCACATGGCCTGGAGATTGTATTTCAGATGCAAACATCAATTAAAACAGTATTCTTAGATTTTGATTGTTCATTCTTATGTCTGGGCAGTACTAGAAACAGTTTTGTCTGATGGTCTGGATTTGGTCTCCATATAGTTTATTTATTGAATTCTCAAGAGTACTTTGAGAGCTGTATTTGTAGTAGAGAGATGTTTTATCTCTTCCATTATGAAAGAGCAAGATTGAGGTCATCTAGGTGGCTCAGTAGATACAGAGCAAGGCCTAGAGATAGGAGTTGCTGGGTTCAAATTTAGTCTAGCTCCTACCATTCTTCTGGCTTGGAACTGATACTTAGTATTAATTCTAAAACAGAAGGTAAGGGTTTAAAAATAAAAATATCAAGATTGGTAAAGACTTCTAGGCTTTGCACATCTCTAATGTACTAACCAAGTAATAATTATGATTATGATTATGAATGTTTTAGGATATGATTAGGAGGTTACCTACCTCCTAAACATCAGAAAAATAACAGCAATAATGTTTAATAATAAACTCTAATACTGTTGTTATTATTAATTCATAGAATTTTGGAGTTGGGAGTACTATAAAATAATATAGTCCAATTATTTTATTTTGTGGATGAGAAAAATGAGGAACAGAGGAAATTAAATGACTTGTCCAAACTCACTCAGGTAGTATCAGAACCAAGATTTGAGCCTAGACCACTGCTTCCAAATTCAGTAGCTTTCCTTTAGAACATGCTTTGGTGGGTTTGTGATCATTATCAATGTGGAGACTTCTAATAGCATAAATTAACGACCTTTTTCATCCACAAACTTGCATCATCTCTATCTGAAACTATTTGTGACCTTAATACTTCTTAGCTTAGGGTAAGGAATCCTTCTTTTTATTGTTCTTCTTTATTGTATCTTCAGGTCATGTTGTCTTGTCTTTGGCTCATGTTAGGACATTTCCATTATTAAGCCTCTTTTGAAAAAGAGATTTCATGAAATTTCCTTAATGACTCCCATAGGTTATGGTGGTGGCCTTAGCGATTGCCCTGTGTCTGAATAGTACGATCTCTGCACGTGATGACAGTGTGACTGGCCAAGGCTTGGTCGTACAAACTCTAGGGATGGGAGAAGGGATACTAGTGTATACTATAGTAGCATACTACTACTAATAATAATAATTTTGCAAATAGAATCTCATTTGATTCTATTTTACAGCTTGAAGAGACTGAGAAAAACATACATTTAAGTGACTTTCTGAGGGTCACATAGATAGTATTGGCGACTGAATTTGGACTTATGTTCAAATACTCTACCCACTGTGCCACCTAGCTGCCCAGTTCTTTGGTTCTATTGGTCTACATCCTTGTGGGTACTAAGGGCATCATGAAGAACTTCAACCTGAGCAGCAGGATGACTTGAGATATGGGAACTACCTTGGATTTATCTTCTTCCTTAAGAAATGGGTAAAAAGACAGAGGCAGGGGCAGGTTTGAAAGAAATCTGCACTATCAGATTTCTCACTGTATTGTCCTTGGAGTAAGCCTTCAACCTACCCAAAATGGAGGTAGTTGTTGATCCTAGAGACCTTTATAAGAGAGAATAGAGGGAGATGAAATTCTTGCCTTCCCCTTCTATTCCTTTTTTGCATCTTTAATACTGTTTAATAACCAATTGTTCTTACTCTAAATGTAAGTATGCCTATTAAAGTATATGAAGGGTCTCCTGATTCTCTCATAAGTGAAGTTCAATCCTATGCCTAGTGTTGCAACTGTTACACAGCCAGATTCTACTGAACCTTTCTAGTCTTATCCCTTCCTGTTTCTTTCCATTTACTGAAGGCAAACATCTCTCCCAAATATGCACTATGATTTCATGCTTCTTTGTTTTTGCTCAGGCTATTTTCTATGCATAGAATGACCTCCCTCCTGATCTTTATCAGTTCAAATTCTTTAAAAAGCTCAACCCAAATGTCAGCTCTTTTGAGAAGCTTTCTTACAATCTCCTTCCTCCAATATAGGAATGATTTCTAGGCTTTGAAATTCTCTAATGCTCTAATGATCTATAATCCTGTGATTACTATAATACAATGTATTATAGTAATCACAGGATCATAGATGCAAAATTCAGACATTAGAGGCCATCTAGTTCAAATCTCTCTCTTGCCTCCTCCAGATGAAGTAAAAAGGCTATGAAAGGTAAATGATTTACCAAAAGTGACAGCAGCAGTAAGTGTAAGAGGCAGAATCTGAGTCCATGTCATCTGACTGTAGAGCCAGTCCTCATTCCACTATAATGCAGTTCTGTGGTGGTATCTTATCTCCATACTAGTAGTGCAACAAGATCTACAACTGATTCTCAACTTAGAGTGGGGATAAGAGAGTTTACAAGCAGGAGAAACACTTGACATCTTCTCTTTCTGATGGATTCATGAATTTTGTCCTTAGAAGAAATTGCAGATTGCCCTTCCAGCTGAATGTTTTCATGTACAGTCTGTCTAGCATTCTTTTCCTTGGAGGTATTTGTTTGGCTATGAGAGGGACAAGAGGGGGCCAGACATTGAGTCACATGCCTATTGGCCAGGCTGGTTAGAGAGAACAGATGGCGGTGGGAGCAGTCTGGCCCTTTTGGCACGGCCGGTCCCCTTTATACTATATGGTTACCATAGTAGTCTCTATTTGTTTTGACCAGGATTAGCCATAGATTAGATGGACTGATACAGAGAAGACTGGGAGAGTTACAACTTCAAGAGCAACTATGGTGCTGGGAATAGGCACCTTTTGGGTCTTCTCAGATTTTGAGACAGGTCTAGAACAAGCACACTTTCATATTCTTTTCTTGTTGATATAGATTTCTGATTCCTGAAAATAGATCCCAGACACATGACTTCTTTCCCAAATCCTTCTCCCCATGTCCATAATAATGGAGAGGGTGGTCAGGAGAATGAAAGGAAGCCAGTGGGTATAATGCTTTGCAGAGTGGCTCTTTTCTTTTAAACCTTAACTTCCTGCCTTAGTATCAGTTCTAAGACAGAAGAGTGGCAGGGGCTAAGCAAATGGGAATAAATGACTTGTCCAAGGTCACACAGATAATAAGTATCTGAGATGGGATTTGAAACCAGGTCCTCCTGACTCTAAGCCTGGTGCTTTATTCACTGTGCTAACTAGATGTCCTTATATAACTCTAAACAAGCATTTTGTTACTTTTTCTTAGTGCAATAAATTATGTATGTGCCCATAGTAGGTAACACCTGTGCTCTTTAAATAGAGAGGGTCATCTGTTAAGAGCAAGGGCTAAATCAGAATTTCCATAACTAATAATTCAGAGTGAAATTCAATTTTCTTTTTCCCTCTAGCCTAAAAATTGATTCTAACTAGCAAGGGTGCCGCAACCTGTCCAAATATGCCTGTGATTTAAGAGCTATAGATCAATGGCCTCTGGTGGTCACAAGGGATACTACAGCCCTTGTGGAAACCAGCCCATATGCCTTGAACATTTTCAGATGACATCAAAGGGTTCTGCCACCTGGCAATCAAATTACATATTGCAATCTCTCACTAGTTAATTGAGCAATTTGTTAATTAATGAGCAGGCTTACAGTAGCAAAAAAAGATCCAGTTATGGACTGCTACTGCTTCGGATGCATTTCAAGCATCAACAACATGCAATGATAACTTACAACAATATAATTGCTAGGTTACAAACTGACTTAGGGAAGGATTATGTCTTAACTTTGCTTTGAAATCTATTGTTTTTTCTTTGATTTGAGCCCTCTAAATTTTGACCATGACATTCTTGAGAGTTTTCATTTTAGAATGTTTTTCAGTACATGGATTATTTCTCTTTCTGTTTTGTCCTTTTCTCCTAAAGTTTCTGTATAGTTTTAATTAATGAAAGATTGTATCCACGCTTATTTTTTGTTTTTGCCTTTCAAGTAGACCAGTGTTAATTAGTAGGTGTTCTCTTAACTTGTTTTCCTTTTTTTATTCTGTTTTATTCTATTTTTAAGACATTTGATTCGTTTTAACATTTCTTGTTACTTCATGGAGTCATTAAATTCTGTTTTTATCTGTTTTTATTTTTATGAAGCCCCTTACTTGGGTAGGATTTTGTACATAAACCAAGTTATTTCTGAGAGGACTTTGATATAATATACTGAATTATTTCTATTTCTGATTTCTGAACTAAGGCTCAGATTTGTCCCTTGACCTCTGAACTCTTTTCTTTGTTCCTAGGAACTTCAAGGAAAGCTCCACCTCAAAATTTCTTCTATTGTAGAAGATATATTTCTTCCATTGTGGAATGATAGACAGAAAAGTGAGATTATGGGGTCTATCTAGCCTGACAAATAAGAACCAGGCTAATCCAGGTATGTTTGCCAGCAGCAGAACCACGTCCTTGAATCTCCCATTGAGAAACATTGGAAAAGGTCACTCCTAAACATGTAGAACTTGATTTTTCCTTCTAGACATTGGGGACATGGGACCAGGCAGGTGACTGTCAAACATCACCAAGGAATTGGGAGGGATTGTGAGTTTGATGGACCACTTCCTCATTGGCTGTTCACCAATCGAGATGTCTTGGGATCAGTGATCAAAGAAAAGAGATGATCTTGTGATCCCTTCAGAGGAGGGCTAAAAATTGTAGTATATAGATCTACATATCAGGATTTCAGGGTCTTTGATCAATGAGAGAGAACACTGATCAATTAATTTGTTGGTTATTGCTAGCCTGATCTCAAAAGTCAGTCACTCAGAATTTCTAATCATCACAGTTCTTCCTTTTGACCTCTCATTTAATTTATTTTATCATCTTATGACTATTATTTCATTTCTTCCAGCAATTCAAGTTGTTCTTGTGCTCAAACTGTATTTTTATTTGATGCCTTACTCATAGAAGTTACAGACTTACTCTTTTCTCCAAATTTGAGTCTCAGACATCTCTCTTGTCATAAGTTCTTTATAATATTTTTGTTTACTTATATTTCCCTTTTCATTTTCTGAATTGAAGCTTTGGGTTAGGGTTAGTCTCTAAACTCTGGGAAGGAATGCCTTTGTTTGGTCCAGATCTGTATGGCTCGTGTTTCTGCTGCTGCTTTTTCCAGGTACTGAGCTTTGTATTTTTCAAAGATTTCAGAGCAGTGAGCCAAACACTTTCAGATTCCTAGGAAGGGGGCCTGCTGCAGCCAACTTATTCTGTCTTGTGAGAGCTGATTGTTAAATTTTTAGCATAAACATTTACATTTTGGAAATAAACAAACACTACAAATCCAAGCTTGATTTTTTATTTTGTTGACTCTAAATTTAAGAATATTGATGGAGAAAATGTTAACAATTCAGATTATGTTTATTAAGGTATCATTCATTTTTTGAGAGTTGTTTACCAATACACCTCCAATCCTGAGCATTTTGATATAGAGAATAGTACGGTCACTATCTTCCTAGTCTGAATTTTGCATTCTCAGCTTCAGGCCTGCCTCTGGTTAATACTCCAGTAGACAGCTACTAGTCCTAGCTCCTGTCAGTTAACTGGAAAGCTCAATAGGTTCAGAGCAACAGAACTATGGGCTTACTCATCATTGGTGCCTTCTATTCTGTTACAAAGCCACAACACAGTCTAATTTCTTGCTGGAAAGTTTCAAGACCAACTCTGGAATTAGTGTTACAAATGTGAGCTCACCTTTGTGCTTTGCTCCAGGCTCTGGTATACAAGTACAAAATCCCAGTCTCCTCTGTGTATTGGAAGAATCTCTGCAGCCCTTGCTTGTTGGATTCTTTTCCCAGTGTCCACAGGCTTCTGGCTATCTTCCCGTACTGATCTAGGATAGATAAAGAACACAATATAGTTTCTTCTTGGATTTCCTATTTACCTCTTCATCTAGTGCTCTTGCTCTATCTTGGTTGGAGTAGTTGAGGTAAAGAGCTGAGTCATCTGGCTTTTTCTTTCTCCACCTACTGCCCACTGTCCCTTCCCCACTCTATCCAATACAATGCTCTATACAAAGTAGGTGCTTGATAAAATTTTTATTTTTTGTTGTAATACCCTGTTTTTTCTGGTGACATTTGCATTTAAAGTGGCTGCTTGGAGAAGAATTCACCTCTTTATTCTAGTGGTTTGGATTTCTATTATTCTTATGAGCAAGTGAAGGAAATCTCTTCATGTAGGTGTGATTTTTTTCTGGAAATAAGAATCATAGGATTTATAGTTAAAAGGGACCTTAGAGATGACTTGGTCATCCTTCCTTGTTTTTCATATCAGTCACAGATAAGAAAAGTCACACAGAGGAAAAAAAAGAAGAAATTTGACCTGCTTCAGGTCATTTCTCTTATAGTAAGAGCCAGATCCTGGTCTCAAATCTAAGTCTCCTGACTGAATCCATTTTCATTTCTATTATACTTCTCCAGCCTACTCAGCATAACCAGTTAATTATCTACCTGAGCTATAAATAAGGCCATTTGCTTCTCTTTAATTCTCTCTTCTTCCTTAGAATTCCTTAGATATTCAGAACTCAGGGTCAACCACATCTTTTGTCTAGTTTTTCTTAGTTTATATTGTTTGTATTTCCTTCACATGGCTATAGGCCCCAGGGCAATAGGCACCTGGGAAAGAAATCAAATAAGCATTAAGTAAATAAAGTAGGAGTGGCTAAAAATAATGGTCTATCATGCTTCTGTGGTGGCTCAGTGAGTTTGGTACTCATTCTCTGTTCACAGAAGGAAAAGTTTTCTCATGCAGGCTACTGTGATGGGGTAGCCTTTTCTGGCTTTGGACACTTGAGATAAATGTTTTTCATATTAGATTCATTTCCTTGATTTTGTTTTAATATAAAAAAAAACTTCCTCAGCATGAAAAATGCTTGAAGATACACATTCCCAGAGGCTGAAACCAAGTAATAAATGTTGAACAGCCTGTGCCCATAGAAAACAAGATGTCATTAAGGCCAAAACTACAATTTTAAAAGGAAAGATATTTTCCCTGTATTGAATATATGGGTTTGCTCAGTCACTCCTGCTGAGTCTCTCTTGCCAAAACATACAATTTCTAGAAAATGTTTTCTCTAACTCTTTGAGGATATTAAATCTCTCCAACATCCTCTACTTTTTCTAAATAGATTTGATCAGTAGTGATTTTAAAAACGAAGTGGATGCCAGTCACCTAAGTACCTAGAAGCAAAGCAGGTTATCTCTAATCTAAGTTTCTCTTTGGCATTCTAGTTTTTCTTCTATAAAATGAAGGTGTTGGACTAGATGAGTTCTATAATCCTTTCCATGCTTGGCATTCTATGGTTCTGAAATTCTATAGGTCTGATAAAGCCAGTCTCACCTCATACCTCTGGTTCTTAGTGCTTTCAACTTCACTCAGGGTACAGCAAACTTGGAGATAGTGATACTGATATTCTCTTCATAGTGACTTGAGTGATTGAATCCTGCAGTGTGGCTGAAATAAAAGATGCTGAGTCTTTCAGATACAGAGACAACATATCTGCTGGACTGAGCATCTGTGTGGGATAAACAAGGGGTTAACACACAAAGCCCAAGTGTGACACATGTCTGAATGATTTCTGGAATCCTTTGCTACCCTCAGTGTCAAGATGGGAATATAAGTTTGGGTTGTAATTGTAATGATCTGGTTGACACTTAGAGCTTCCGTGACTTCCTTCTCTACATAAAGACTAGACATAAACCAACCATAAATCAAATATAGAAACATTTACTTAAGACAAAAGGGTAAGGTAAAGCACAAAACGAAACAGCTGGACAGCAGTGACTTTCTTAACTATGACAGTTCAAGAGACTAGCATTTACCACTGGGAACTCAGTAACAGAATGGGGTTCTCTGTAGCTCCTTAAGGATGATTTCACCTTGGCTTCATTTCTGGACACTCAGCTATGTCTAACACAAACAAAATCTCCTGGGTTCCTAATGTTGTAATATATGGAGCCCAAATGATACAGGCAGGCAACAAAGCTGGCATCTTCAGTTCCATTGTCCCTTGTTTCAAAATGCTTCAGCCTTTTCTCTGTTGCTTTCAGTGCATTACAGTACAAAGAAATAAACATTTATTTAAAAACCTACTGTGTGCCAGGCACTTTGCTGGGGATACAAATAAGAAAAAGAGACATTCTTTGCTTTCAGAGAGCCTAAAATCAAATAACAAAAGACATTACATAAAAGGAGATTGGAAAGGACTTGAAAGGGTTGGGGTGGGGCAAGCCCAGGGGGTATCTTGCTCTCAGGCAGAACTGCAGATGGAGAATAGAGTAAGCTGGAAATATAATTTTTGTCCTCTATAAAAAAAAAAGGTTTTGGGTGGAATTTAGTGCTCTACCTTTCAGTCTTCCAATTAGAGGAGAGAGGAGAGAGGAGAGAGATGATATCTAAGGTTTGAGTTAGCATCATGATTGCCTTATCCTTGGAGCCTAAGCTTCTTTCTATGAATCCATTCATTCCCCATGGCCACTAGGAAGGCTATATTTCTGTTTTGTGAATAACCTCCTTAGCTTAGTGGAGAGAACAGTGAACTTGGAGTCAGAAAGACCCGATTTCTAAAATATTCTTTCTTGCCTTTCTTCCTACTTTGCAAACCAACTCTTCTCATTTTTTTCACTGATACATAAATCATAAAGAATAAATAAAGGACTTGTTTGGTCTTATTCACTGAACAAATTAGAATACTGTACTTGAAGTTCAAAGGATATGGTTTTAAAATGAGTAAAAGTTATTCTGTTTTGGATAAAAAATGTATAAAATTCATTATGTGAGAATGTAGAATTACAAAATTAGAACATATCAGGACTAGAAGATACATTAAAGATCATCTAACACGACCCATATCTAGACAGGAATCTGCTATAAGATTCTTGACAATTGGTCAATCTGGCTTCATTTTAAGACTCTAGTGGCAGGCAAATCACTGTCTATTAAGGCAAAATCCCAATTTTGTACAGTTAATTGTTTCTTAAAAAGTATTTCCTTATATCAAGTCAAAATCTGCCTTTTTGCAACTTCATTCATTGAGCATAGGGAACTTTCTGAAGTAAAATAATTCTAATCCCACTTCTTGGACTCTTACCAAAATGGGCAAGAGGGCTTCAAATTTCAATTTGAGGCTGTGAAGAAATCCCCAAATGAATTTATCAAACTGAGTGCTACAAAAGACATAAGATGTGATATGTAAAAAAGGACTAGATGAAAAGAACATGGAACATATTCAGAAATTATACATATGACTTCATGTCTACATATGCTAATGCACAAATTAAAATTAAAATTTTAGCACAGAGGTAAATGTATTTCATGGTTATGGATGATATTTGGATAGAATCATGACTGTTATACTGCAATAAATTATATGGTTCAAAACAAATCTTTCCTAAATATAGAGGATAGCATTCTATCCCATTGAGGGAAATGGGATAGAATCTGTCCCATAAAGGTAGCATAGAATCCTATAAACATGTCTATGTAAGTGCTATTAACTGCATTGGGAAAAAATAAAAGGAGAAACAATCATATGGGAGTCTATTTACAGTCTTTATCAGACAGATAGAGTATATGGATAATACTTTTCTCTAGAAAATACAGAATTAACATGGAGATACGGATGGGAAGACTTCCATCCCAACTATACAGACACAGTGTAAAAGTCAACTTCTGATAAAAAGAATTCATTATAAGGTGATGGGATGAGTACTAGACTTGAAGTTAGGAGAACTTCCTCTGACACTTCCTCAAAAGTATGCACTCTGGTTTAAAACTGAAAAGGGTTCAAGACAAAGCTTATTGGAATTTAAGAAGTTAGGATACTTGGAGGCCAGTGTTTTTGAAGAGAAAAGGGATTAGAATGGGGGAGATTGTGAGAAGCTTATTGGTAAAGAGGGAAGAAAACCTGAAATTCTATAGATAAAAACAAATGGGGATTGGCAAAGGAATGCCAACCTTAAAGGAGGAAACATAGTTATTGAATGATGATGGTGGAAGGACAGGTTGAGAGTGAAAGTGGGGAGTTCATGGCATCTTCTTCATTGAGCTTGTGAGTCCTGGGGCTTGAGAAGTAAACAGCCAGTCAGGGAGTAGGCGCCAAGAGAGAGGATAAGAAGGTGATCAAAATGTAAAAGAAGAACATCTAGGACCATGAGTTTAACAGCAAGGAGGGTTCTAGATCACATTGTCAGAAGAGGCAACAGAAAGTGATTGAGAATGTACAGTTTCAGGGTACTCTGTCTCAATATTGGAGACACCAGGGGAAAGGTTGTGGGGGATGACATTGACAGGTAAGTGCACAAATTATGCTGCTGATCCCTTATTTATCTCATGCTGAACTTAAACATCCTATGTAGTATGGCTCTCTGGTTTTGGCCCAGAGGAGTCAGAGGAGTTTGGAAGGTTGGGGGGAAGCCCTCAGCTTTTCACTCTGGTCAAAAAACATTGCTGAGGAAGAGGATTAATGGCCCTAGGTATACATGATCAAGAGACTATCAAAAGAGTAGAGCCAACTCAGTGGCTAGAGATTGGCAAAGATGGGGAAGGGTAAGCAAATGCTACCCTCCACCAGATGTCAGAACTTGGGACAAAGCCTAGGTTGTTGCATATGAATTCTTGTTCAGCATATACTAGAGTCTTTATGAGGTAAAATGTTTTAAAATTTAAAAGCAAAGCAGGCCTGAAAATATGACTTAAAACTCTAAAATGAAATATGGTCCAAAGGGAATGGAAAACTTGGATTATTCATTTTTGAATGATTCCAATGAGGAGAAACAGCTAAAGAAATCAGTGCAATAGCAAGGACAATTCTATGATGAACTTAGATTAAAAAAAAGACATTGTACACTGCTCTAAGAAATATTATAAATGACTGACATTAACTTTTAAGAACAGTGAAAATACGACTAAAGCTTAATCTGAAGTGAAGCATACTAAGAAAAATAGTAATGACAATCAAAAGGTTTGATTTTTTAAAAATGCTATGCTTAGAGTAAGAGTGATCAATAAGAAAGACATAGACTCACTGCTTAGAGGCAGATAGTGTGATGTATCTTATTGACAGAGATGACTCACAAAAATATTGCTTTGTTTTCAGCTTCTTCATGAAGGAGATTGATATTTCAAGTGTAAATGTAAAATGAACATAGTTAAACAAAATTGAATGCCAAGATAAATGGAATATAATAAGATAACTAATTTCAAAAGAGTTCAAGTGCACAGAAAAATGCATTCTATGGAACTATCTAAATATTAAAATTTAATTTGGGTAATGTTTGAGAAATGATGGAGAATCTAAGAAAGACATTGAAATGTCTTGGATTCAAATAGGGACATGGTGTAGAGAAGGAAGATTTACTCTACAACCTATAGACACATAAATTTGATCTCAACTTAGATCAAAATTATAGTCAATTATTAAACGGATAGTTAATGAAATAAAAAGAAAGTAGCAGTCACTTAGAGCCAGTATGTATTGACTTTCAGGAGCAAATTTTATAAAATTTATCTCATTTCTTTTTTTGTAGTGTTAATAGGTACATCAGTGATTTTGCGGATATTGGTCATCTTGATTTCAACAAAGTCTTTGACAAAGTCTTTTATGATATACTTGTGGAAAAAATGGATGATAATCCAACTAAGTAGATTTGTAACTAGTTGGGAACCATACCCAAAGAATATTGATAAATGGAGCTATCTCGATGTGGAGAGGTTTCCAGGGGTATACTTCAGGACTTTCTTCATGGTCCTGTTCAACATTTTTATTCATGACTTAGGTAATGGAAGAATGGATAAAAAGATGTGTGTATCAAATTTAGATGGAAATTTACTCATCAAATTTGCAAGTGAGCAAAGGTCAGGAGGGATAGCTAATGTATTGTCCAGTAGAATAAGTATTTTTAAAGATCTCAAGGGTCTGAAGTGAAAGCCATGAGTAAAGAGTATAACATTAGACAGATAAAGGCACATGTCTGCACTATACAAGCTTAAGTTAGATCACACTTGTCTTTGGATTTGGTCCCCGGATTTACTTCAATTTTACTTTTTTTAAAACCCTTAGTTTCTGTCTTGAAATCAATACTAAATATCAGTTTCAAGGTGGGAGAGGTATATTTGTCCTGGTTCACACAGCTAGGAAGTGTCTGAGACCAGAATTGAACCCTGGACCTCCCATCTCTAGCCCTGGCTCTCAGTACACAGAGCCCTCAGGTTTACTTTTGAAAAAGGCTTAATGGGAGTCAATAAGATGATGTGGTTTCCAGCAAAGTTAAAAAAACTTAGAGAACATTAATATAAGTATGATGCTAAGATCAAGAGAAACTTTTTTGTGTGTGTCACAGCATCTTTATTGTTGTGGGGTCATGGAGAATTGGATATGACTGAAAAAAACTGAACAACAACAAACATCAAGATCAAGAAACATATTTCTCATCCCAGAATCTTAGGTTCCTTTCAAATCTTGAGAATTTTTATGACAAATTCTCTTTGGAGTTTCTGTTGGAAAAAGTGAGATTATTTGCAAATCCTTTTGAAGACTGGCTTTTGCTTCCACAATTTCATTAAATTAAATAGAAATTCTACTTATTAGAAAGCTGACCAATTATTTGCAGAGCACCATAGAAATTAGAATAAGTCATTTTTGACAGTATCATGTTTAGAAAAAAACAACAACAACCAGATTTCAGAGGACAGATATAACAATGATTTTGGACCACTACCATCACTATGCACCTTAAAAGAACAGTTGACCATTATTCATCTCCCTTAGCTGCTCCTTCATCCTCCTCAGGAGGAAATTACAGCTACATTTGTTTTTCTCTTAGTTGTCCAACTTTGGTTTGAGCATCCTTGGAGAATGAACCTGTAATTTGTTTAGCAACAATTGTTCATCATGCTGCCCTTTGTTAAAGGCTTTCTATAAATATTATAGAGGAGAATTTGTTCATTCTCCTACTTGTACCCATTCATTCTCATCCATTTAATATTCACAACATACACACGTTTATTAAGAGCTTACTATACACACAGAGCACTGTATGCTGGGCATGTCTTTTTGACCTCTTCCTTAGACTCAACAACTCTTCAAATCTCATCTCAGCAAACATTTCTTCTCCCCTGGCCTCTGACTCTAATAAAACAAATCAAATTCACTTCCCTTAGCTTTCCAGCTTCCCACAATTCAATCACATTTACCATCACGTTATCCCATGGCCTTTCTTGTCCTCTCCTCAATATAAGTTTAGCAGCTGAGTGCAGAGCATATGAACCCACTTGTGAAAAAAAAAGAAGTATGGGAATGCAGAAATGAAATATAAAGGTTATAACAGTAAAACATGATTAAGGCAGAAGATGGGGTAGCAAAGGTCCTCACAGGAGTCTTTACTCCTTCCCTTGTAACTCATGCACTTTTAAAAGACCAAGTTAGTCTGGTAAATGTAATAGGTGATGCCAATGACGGAGAGTTGTAGCATATTACTTCCTTGCTTAGGAGATGAGATCTTCACATTCCAGAGGACAGAAACTTGGCCAAAGTGACTCATTTTCGTCCATTGTTCAGAAAAGATATTCCTTCAGAAACCAGGCTGCTAACCTGCAGAAGGCTCTCAGTGGTGTGTGTCAGCTGTCACTGACAATTAAATGTTTCTTTCCTGTCTAAGTGATTCATCCAAATGATGAATATTTTGGAACAAATATATGTCTAAATAAAGACAGAATAGAACACTGCTTATGTAGTCTGGCCCAGCAGGTGCTGGGAAGATACCTTTATGAAAACTATTTCTCTTACTGGCATGTCAAAGTATCCATGATTCATTATTTTAGTCAATCAATTAATTAACAAACATTTATTGGATGCATGAAAGGCACTGTAACATTGTGTATTGAGAGCTGGACTCAAAGCCAGGAAAATATCAGTTTGATACCCTTTGGATATTGGCTGTGTGTTCCTAGTCAAGTAGCTTACTTTTGGGGGCATCTAAGATACTTTCTAAATTGCAGAGATTTCCAAAATGCAATTGTGGAGGGATTTTCTCATCAGAGAATTTTCCTTTACTAGTTAAATCATGGGTCCAGGCCCTATCCATCTCCTCACTGTGGTGGACAAAACTTGTGTAATTACAAATAATATTGCTACATATTCAGAGGGGTGATACAAAGAGGTAAAAGGGTCATTTAGATGTGGATAGGACTTTACAGATAATCTAGTCTAATACCTTAATCTTGCAGAAGAGGGAACTTAAGCCCAGGGAGGGGAAGTGACTTGTTCATGATAGCAAAGGTGGTAAAGCCCCATACCAGGGTCTGAATAAAGGTTTTCTGGCAATATATCCAGCGCTCTTTCCACTCGACTCAGCTGCCTTTCAAAAAGGCATCATGACTAAATAAGTTGTAGCATACGATTGTGATGGAATACTATTGTGCTATCAGAAATTATGAACAGGTTAATTTTGGAAAAATATGGAAAGACCTACATGAAATTGTGAAGAGCAACAGAAGCAGAACCAAGAGAACATTATATCAAGCAGCAGAAATATTTTTTGAAGAATGACTAGTCTATGTGTATCTCCAGAGAAAGAACTGATAAAATAAAAATGTCATAGTTTTTATGTTTGTGTATATCTTTTTCACAGATGATTCACGCTCTAATGAAGGGAAAGGAGGAAGTGAGGGAGATAACCAAGTATATTAATATTTTAAATGTTACAAGCAAGAATTGAATAATTTTGAAGAAAAGTTTATCATCTATCAGAAACATGTTTTTGGTGAGAAAACAAAAATAATACATCTGACCCAGAGAACATTAGATGATGATATAAAATGGAGAGCTACACTTTGTGGTACCAAAAGTGCTAAAGGAGTTAATTGGAAACGAATTCCATACTGTTTGGAGTAGGGCTAGCTAGGTGGCTCAATGGATAGAGAGCTAGGACTAGTTCTGAGAAGTCTCAGACACTTCCCAGTTGTGTGACCCTGGGCAAGTCACTTAATACCATTTGCCTAGCTCTTCCTCCTTAGTTGTTACTAAGATGGAAAGTAAAGGTTTAAAAAAATAGATTGGGGTAGTTAAGGAGGGATTTTTAAAAGGAGGCAAAATTTGATCTGAGCCTCTAAGGATGAATTGGATCTGGAGAGCAAGCCAGGCATTGCATGTGTGTGTGAGAGGATAACAACATGAACAAAGGATCTGAGCTCTTGTAACTAGAGGTATCTGGATTTGAAAAAAAACTTCCTTGAAATTTCAGTTATCCAAGGAGGCATGGAACAGTGGCCCCCTCAACTCTGAACTTGCTATTCAGGCTTCAGCGTGGGTGTTTCAGGTAATCAGAATCTTGCAAATATCTCTCAAATCCCTGTCTATGCATTCTTTTTTTTATTTTATGCCTCATTATTAGCTTGTCATTTTTTCCTGTCTATACATTTTTTACCAAAAGAACCAGCAGGTACAATGAATCAAATAGCAAAGTATTTAACTTGGGAGAGAATAGCAAAATAAATAATAAACAATATAATCATGTTTAACCTCCCCATGTTAGCTCATGAGTATAGTTCCTTAAACAAAGTAAAAACTTAATAAATGTTTAAATGGGATGAAATCATTAGATGAAGAAATGCAAGAAATGGAAATTATGAGGGTGGAGGAAGAAAGATAATTTTAGAGTGTTAGGCATTAATTAGAGAGAGAGGCCTAGATGGATTGAATCTGGGAAGAGAATTGAATAATTGTTGAACAACCATTCATCATGAATGTTGGAGGGGATGTGGCAAAATTGGGACATTAATGCATTGCTGGTGGTGTTGTGAACTGATCCAACCATTCTGGACAGCAATTTGGAACTATACTCAAAGGGCTTTAAAAGACTATCTGCTTTTTGAGCCAGCCATAGCACTGCTTGTATTATACCCCAAAGAGATAATAAGGAAAAAGACTTGTACAAAAATATTTATAGCCACGCTCTTTGTGGTACCAAAAAATTGGAAAATGAGAGAATGTCCTTCAATTGGGGAATGGCTGAACATTCATTACTCTCCCTTGGTGTCATTTTAGCCAATCTTCTAGGTGTGAGGTGATACCTCAGAGTTGTTTTGATTTGCATTTCTCTAATTATTAGAGGTTTAAAACACTTTCTCATGTGCTTATTGATAGTTTTGATTTCTTTATCTGAAAAATTGCCTATTTATTTCCCTTGCCCATTTATCAATTGGGGGAAAGCTTGATTTTTTTGTACAATTGATTTAACTCCTTGTATATTTGAGTAATTAGAACCTTTGTCTGAGTTTTTTGTTATAACAATTTTTTCCCAATTTGTTACTTCCCTTCTAATTTTGGTAGCATTGGTTTTGTCTGTACAAAACCTTTTTAGTTTAATGCAGTCAAATTATTTATTTTACATTTTGTGATTTTTTTCTAACTTTTGCTTGGTTTTAAAATCTTTCCCTTCCCATAGGTCTAACAAGTATACTATTCTGTACTCACCCAATTTACCTAGAGTTTCCTTCTTTATATTCGAGTCATTCACCCATTCTGAGTTTATCTTGGTATAGGGTGTGAGATGTTGATGTAGGCCCAATCTCTCCGATGTTGTTTTCCAATTTTCCCAGAAGTTTTTGCCAAATAGTGGGTTTTTGTCCCCAAAGCCGGGTTCTTTGGGTTTACTGAAAACTGTCTTACTGAGGTCACTTACCCCTAGTCTATTCCACTGATCCTCCCTTCTGTCTCTTCGCCAGTACCATATTGTTTAACTGGGGATTTTTGATTTGTTCCCTTTCTAGTTTTTTGATTTGCATGCCCAGTTCATTGATCTTTGCCCTCCCTAATTTGTTAATATATGCACTCAAGGATATAAATTTCCCCCTGAGTACTGCTTTAGCTGCATCCCACAGATTTTGGTAGGATGTCTCATTATTGTCATTCTCTTCAATGAAATTAGTAATTGTTTCTATGATTTGTTCTTTCACTAAATTATTTTGGAGAATCATATTATTTAATTTCCAATTAGTTTTTGGTTTGCCTGCCCATGTGCCCTTACTGATTATTATTTTTATTGCATTATGATCTGAAAAGATTACATTTACCATTTCTGCTCTTTTGCATTTGTTTGTCATGTTTCTATGCCCAGTACATGGTCAATTTTTGTGAATGTACCATGTACAGCTGAAAAGAAGGTGTATTCCTTTTTGTCCCTATATATTTTTCTCCACATATCTATTATTCTAATTTTTATAGTATTCCATTCACCTCTCATCTCTTTTTTTATTTATTTTTTGGTTTGATATCTAGATCTGATAGAAGAATATTTAGATCTCCCACTATTATGGTTTTACTATCTATTTCCTTCTTGAGCTCTGCCAGTTTCTCCTTTAGAAATTTGGATGCTATACCATTTTCTGCATACATGTTGAGTACTATTGTTTCCTCATTGTCTACACTGCCTTTTATCAGGATGTAATTACCTTCCCTATCTTTTAATCAGATCTATTTTTACTTTGGCTTTGTCAGAAATCATAATTACCACTCCTGCCTTCTTTTTCTCATTGGAAGCCCATTAGATTTTGCTCCAGCCATTGACCTTAACCCTGTGCATGTCCACCTGCCTCAAGTGTATTTCTTGTAGACAACATATGGTAGGATTTTGTTTTCTAATCCACTGCTATTTGCTTCTGTTTTATGGGAGAGTTCAGCCCATTCACGTTCAGAGTTATAATTATCAGCTGTGTATTTCCCAACATTTTGGTATCCTCTCCTTTCTACTCCTCCTTCTTACACTATTTCCTTTTAAACCAGTGGCTTGCTCTAAGTCAGTCACCTTTTTCCCCTCCCTTGGTTTACTTCCGTTTCTATCCCCTCCCTTTTAATTCCCCTCTTATTATTTTTTAAGGCCTAATGAATTCCTTCCCCCATATATTCACCCCCCCCTTTATGAACTTCCCACCCTACTCCTCCCTTGGTTTTTCCCTTCTGACTTTATCTGTAGGGTAAGATAGAATTAAATATCCCAATGGATCTAGCTACTCTTCCCTCTCAGGATTAATTCCGCTGAGAGTAAGGTTTAAGTATTTTCTATTAATGCTCTCTTGCACTCCTTCTTAAAATAGTATTCATCTCATCCCCTTCCCATGCCCTCTTTGTGTGGTACAGATTATCCTATTTTTATTATTCTTTCAAGTTTCTCTTGGTGCTATCTTCTATACCCCCCCCACACACACTTTTTTCCACCATATCATTTAAGACCATTTAGTACTCCAACGTCTCCCTATGGCTAATTCTTCTAATTACTATAATAGTCAATATGATTTTTTAGAATTACACATAATATTTCTCCATATCAGAATACAGATAATTTAATTTTATTATTTTTTTAGTTTTAATTTATTTTTAGTTTTAGAAAAATTTTCCATGGTCACATAATTCATGTTTTTACTTTACCCTTCACCCCCTCATACTCACCACCACCACCAACGTGCATTTCCACTGGTTTTAAAATGTGTCATCAATCAAAACTTATTTACATATTATTGATAGTTGCATTGGTTTCCAGTCTACATCTCCAATCATGTCCACATCAATCCCTGTGCTTAAGCAGTTGTTTTTCTTCTGCGTTTCCTCTCCTATAGCTCTTCCTCTGAATGTGGGTAGCGTTCTTTTCCATAAATCCCTTAGAATTGTCCTAGATCATTGCATTGCTGCTAGTACAGAAGTCCATTACATTCGATTTTACCACAGTGTATCAGTCTCTGTATACAATGTTCTTCTGGCTCTGCTCCTTTCACTCTGCATCAATTCCTGGAGGTCATTCCAGGTCACATGGAATTCCTCCAGTTTATTATTACTTTGAGCACAGTAGTATTCCATCACCAACATATACCACAATTTGTTCAGCCATTCCCCAATTGAAGGGCATACCCTCATTTTCCAGTTTTTTGCCACCACAAAGAGCTCGGCTATAAATATTTTTGTACAAGTTTGTTTATCTATGATCTCTTTGGGTTACAAACCCAGCAATGGTATGGCTGGATCAAAGGGCAGGCATTCTTTTTTCTCTCTTTGGGCATAATTCCAAATAATTTGATTTTATTGAAGCCCTTGAAGAAGGAAATTTAAAGATAAGAGTTTTCTTTCCCCTCTCTTTCTTATTTACCTTTTCATGTTTCTCCTGGTTTTTGTGTTTGGATATCAAACTTTCTATTTAGTCCTCATCTTCTCTGTACAAATACTTGTCCTTTGCAGGTATGCTGGTGGTTGGTAGCGAGGAGAGTTAAGAGCCCTGTTCTACTCTGCAGCCATCTTAACCTGGAAGTTAACATTAGGTTCTTTTTAACAAAAGTTTTTTTCTATTTTAATAAAATACACTAGCTTGGACGGTCTCCTAAGGGAACAGGTTCATCCAAGACATCATGCTAGGAGGTCAGTCTGTTGATTATCCATGTAGAAAAATTGAGAGATGTCTTGAGTGACTATTTAAGGTAGGAATGAGGATAAAGCATTCATAAATGAGGGCCATCTTGAGAGATGGAAAACAGGTAGGAGATAGACTACTGTGAAGAAGGGACACAGAGAAAGACATTTTAATAAGGTTGTAAAGGGGGTTAAAGGGAAGAAGATGAAATAAGACTTGAAAGGGTGGATTGTGGAGGAACTTAAATGATAGACTGGGGCTTTCAGTTTTTTTATCTTACACTTTACCCCATTTTGCGATTTTCTTGGCAAAGGTGCTGGGATAGTTTGCCTTCTCCAGTTTGTTTTACAGATGAAGAAAGTAAGACAAAAAGAGTTAAGTGAATTGCCCGAGATCATACAGCTATAAAGAAACAGAGACTGGTTTTGAAGTCAGGTCTTCCTGATTCCAAGCTAGGTGCTCTATTTGCTGTGTCACCTAGCTTACATTTGCTAGGAAGACACTAAAGGCTTTTTAAAAATGTGGTTTATGTGTATGGAGTTTGTGGAGTTGGATTTTGAGTCTGGAATTGGATTGAGAGTCTGGAATGATTAAATAGATGGTCCTTTTTGCTCCCTTGAAGTTTTTTGAGACTTAAAAACAAAACAAAAGAAAACAAAACCAAGTTAGTTCTTTGATGTTCCCAAGGAAATAAAGATGGCATAAAATATTAGAAATGCAATTAACATAGTTGTAAAGAATATTATAACTTCCCCTTTCCTGTTAATTTTTATATTATATATTTATTGGATTTTTTCCTAATTAAAATTATCTATACTAAGAAGGCCCAAAGAGAGCAATTGGGTTAAAACAGGAAATTATGGATATACATTTCAATTTGAAAGATCAACTTTGTAAATTAAAACAGCAGAAGTGATGGTGCAGTATGGACTCTTTCCATTTTAACTCACTCACTGCTCCCTGCTATTTTCTTGCCAGAATTCTCTGCAGTAGAAGAATTTTGGAATATTTCCAGGTTCTACTGGTTGCCTAGTTGCTTGATGGATCCCCTTTGGCAGTCTAGGGAAACCTATAGACCCCTTCTCAGAATAATGTTTTTTAAATAATTGAAGGAAACTAAATTTCATTTTAGAGGTTAGGGGAAATAAAAATGTAATTTTTTTCCTATCCAAGTTCATGGATCCCCTGAAAAATATTAATAAGAACTATTGCTCAAAGGTATCCTTAGAGCACAGTGTTGCTTCCCTATATCCCAAAGTCTCCTTCCTCCATAAAGCTCCTCCTTTCTAGTTCAGTCTACAATGATCTCTTTTCTTGATATATCACCACACAGTAGTCAAGGGAGTTGGAGAGTGCTCGGTTCCAAGGAATTGATTATTTCTTATTTAGGCCCAGGGATGGTATTATCTTGTTCTAAGGGAAAGCAACTACCAAGAAAATGGTGGATAATCATGTGTTCCAGAAGGGGCACATGGCAGAACTAGGCAAAGATGAGAGACATACAGAAATATGACCCTGCCATCTTCATCTGCTGGAATTCATGATGGGCTATATCTGCTACTGCTATTGCTAACTAAGAAGGTATCATCTCTTAGTATGAAGGGAGAATGGTTTATTATGTCCCTCAGGTCCAAGATTTTTCCTTTGTGTGATGAGGGTTCTAGCATATGTAACTTATCACGTTTATTTTTGTCCCAAGTAAGCCATTAATGCCTCCTGGAGGGAAGACCTTCCTTCATCCCACCCACTGAGTACTGTGCTCTTTGGAACTCTTTAATAGGTAAAATGGGCAATGAAAAGGTTCTGTAAATTAGGTTTTTATAGGCCAGCACAGAGGTGTGGGTTGTCCTAAAACACTAACTTATCAGGCTATTTATCAACATGGAGCACACGCATCAATTATATTCAGTTAAGAATTTTACCATATAAAAACCAATTAACACTTACCATCAGGACAAGAACTGTTAAATTTTAATATTTATATCTCTGGTACCTAACTCAATAAGTGGCATTTGAAGTCATTAATAAATGGTCTTGGTTGGTCAATATATCTAAACCCCCATGTTGAATATTATTATCTCTGAAGAAACGGAAGATATATTTCTTGTTCACAAAAAAACTTAATATTGTAGTTAGCGCGGCTTGACTAACAAACAAGAAACAATTAGGAAACAATACAAGACAGAATATAATTGTTAAATTGTCTGATACAGACTGCATACATATGTTGTAACATTTGCCATTATTGAATTAGGTTTTTTTTCAAAGTACATTTCCCATAGGGTCATTAGTTTCTCCTAAGCATCATGCCTTTAATGGGAGGCAGATAATTTGGATAGTTTTCTTCTTTAGATAACATTTTCAGAACTATGTAGAAAGGGAGCCTTATAAATACATCACTAGCCATATATTAGGAAATATATTATGGAGCCTGTAGCTCTTTTCATTAGCATCATTACCCTAGGCTAGCTTCCTCTCCTAAGTGTGCTATATTTCTTCCTAGGCTTTTCCCCTTAGAGCTAATATGGTATTATATAATGGAAGAGGTTCTGAATTCAAAAGCAAAGGACTTGAGTTCAAATTTCATAGTAGCTCTGTATTAAGTGTAGAACTATGGGTAAATCAGTGTATTTTGGGGAGGGGCTCTCTTTCTACATTGATAAAATGAAGATAGACAACATGATTTCCAGGATCCCCATTTAGGTCTTTATCATCTATTACTGTGAGAATAAATGAAACACTCCCAACCAAGTGACTAGCCACTGGAAATTTTGTTCTTAGTTTTGCAGCATTTTAGCAGAGTAAAAGACCCTATAAATCATATATTTCACATGTTTTTAGTTGTCACTTCCATAAGACTCAAGCTGGATAATTCTTTTTGCTCACCCAACTAAAAATCTAGTCTGCTACCGTATTGGAGGAAGTGCAGTGCAGAGGAAAGAGTATTTGATTTTGGAATCAAAAGACCTGGATTAATATCCCTCCTTTGACACACCCTAAGTGACCTTGGCCTGGACACTTAAATTGTCTTGGGCTCCATTTCCTGATCCATAAAATAAGTTGGATGAACTAGGTTTTAAACATCTTATTCAGCTCTACATCTGTGGTCCTATTATCTCATGCCACAGATGGAAGGGAGATTGAGGATGGTGGCAAAGTTAAAGAGGAATAAGAGAAGAGTGTAGAACAGGGGTAACTGAAACCTAGAGAGAGCTGTTATTTTTAATCTGATAATTTACACTTCAAAAACACATTGGAAAATACTTCTGGCTTGATTTATTGATTATCTAGATATTAAAAAATGATGGAGAAAATGTTAATAATGACATTTTTTGGTGGAAGATTGAGAGCCAATTGGTTTTTAAACACATAAAATTTTTATATTTATTATTTTTATTTAACAAAAGTTTCTTTTTAAATTTTGAGTTCCATATTCTCTCTCTTCCTCCCTCTCACCTCTCCCCATTCACTGAAAAAGCAAGCAATATTATTTCAATTTTACATATGAAATCATGCAAAACAAACATATTGCCATATTTCATATTTGAAATATTAGCCATATTTCAAAAAAGCAAGAAAAATAAATAAAATGAGAAAATTGTAATTCAATTTGCACTCAGGGTTCATCAGTTCTCTCTCTGTAGATGGATAGCATTTTTTTCATTATAAATCCTGTGGAATTGTCTTGGATCATTGCATTGATCAAAGGAGTCAAGTCCTTCACAGTTGATCATCATTACAACGTTGCTGTTACTATGCACAATGATCTCTAGGTTCTTTTCATTTCATTTTGCAACAGTTCAAACACAAATATATACACATACTATTTTTTTCTGAAACCACATCCCTCATCATTTCCCACAGCACAACAATATTTCATTGCTATCATATTCCACATCTTGTTCAGTCATTCTCCAACTGATGAGCATCCTTACAATTTCCAATTCTTTGCCACCATACAAAGAGCTGCTATCAATATATTTGTGTACATAGGACATTTTCTTTTCCCATTGATCTCTCTGGGATACATACCCAGTGGAGATATTGCTGGATCAAAGTTTTGGACAGTTTTAACAGCTCTCTGGTCATAGTTCAAAATTGTTCTCCAGAATGGTTGGACAAGTTCTTTAGTACACCTTTCCCCCCTTCATTCTCTTCAGTATTTGTCCTTTCTGGTAGGAGTCAGGTCAAAACGACCTCAAAGTCGTTTTAATTTGCCTTTCTCTAATCAATAGTGATTTAGAAAAATTTCATTTGACTATAGAGAGCTTTGATTTATTCTTCCAAAACCTGCCTGTTTATGTCCTTAGGACTTTTAAAAACTGAGGAATGACTCTTTATTTTTATAAATTTGACTTAGTTCTAGACTCAGTACGCATATGAGAAATGAAGCCTTTGTCAGAGAAATTTGCTGTAAAGATTATGATATTGCTTCATTGTCTATGTTACCATTTTGCAAAATGTACTTTCTTTATTATCCCTTTTAATTAGATCTATTTTTGCTTTTGTTTTGACTGAGATCATGATTGTTAACCATACCTTTTTTTTTAAGTTGAGCTGAAGCACATTAGATTCTGCTTCAGTTCTTTATTTTTAACTCCATGCATGTCTTCTTGTTTCAAGTGTGTTTCTTATAAACAACATATTGTTAGGCTTTGGTTTCTAATCCATTCTGCTTTCTGTTTAGGGGTGGGCTCATCCCATTCACATTCACAGTTATGATTACTGTGTATTTTCACCTGTTTCTTCTCTCTCTTTTTATTTTGTCTCTCCTCAAAAGTCTATTTTGCTTCTAAACTCTATGTCCCTTAATCTTTCCTCCCATTTATCATCTCTCCCCCTTTCTTATATATCCTTTAGAAAACTGAGTGTATATAATCTTCCCTCTTTGAACTAATTCCTTCCCAATTTTATCCTCCACTGTAAAAGCTTTTACCTGTGAGAAATTTTATGTGAGAAAATTTTCCCCATTCCACCTCTTTTGTCTGCCTTCTCTCAGGGCTTCTTGGTTTCTTATTCCTTAAATTTTTTTTTTTTGAGATCATTGCAAAATAATTTACTCACATTCATGGCTTCTATTTTTGTAAACTCTTTTTAACTGCCCTAATAATGGCAAGTTTCTTAGGAGTTACATGTATCATCTTCCCATATAGGAATGTAAACAGTTTAAGTTTAATGATACCCTTATAATTATTCTTCTACATTTGCCCATTAGAAATTCTCTTAAGATAAGTTTGAATTTCATATTTTCTACTCAGCTCTGATCTTTTCATCAGGAATGTTTGAAAGTCCTCAATTTCATGAGATGTCCATTTTCTCTCTTACTCAGTTTTGCTGGGTAGGTTATATTCGGTTCTAATCCTGAATCGTTCACTTTCTGATATATCATATTTCAAGATTTCAAAATTTGTCCCTTTAAATTGGAAATTCAAGAAATTATATAAATTGATATATAAAACAGAAAGTTTTTGGTCAAAGAAATCAAAGCTATTAATAGTCATATAAAATGTTCTAAATCATTGTAAATTAGAATCAAAACAACTCTGACATATCATCTCCCACCTATCAGACTGGCTAAAATGATAAAAGGGTAAAATGACTAATGTTGGAGAGGACATGGAAAAAATAGAAACTAATACATTGTTGGGAACCGTGAACTGATCCTTCTATTCTGGAGAGCAATCTGGAATTATGCCCAAAGAGTTATAAAACTGTATACCTTTTGATAGAGAAATACCACTATTATGTCTATTTCCTAACATGATCAGGGAAAAATGAAAATAAGCTATATATTCTAAAATATTTAAAGTAGCTCTCTTTGTTGTGGCAAAGAACTGGAAATTGAAGCCCATCAACTGGGAAATGGCTAAAATTATGACATATGATTGTGATGGAATACTACTGTGATGTAAGAACTGATGAGCAAATTAATTAAAAAAACATGGAAAGACCTACATGAAATTATGAAGAGTGAAATGAGCAGAATCAAGAGAATATTAGATACAGCAATAGAAATATTGTTTGAAGAATGGCTTGTGTATATCCATGTCCAGAGAAAGAAATGATAAATAGAAGCAAATAAGACTTGGATTTTTATATACATTTTTTGGGTCAAATGATGCCTTTTCTAGTGTTGAGAGGGATGAGAGGAAGGGAAAGAGGGAGGAACATACCTGGGTGCTTTCATGTAACAAACAATTATATAAAATTTACATAAAAAGGAAACATTATGTCTAAGCTCTTTATTTCATCATGGCATTCAGATCGTCCAATAATTCTTAAATTATCTTTCCTTGATCTATTTTGCAGGTCAAAATTTTTTTATGAGATATTTCACATTTTCTTCTAGTAGTCTAAGCCCTTTATGGTCTCTGGGCTGAGAGCTCCTGAAGCTGTTGCCTCTGTTGCTGTTGCCAAGCAGGCTTTCATACTAGGTCATAAACTTCTCTTCCCAATGACCTAAGTTTTCTTTGGCCAAAAAAATCTCACCCTAACTTTTTGTTGGTTCTTCACTTCCAAAATTTGATTTGAGTTGTTATTTTAAAGTTGTTTGGAGGAGAATGTTGATAGAGTTCAGCTGGGTTATATCTAATGCTCCATCTTGGCCCTGCCTCCCCACCCCACTCCAATTGTTAAACATTTATTACCACTCTTCTAGCCTAGGGCATCATCTGACATTTGAGGACACATGGATAAACTTAAGTATTTCTGCAGAAATTCAAGGATAATGCAGAGTCTCAAGATCCTGTCTTATGAGGAGCATTTCAAAGAAATGCAAGTGTTTGACCTGCAGAGAAGGAGAGTTGGAGGGAAATGGTAGTTCTTGAGTATATTTGCAAAATAGTCATATAAAAGAATGTTCTGCTTGACTCCAGAAGAAAAAAATAGGAACAATGGGTGGAAGTATAAAATACATATAAATTTAGATTTGATCTAAGGAAAAATAATCTAGTGATAAGAGTTATCTCAAGGTGGTATGGCTGCCTCAGGAAATATTTAGTTATAATTAACTGGTTATGAATGAGCAAAGGCTAGATGACCACATGGTATTTGGTATATTTGTGAAGAAGCTCTATTTTAGGACTAGGGAAACTATGGGGTCCATTCCAACTCAAATGCTGTATTTAACATATCCTTTATAAAGACTCCTATGAGTCCCTCTTCTGTTTAGTCTTATAACATCTCTTTCACCCTGTCTTGGGATAGGTAATTTACCTTCTTATGGTTACATTAGAAATTGTGGGATTTAATTTATTTTAGCTGGTAGAAAATAAGATAATGATTTCTATAAAAATGCTTTAAAAGGTATAGAGTGCGATACAGCTGTATGATGATATCAAGCAGATAGAAATAGTAGCAACACCGTGGGAATTCTGCTCCATTTGCTTGTTAGAGTTGGTAAGTGTTCAGCAAAAATCTTGACAGTAATTTGCATTTCCTATTTTGCCTCTGTTGCATTTGATGTCTTGCACAAATGTCTGTTGGTTGAATTGAAATATTGTGGAATCAGGATTTTTGTTGAACTCGTTTATTTGAACATAACATTTAAATATGATTTAAATTGGTTTATTAAAGCAGATCTTAACTTTTTTTTAATTCCATGAACCCCTTTGGTGGTCTGTTGATACTCATAGATCTTTCATCAGAAAACATTTAAATGCACACAATAAAATATGTAGGATTACAAAGGAACCAATTCTATTGAAACATAATCGACAAAATACGTTGTTGGATTTAAAAATCAGTCTGGCAGTCTACTGAACTATTTCTGGCCTGGGCAAGCTACCCCCAACCCCCAAGGTTTCCCAGCACAGTCTTCCTTCTATCCCCTCTATCATAAACCTAAAACTGAAGCTATCTTATCTGATGAATATTAACCTTCTTGAGGAATGTTTGTCTATGTTTGCCTGCTTAACAATATTTGCCTATTTAATGTATATTTGCCAAATGCTTCCAGACTCCTATCCCTGAAACCCCCCCCCCAGATGCTTCCTGACCACCTGTCCCTGACACTACCTTGATAATTATGTATGTACCAACCCCCTTCCCCAAACATTTCTATATAAACTCTTGGCTGAGAATTCCAAGGGGTGTTCAGGCATGCCTCTCTGCCTAGCGACCCTAGCTATTATTGCTAGTAAAGAATGAGCCTCTTCTTGCATATTGCATTGTCAGTGTGATTCTTCCTTCGGCCATGAACCTTGGTTAGGTATTAAAATTTGGGTACAACAACGTAAACAAAAAGTTCAAGGACTTCAGGTTAAGAATACTTGGATTAAAGAAATACTTTAAAATGTTTTAACTATCTTTTCCACTCCTTATGTTTGTTACAAAATATACATTGTATCAAAATATACAGCTTTGGAACACAAATCTCTCCAAATTTAGCCAAGTTTGTCCTCAGATGATAGGCATACAATTAATCAATTACCTGTATTTTAAGCCTTTCAATTGTAGTGAGGCCTATCATAGCTTGCAGCTAGTTGACACTACCTTTAAGAAGACAAGATTTCTATTTCCATGTCATCCTGGGGCCACTGAGAAGGACAGAAGTGAAACCCTTCACTACTATGTGTGTGTATTTTGTGTGTGTGTGTGTGTGTGTGTGTGTGTGTGTGTATATATAAATATATATACAGATATGCATTGTCCCCAAAGTCTTAGCATAAATTTAAGATTTAATATGCATTTTTATATATTGCTACAACATAAATAAGGGAAAAAACAAAATTAAAACATTTAAACTTATTTCTTTAATAAATACCCTGAAGTTACATTTAAACTGGATTTTAAACATAAATCTATGTGTTCATACATATATGTATGTATTTATATTTTCTTTCGTTCATAGTTTGCCTTTAATGATCCCAGACTTGTTCTTGGAAAAAGGGCTCCTCTTTTTAATACAAATTTTCTACCAGAGTTGTATGACTGTGAGACATACAACACTATGGTCTCCAAAAAATTTAAGAATGAGCAGCCCTCGGTTGACATGATAGATGTGAGCAGGCTAGACATCTTATAAAGAAGATACTGCAGAGAAGGGATAGAGTAAAAGATGTTATTAAAGAAATGCTTGATGATAAAGAAAATGGGCTGGTGACATGGTGAGGAGAGATGAATGAACATCCTATGTGCTCCACTGAAAATCACAAGGTCAAGAGAAAGTGAGGATAGTTGGGAGGACTATCCATATTCAGTGGACCCCCTGTGGTGAATTTATGGGAGGTATAAGAGTTATTAGGATAAAGAGGCATGGAAGAGATATAATCTGCATTGTTTGAATGAACATCCAAACTGATGACTTAAAAGATATATAATACAGATGATTATATTCGCTTCTCCCCACCTGACTTAATTGAAAGTGAAATTTTTATTTATGTAGCATTAAGATAAGCAAATTGCAAAATAAATTTTTTTCCATTGCTGATTTACTCCCATTATGCCTCAGGGACCAAAAATCATTTTTCTAGCTCACTACAGGAGTCCTGTTTTTCACAATAAGATGCATTTCTGCCCAGTTGTATGTAAATTGAATTTTAAAATAAATAGAATCCTATTATTTCACTGAATTACATTATAATTTAATGTACCATTTCATAGGAATACTTTGGGCTATTTGTGCTACTGCTGTTGCCCCCACTGTTTTGCCACAAGGTCTTTAAGTTGAGAGAATGAACACACAGGTGTCAGCTTCTCACTACAGAAGCTACAACAACTTATGGAATGGAAGCTGAAAAGGCAATGACAGCTTAGCATAGATTTACTTCTTGGTTCCCCACATGGGTACTAGAATGTGTTAAAAGATGTGCCATTTAAAAGATAGACTCTTTTATATATTTTATTGTATATTTGTTTTCTTAAATATTTCCCCGTAACATTTAAAAAAACCCTTCTAGTTATATATTTTGTGAATTTATTTTTAAAATTAAAAAAATATTTCAATTCCAAATGCTAATGCTCTCCCTCTCTCCTGCTCCTCCCCTTCCATTGAGAAGGCAAGAAGTATGAAAATCATTATACATAAGAAATCCTGTAAAACATAATTCCACACTAGCCATGTTGTGAAAGAAAAAAAGCAAGAACAATAAAGTGAAAGAAAAATAGGCTTCATCAGTTCTTTTTATGGGGGATGGATGGGATACTTTATCATGAGTTCTTTGAGACTGTGATGGATCATTGTATTTATCAGAGTAGCTAATTCTTTCACAGTTGATTGTCTTTACAATGTTGTTATCACTATGCACAATGTTCACCTAGTTCTGCTCATTTTACTTTGCATCAGGTCATATGTCTTCTCAGATTTTTCCGAAACTATTCCTTTTGTCATTTCTTATAGCAATAATATTCCATCATAATTACTTATTCCAACTGTTCAGCCATTCCCAAGTAATGGGCATCCCTTTGTTTTCTAATTCTTTGCCACCAACAAAAGAGCTGCTATAAGTATTTTTATACATATGTAAATCCTTTTTCTTTAATCTTTTTGGGGTATAGAAGTAGCAGTTTTATTAGGGGGTTGTAAAGATACAACCTTTTATCTTTCACACCATCATTAAAGTAATCTTCCTAATGCTTAGGGATGTTCATTCCATTTCTTTATGTCAAAAGCTCCAACCTAGAGAGTAAAGTGCAAACTTCTCAGTATGACACTCAAGGCCTTCCACAGTTTGGCCCTAAGTTACTTTTACATCTTTAATTAACATAATTTTTCTTCATATGCCTTATGAATAAATTGGGCTCAGAGCTTTTAGTGCTAATTATTATGTTCTCCCTCCCTTTTCTTAGTGCATTTGGTTGGAATCTGCTCTCTCTAAACCTAAATATATTGAAATCCTCTTCTTCAATTAAGGTTACAAATTTAGGTTCTATCTTTTTAATGAATCCTTGCCTGATTTCTCTAATTAGACATTAATTTTCCTTCTATGAATCCTTACTGATAATCTGTCTAATCTCTCCTAAGAACTTAATTATATCTCACCATAAATTATAGCTATTTATGAGTAGATCATACCTTTCTACTAAACTATACCTTCTTTGAAGGCAGGGGTGTCATTGTTTCATGATTTCTTTATCTCTCAGCAGCAGCCAGCATGATTTGCATTTATTACATTTGATAATCATGTATTCATTGTTATTAAAAAGCCTTATTGACAAAGTACGAAAAGAGAGGATTAATAAAGAGCATATGCAAATAAAAATTTGAAAACCAACAATTAAATGAATAAAAAATAAGTACAAAGTAAGAAATCTTAAAAATTAGAAACTTAAATTGGAAATAAAAATCAAATGAATGAAAATTATTTCTAGAATTGACAATGAAAATGAGATTTTGGTTCTTTGAGAAGGCTAATAATTTATAAACCTTTAGCCAAACTGAGTAGAAAGGAGGAAGATAAAATTAATTTAAAAAATGGACAATAGTGGATATTACAACCACCCAGGAAGAATAAAAAGTATTATCTAAATCTATGATAAGTTATATGTCAACAAAACTGGGAATTCAAAAGAAACAGAAGATTATCTATAAAGATATTAATTATTCATATTAACATAATACTAAATAGATCTTAAATTGGAAAACAAAATATAAGAAACTATAAATAACCTACCAAAAGAAAGGGGAAGAAACTTAACTGTGATGGACTTAAAAGGAGTATTCTAATGAAAATTTAAAGAAAATGAATATTAATATTAAACAAATTATTCTCAAACATTTATAAATAAAGCTCTGAAGCAAACTCTTTTTATAAAAACACATCAAATCCTATTTCGCAAACCAGGGAAAAATGAAAAAAAGAAAGAGAATCATAAAGTAGTTTCATTAATGATTAGTGAGCAATAGGGACTAGACCTGTGATTTTATTGATACAGGGAATTTCCATATGAATAAACTCACTCTTCTAATATAGGTAAGCAGATTATTTACAATTTATAATCTTAGACAGTTGTCTAGAGCACTGAGAATTTAAGAGACTTGCCCAAGAAGGGTCTCCAAGGTATTATTTATGATTTCAAGGCTAGTTCTCTATTCATTAAACTAGGGTTTTCAGACATGTAACTCAAAATACTATCAAGTGTGGCCCAAACCAAATTAAAATGTAATTGGGAAACAATTAACAAAATAAGTAAAAAATATAATAAAAATAGATAGTTTACTTTTTTCAACTAAGTAAATATGTAAGAAACAGAAATCCTTATATACTGTTTAGTGGTCCTGTTTCTATTTAAGTTGGATACCACTACATTATATCATGCTGACCCTCATCATCAGTGAATTTTAATTCAAATATTTTAAATTAATTCTAGGCAAAGACATTTCAGTTTATCTTAAAATACCATTTAATATTATCGTGTTGGACTTATACCAGGCAGAGATGAAGGGTAGTTTAATAACAGGAAAACAATCAACATAATTATCCTAATAGAAACAAATTAATCCTAATAGAAACAAAAAATATCCCCAAACACATTATTTTTATCATTAAATACATAAAAAGCCTTTATAAAATATAATATTAATTTATATTAAAAATTCTAGAATCAGCAAAGAGGAACCTTTTAGAAATATAATGAAAAGTTTCCCTTTTGCTAATGACATGATGGCTAACAGAATCCTTGGGAATCAACAAAGAAACTAATTAAGATATTTAATAACTTAAGTTAAATACCACTGCTCCACATCAATAACATTTCTATGTAACAATAAAAATGCAGGAGACAGTAATAGAATGGTAATTCCCATTCAATATATATAAAGAATGCTAAAATATCCTAGTCAATCAAAGCACACTCAATTATACATATACAGTTATGAACCACTGCTCTGAGAACTAAAGAACAACTTAAATAACCAGAATAATATTCAGTGATATTGTCCAGACTCTGTCATTTCGATAAAATGATAACATTCTCAAAGTTAATGTATTATATTTTGTACTAAACAAATGAAATCATCAAAAGAATGCTTTGTAGCAGAAGACAAAATAATTTTTAAAATATTCGAATACCCAAAGGAGCTAGAATTTGAAGTGAAATAATTTTAAAAAGTAGCATTTAAGGAAGAAAAATAGTTCTAGGCCTTGACTAAATATTATAAAGCTGTAATGATGTAACAATTTTGTACTTATTGAAATATATAAGTAGATGAAGAGAATAGATTAGAGAAGGAAAAATAAAAACTAGATTGATTTAAATACCTAAATATTTAATAAACTAAAAAAAGTCTACGAATCAGGACTCTATTTTAAAAGAATTACTGGGAAAATTCAGAGTTAATCTGACAGGAAATTGGCTTAAACCAACCTCTTACAACATATGCCATAACAAATAAAACAATGATATGTGACTAAAGTATTAAAGAACTGTAAGAGGGAAATTTAGTTATTTTATAGATATATATTTAAAACATGGCCGCCAGGAATCAACAGTTCAGATTGATTCCGTAATTAAATCAGACCCAAGTCAACATCGGATTTAGGCAAGTTTATTTACAACTAGGAAGGTAAAAGTATAGAAATAAAGAGAAAGGGAGGGGCTAGTCCAGGCCTGGTCAGGCCTGGATGAGAGAGAAGGTTAAAAGGCTAAATAAATGAAGCTGCAAGCCACAAGGCCCAGCAACCCTGCTTAAGGCAGAGTTTGGAAGTGGCCTAGGTAGGCCAAGGAAGTCAGCCTAACTTGCCCACATGACAATACAGAGTAGAAGCTGTCTGAGGTCTCAAGGGAGATCCATCAGCACCAAGTTCAGGGCAGGAACTGCCTTCACAGGAAGTAACCAAGTTACTTAAAGAGATAGTGTCTTTTGTCACTTCCCATGGGTCCACCTCTAATTCAAGTGGACAAATGGCAGTCTTTACATTGATTTGGACTGCCCAAAGGGCAGTCCCTTATTCTTGATTTGTTACTTATTGTCACGCATGGGTAGCTCATCTCCCCTCCCCACTAAGGAAGGTGAGGAATTACATCATTTCTATGGCTAGGATGAGTAGATTTTTGACTATGAATGGCTAGAGTTAATTCTATTTACACAGAACATACCATAAAAAATTTATTAAAAAACTTAAAAGAGAAGCAGATCACATATTTTTATAGCTTTGTAAGGGTTGAATTCTTTTTTTATTCAAATATATTTTATTTTCTCAATTACATGTAATAATAATTTTCAACATATGATTTCCAAAACCATAAGATCAAAATTGTTTTCTTCCCTCCCTCCCTTGTCCCATCTTGAATATGCTAGGCAATTTGATCTGGACGATACATGCATTATCATGCAAAAAAACCCTTCCCTATTGGTCATCTTTCTAAAAGAATAGTCATATAAAACAAAAATGCCAAATAAACTAAAGTGAAAGATAGTAAAGGGCTTAATTTTTAAATAAGCAAAGGACAGAGATAACTATAAAAGATAAAATCTTTAATTTTGATTACATAAAATTTAAAATCTTTTGCATGAACAAAATGATTTTGATAGGTTAAGAAGGGAAGTGGTTGAATAGGGAAAATTCCTTATGTTAAATATTTGTGATAATTGTGTGATATTCAAGATATATGATGATTAACAGAAATATATAAAACCAATCCCTTAATATAAGTGAGTACTTGGGTGGTGTAGTAGATAGAGTGCCAAGCCTGAAGTGAGGAAGATATCTACCTGAATTCAAATATGGTCCTGGATACTTTCTAGCTGTGTGACCCTGTACAAGTCATTTAACTCTGTTTGCCTCAGTTCCATATCTGTAAAATGAGCTGAAGAAGGAAATAACAAACCACTCCAGTGTCTTTGCCAGGAGAACTTCAAGAGGGGTCACAAAGAGTAAGACAGGACTGAAACAACTAAACCACAACAATAATAAATAAGTGGAAAAAGAATATGAACAAATACTTCTCAGAGAAGAATAGTTTGCAATCCTGAATGCTCCAAATTACTAACAATAAGATAAATATATATTAAAATAACATTAGCATTTCATGTCACATAATAAATTGGCAAAGATGACAAAGGATGTGAAGAGTTCATGTTTGAAGAGCTAAAATCAGGCAGACATCCCCTCATTTCCCAATGTTTTACCACTTGTAAGAAAATATATGGCAGCCATGTTGAGTCAAGGGTGATGGACAGTTACCTGCTTAGAATGCAGAATGAACTGAGCTTGGCATGAGCCTGGCATAAGCCAAGGCAGTTAGGCTTGGATATAAAAGGAACAGATCTGAACTTATCTTGGTCTCATTTGGAGATAGGTGGGGTGAGGGTGGATAGAGTTCAAGCATAGCTTATACTCTCTTTACTCAGCAACCAGCTTTAACTATCAGACTGATACAACTGTGTTCCATCAATCTCTGTTTCCTGCTTATAATCACCAAGAATATCAGCAAAGATACCTATAATTCAGACAGGTCAAACCTTCACTCAGGGCTTAGTCCAAGATCCTTGATCAACAATATTTAAGCGAAGATTCAACAACAATTTATCCATCGAGGTTTATTTGGGATTCCCATTTCCCACTTTCTATCAATTACCCAGTTCCCCTTTCCCTAATCTCATCAACTATTAAATCATCTTATAAGAAATCACTTGCCTGAGAGCTCTCAAAGAGGCTTCAGTTGACTGTGTCCCATGTCATCTTAGGAAAGGGGTTACTTCAATATTCCTTCAATCAATTTCTTGAGATCAAATTCAGTCAGAAAAGGTCAAACCAATTAGTCTTTGTAGATCAAATAATCATACCTATAGTGAATCAAGTAAAGGGATATAGCCATCAACATCAAACTTACAGGGCTTCAGTTGGTTAAGGGTTAGCTAAATTCCACTATCAGCTGATTCCAACCTCAGGCTGCTAGCCCTGGTTTACTGTTAGCCATCTTGGGATTGAAGTAAGCACATTCCACATATTCTCCTTGAACATCAGCTGCATTGGGTTGACATTTTGGGTTCACTACCATATCTAGGTGTGCCATTAGGACTCAACACTCACAATTAACTCAGCCCCTAGATTGACCATAACACACTACAAAGAGTGTGACTATGAATATTTTTACAACCCTTTTTATTATCTCTTTGGGATACAAACCTATTAGTGGTATTGCTGGATCAAAGAGCATGCGTTCTCTTAAAGTCCTTTGGGCATAATTCCAAATTGCCTTCTTGAATGGTTGGATCAATTCACAACTCTACCAGCAATGTATTAGTGTCACAATTTTGCCATACCTTTCCAAAATATCTTACAGATTTTGAAGAAAGAATTTTGTCAATCCTAAAGCCCTTTTGAAATGAATTATTATTATTTGTCAGAGGTAGGAAGAAAAGGCATTTAAAAGATGAGAAATAGTACCAACAATGATAAAATGCAACAATTAGTATAGATCAGTGATGGGCAAACTCTTTAAAAAAGGGGCCAAAGGAAAGGAAATGCTTATCTGTCAGTCTGTTTCTAAGGCAACTCTTTCAAAGTTTCATTGTATTGTATCCTACTCATTGTATTCATCAGATTAGAAATAATGTCGTGGGGCTGGATAAAACATTTCAGGGGGCCACATCTGGCCCACAGGCTGTAGTTTGCCCATCACTGGTATAGACTATATGGGGTAAAAGTGAAATATAGATATCTGATTCACACAAGAATTTGAGAAAGTTTTTGTTGTAATTTTTGGGTTACACATGGCTGGAGCACCAATTATTACTTCCCCAAAGAGGTTGTATGAACGACAAGTGTAGGGATATCTTCTCCTTCTCTTCTAAACCCAACAAAGTCTAGCATAGGACATAGGACACAATAAGCACAAAGTGAGTTTGGATTGATTTAAACTGTGTGGATACTTCAGTGGGAGAAGCAATGAATTGAGATGAGTAAGTAGGACAAGAGAAGCTTCTTCCCATTAATTTGACCTCTCTTGGCCTCTGTTTCACACTTGAAATGGGAGTAATAAACTTTTAAACACTATACTAGGTCAAAAGAATAGGGAACCTTTTCTTGCAAAGAAGTTTTTCCCCCTTGTTGCCTTCAACAGCATGTTTCTCTATGGAGCAAATACCTTGATATTTTAAAGAGGACCCCACTGCAATAGGAATCATAAGATCTGATCACTGCCACCAACTCTCTGTGTGACTATGAGCAAGCTATATAACTTACTTAGGGCTTACTTTTCACTTTTGCAAGATGGGAATTATCATTTTTGCTCTACTTGCTTTTGCCTCTGTTTTGAGAACAAATGTTGTTTAAAATCTGTAAAGGGATTTATGAATTTAAATATAATTATTGCTATTAGCAATACTAGTATTGCTAATTAATTATTGCTAATTAATTATTACTAATTATTAAGTATATAATTAATTTTGAGCTTTTCTGCTATTACTCCTTTTCTCTCATTGCAAGAAACAGAAGAGAGTATTTACATATGCCAGCCACCTGTAACAATCCCCAGGTATATTCAAGAACCAGAGAAGTATATTGAACAAGGCTCCTCTCTCCATGCCTGGGGAGAGATGTATTTGAGATTAAATGAAATGCATATGAGAAATTCACCAGTCATGTCACCAGGAGGGAATAACTAAACCATTCAAAGAGCCAGTATCTTTATTCATATTGTTCTTTCTTCCTTCTTATGAAGGCAGCTTGGGGAATTCAACATGTTCTTTACCTTCATCTTTGTCTGGGACTGTTTCTTGGGAAACATTGTCCATTTTGATGAATGTATGCATCATTAAAGCTGAGAAACCTACACTGGGCATCCAGGCCCCCTCTCCTGCCATGTCTCCTTGTCTTTCTTCTGAATTCCAATGCATGTTGCTGGTACAAACAACAGATCAATTTGGACACTAGAATCAAGGTCAGATTTTCAAAGGAGGTCTCTGACATGTGCTATGTCTGACTGGCTACGTGTATAATTTCTTCCTGAGTCTGAAGCTCCAGGACTAATGGTTCAGAGCCCATGTGCAAACTAACTATTTTCTTGCCTGGGGCCAGTTTCTAAGGCAAAGTCTGGGCCTGGCAGTGAGTACAGGCAGCATAGACAGCCATCTAAATGTTGCTCAGCATCTCTATCCACATTCCCTACATGAAAATATTGCTAACTCTAACTCTGCCCAAATTCTTTGATATACACTGACAAATTTAGGGAGTCAGAGTGGGAAAGTGGAATTGGATTTGGACCCACAGGGACTGGTCCCTCTGGGTCCAAATCCCAAATTGGTTGTTATCACTTATGTAACATTGGGTAAATCATGCGTCTGGGTCTTAATTTCCTCAACTGTAAAATGAAGGGGTTGAACTAGATCTGAGGTCTCTTCCAGCTACAAACTGATGATCAAATGACCTTCAGTCCAAGCAGTCAAAACCTTCACATGCACCAGGGGTGCTGTGACCTCTCCTACAGGTCCTATCTTACTAATCTGGATAAATTAGCATCCAGAAAAAGGTAGTAGTTAAAGGGAATAGGAAATAGAGCCTTGGACTGGAACTCTAGTAATTGGACAAGACAGCAAAACAAAGCAGAGATTTAGGGAGGCTCATTAGTTTGCTTTTTGTTCTCTATGTATTCTCTCTCTGTTTTCTTCAATTCATCTTTTCCAAATTTCCCAATTACTCCCCGGCTATATAGTAATTTCTTCCTTAGTCGTAAGAGTGACCTGATGTTACTAGCAAAAGTAGTTTTTCTTTCTTCAGGTTATTTGTATTGTGTAGATAGAATCTGCTCCCCTCTTCCTAGCTTGTCCCCACCTCACTGCGTGGCTGGCTGCTCCAAATGGGTCACAGGTGAAGAGCCCTAGGAACATGACCCAGGACTGAAGGTTACGGGTCCAGGTTAAGAGAAAGGATAAAGATGTGGGGTGAGATATGTCTGCTCCCTATTTTCTTGGATGCAGTGGGGAGAGCAGGCAGCCATGTGGAGAAACATGTGGTCAGAGTTAGGTTAGATTAGGCTTAAATCTCTATATATCTGCTTTCTCTATTTCAAGTGATTATTAATAAACTCTAAGGAAAATAAGAACTTGGAGTTATTAATTTAAACCAAACACTATTTTAAATGAGGACTATGGATAGGAAAGACTAGCTTTCTTTTTTTAATTAAAATGATTTAATTTCTCTTTACATTTTTTTATTTGTTTGTTATATTAAAGTTCCAGGAACTCCATCTTCCCTCCCACTAGAGAAGGCATCATTTGACAAAACGATATGCGTATATATAAAACGATGTCTTATTTGTTTCTATTTATCAGCTCTTTCTCTAGGGATGAAATACACAAGTTTTTCTTCCAACAATATTTCAATTACTGTATATAATGTTCTCTTGGTTCTGTTCATTTTTCTTCATAATTTCATGTAGGTCCTTTCGTGCATTTAATTTCCCAAAGGAATGACTTTCTAATGGTGAAATTCCAGATACCACGGCAGGCCAGGGCTAAGGGTACACTGAATTTCAACAAGGAGATGGAGGCTTCCCATGGTCCCTAATAACATTTCACCTACTGTAATGACCTCAGTAGCTTCTCCACTCAGCTCAACAAAGAAACCTTTGAAAAGCTCAAAACTCCTGATCTACTCTGCTACAGTAAAATCAACCATAAGGACCAAAAGCCCCTTTCATGCCCTTTTGGATTATGAATACCAATTTGTCTCGAATGCTCTAGGAGTCTTTCCCTCTCTCCTCCTGCCCCACTGCTACTTTTATTGTCATGAGTCAGCACCAGTCCTCAGATCTAGACTCCTGACTTCCTCTCCCCAATGCCTGGTCCTGTTTAACCCAGCAAGCCCACCAAGATTTAGTGGTTTTGGTGTCTACTTCTACCTGGAACTTTGGAAGTACTGATCTGTGTCTACCATCTACCTGAACTACCCTTTATACTGTAAGTATGTCTTCTCAATAAAGCAGACTTGCTGTGTGGTCTGGTTGAATATTCTCTGTTTCCTTGAACTGGACTATTGGTATTTGGAACCTGTATTGAGGACCCTTTTTGAAAAGGGACCATTTCTACCCTTATCTAACTCAGATAATTTTTCAGAACTTCTATAGTCTGCAAGTCTAATGGCTTCCCATTCCCAATTGAAATTAAAGTCTGTGACACTGCTCTATGGTTTTTGGCCAGGAAGTGTTGCCATCAGGAACTTCTAAACTGCTGGGAAGATGATTGATGCTTCTACAGGTCTTCTGTGGCAGGCAGCTCCGAGTCCTCACTAGGGAAGAGAAGGGGGAATTGAATTCCAGATGGAAGCATTCATCTTCCTGCAACAGCCTCCTTCAATAGCGCCCAGGCTTGGACATGCTTCCTCTCTTAGGGTGCAAGCAAACTCTACTAGTCTGTCAGCACTTTCCACTAGGGCTCTGACTGCCTTGTCAGATTCCAGCAAGCTCTCAGAGGCTGGTTATGGATGTCTAACATACCTCTTGTCAGATTGTGATTTACATGTGGGTGATTCACTTATATCTTACAGATAAACACCAAAGGGTGGACAGTATCAATATCTGTCCAGATTCTCCCCGGTCCAACTTGATATCACTGTGTAAATATTTTGTGGAGCAGATGCCGTATTCATTCTGATATTCATGCCCTACCCTTTGTGCCAGCTGTGGGTATATGCTCCAGACATCTAGAACTCTAGCCCTGAGCCCCAGAGTTTGACTAGAATGAATTTAAGAGTTGGGGACCAACCTAAGTGTGCCTGCTCCCCAGCTTCCAAAGCAGGTTTCATGATTCTGTTAAAATGAACTCCATGATTGCATGTGATCAATGAATCCCTGAATGAATGGGTAACTGATTTCCTATATTTTTCTCTTTGACGTCCCCAGAAAGGAACTGGATAGATTTTTTTTGAAGGCCGTCAATGCTTTGGGGTCAAACTGGACAGCCTTAGGAACAAAAACTTAACTAATTCACAAATACTTTAATGTAACCTGGATCTCCCCAATTCCCCATCAGCTTGCTTCTGTATCTTGTAGGTTAATTATCAGTCGTAGCTCATTTGATTGAGTTTAGTCCCTGTTATGAAATGGGGCATGAAAAGCATGAAGTTCAAAGATACTTGTGAAATGTAGTTTTATTTATGAATTATCACTCTTACTCTTTACTGAAATAAAATTATTATCTTTTAGGAAAATAAATGGTTTAATTTTAAGAGCAATGAGAGCAAGTAAGAAAAAATAAAAGAATTTAGTGTTTGGAAATCAACAAATGATTTGATTTTTTTCTGCTGAAATATAATCTTTAGATTTATGTAACATGTGTTATGAGTATATATATATATATGTATACATACATATATATACATAAAATGTTTATAAATAGAATCCATTCACAAGTATACCAGTCCTTTCCCCCTTTTTCTCATACAGAAGACACCATCAGGTGACAGACACAAAATAGTAATTATCTTTCATATTTCTACCTTTCAGTTCACTTTCTGGAAGTGATATTCACAAGTTTTTCTTCAAGTTTTAAATTTATAACTGCATATGATATTATCTTTGGTCTACTTATTTTGCTGTTCACTCTCCTATGTAGTTCTTTCCAAGTTTTTTTTTAAATTGATCACTTAAAATTCTAATTTCATATGATACATGTTTAGCCATTCCCCAATTGATGGGCATTCCTTCAATTTCTAGTTATTTGCCACCACAAAGAAAGCTACTGTAAATATTTTGAAACAAATAGGTTTTTTTCCTTTTTCCCCAATCTCTTTATGAAATAGATCTATCAATATTATTGGGTTTTTTAACTCTCTGGGTGTAATTTCAAACCGTTTCCTCATTTGTTTGGACCAGTTCACAGCTCCAACAATAGTGTCCTCATTTTAACACATGTTCTCTAATATTAGTCATTTTGAACTTTTGTCATTTTAGCAATATAATGGGTATGAGATGGTATTTCAGAATTGTTTTAGTTTGCATTTCTCTAATCTGTAGTGATTTAGGGCACTTTATTTCATATATCTATCTATCTTTGATTTCTTCATGTGAAAATTGTCTATTCATATCATTTGTTAATTAAACAGTTGGGGAATGGCTCTTAGGGTTATACACTTGACAAAGTTCTCTACATGTTTTAGATGATAGACCTCTATCTGAGAGGCTGTCTATAACTCTCAATTTTCTGCTTTCTCACTAATCTTGGCAATATTAGTAAAAAATATTTTCAATTCAATGTACACAAAATTATCCATTTTATATTTCACAATGCTCTCTATCTCTTGTTGACTCATAAATTCCTTCCTATCCATAAACTTGGTAATTAATATGTTCCCTATTCTTCTAATTTACTTATGACATCTCCTTTTTCTAGATCACATAACTTACTGAATGGTATAAGATATTATATACCTAATTTCTACTAAGCTACCTTCCAGTTGTCCCAACAGTTTTTATCAAATAGCAATTTCTTATCTCCAAAACTGGATCTATGCTTTTGTCAAATACAAAAGGTTACTGTAATCTTTAATTACCTTTGTTGTATGTCTGTCTTCTTCCACTGACCTACCATATGAAAAGGTTTTAATAATTATTGCTTTATAATACAATTCAAAATATGGTACTGCTAGATCTTCTACCTTTATATTGTATGTTTGCATATATGTATGTATGTATGTATCTGCACATTTAAATATGGTATATATCAGTACTTGTGTATAATTTTAAGTAAATTTACACATATTTTATAATTATATATTAGAGCAAAGTAGATTGTACAAATATCTACCTACACGTGTATATATTATCTTCACAATATGCATGTGCAGTATATGTAGTGACATATAAAATACTCATGTATATACATATTCAATATATGTAAATGTACACATATGTGCATCATACATGTGTTTATCACTCTATTGCTTACTGTATCTATGTATGTATCTCCATATGTTTGCATAAATGCATTTTTGTATGTATGTGTCTATCTGTCTATCTATATAACTAAAAATGGACCTGAGAAATAATTTACTGACATCTCTTAATTTTGTAGATGGGGAAATTGATTCTCAAGGAAGGTAAATGCACTTGCATGAATTAGTTTTGTTTATAAAGTAATAAAAGGAAGTTCTTAGCAAAGGAATTAGAACTCTATTATCCCATTGGCTATTGTTTCTCCTTCAAAATAGTAGTCCCCTTTGGAAATCACATTTAATTCTAAAGATGCTATCATTGCTCAGAGCCTTTGGGGAGATTCTCTCTAGAAATGGCCTTCAAGGCTCAAGGACCCTTCCCTTAAATATTCTCAGGCAAGGCAATTCTTTAGTTATTGCAAAATGGTTTGAATTGTGCAAAAAACAAAAGTCTGTCAGAGCTAAATATGATGAATAGGATTTTTGATCAATCTGGACAATATAGCTTTCCAGTTTAAAAAAAATCTGACCATAAAGCACTAAGGTTGATTTTCTTGTATGATGTGTAAATGGCCTCTTATCAAGGATCACGTAAAAGGAAGAAGAAGCATATAAAAGCTTAAATTGACCTCAAAAGATGACCTAAATTTATTTCCTAAATGGTAGTCTTATGTATGGAAGAGGGACCTGAATTAAGAGTAAGTGGACTTTTGTTTGAACCCTGCCTCTACTTTCTGCTCCTTTTTTGATCTTCTGTCAGCTTCCCTCCGGCCCTCAATTTTTCACTTAAAAAAAAAAGAAGTTGGATTTTGGACAATCTTTAAGGTGACTCTTTTGATTAAAAAATACCTCAACTTAACAAACATTAAAATGATCATTTCCTTATATATTATATACAATGCAATAAAAAGACATGAAAATGATGAATTTTCAAAGCTACTTTCCTAATCAGTAATTCTCTCTGGCTTTCCTTCTGTTCTCTTCTGTGTAATTAAAATAAAAGATTTTTTCTTGTTTAAGGGTCTTTCTAACTCTAAATGCTATGATGCAATGACAAGAGGAAACATTTGAAAGATATCATGAGGTCCTGGATAAGGACCTTGGATTAATAATCAGATTAGTCCTGTGTTCAAATCCTGACTCAGATACTTTCAAGTTATGACTCTGTTCAAAGCTTCACATTTTGTGCCTTAATTTCTTTAGCTATGAATTGGATGGATAGGACTCAATTTCTTCTAAGGTTCCTTTCTGCTTAAAATAATATAATCTAGGGAAACCTGGAGAAGCGTAATTGCTATTTTAGAGTCTATCACAAAACATTCTGTGAGTTTAAAGCTTTTCTTAAACTACCTGTAGTTTAAGAACAATGGTGCAACAGTGTCAACCAAAGGCCCTTGGAATCAGATTACACAATTACTGATTAGATATGATATGAAAATAATTAATTAGAGCTGACTTAGGGAAAAAAGTTTACGTAATTTTGACAGAGAAGTATCCCTCTGCAGACAATTCATGGATAAAAATAATAAGAAAAATAGGGAGGCAATTTCCCCCTTTCTCAAAATCTTAACCTGACTCAAAAGACAAGAGGTTCAAAACTACAGAAAATGCATCTTAGGCCTGAGATGGATTGTCTTTTTGGAATCTCTCTTTTGATATTCTCACCTCCTATATTAGGATCACAAGACCCCTTTCTTCCCTCCTTACTATCAAAATATCAAATATTGTGGATTTCTCTATGGAGAATATGTCCTCAACTAACTTTCTCTTTTAGAGAATCTGATAAATTCATCCAGAATTAATAGATAACTTAATGTGGCTTCATGTAGTATTTGCATCCCAGTAGAAGACAGTTTTATTTTGTTACTATATATAGTAATATTTGTTATTGTTATTATATTTGCTTTAACACAAATGAGTGATTCTCTCACTTTGGAATTTCAGGCATTAGTAGAAGACCCTTGGGATTAGGAGGAAGCTTGAATGTCCTTCAGATCTCACTTAATCATATATTTTGCTTCTGTATAAGTCCAGCCCTACCTCTGTGGACACAGAGTTTTCTAAAGCTGTGCCCTCACAGCCTGCTTGCCCAGACTTAAAACTAAAACCCTAGTCAAGCCTTGGAGGAGAAGCTGAGCTTCTGTAAACTTATGGAAAGAGCAAACACATACTCTCAACTTTATCTGATTCTCTAACCTTCATAAGAAAATGTTTTGTATCTTGAAGAGAAATCTCCTACAGAGGAAAATCCATACTTCCAGCCGATAGTGGCTGTCCCTGTGTCTCAGAGAATCTGATTTTGCTGTTAAAAATGAATGTTCACAAAAGGGAAGAAAAATGAACCTTCCCCTACTCTGACCCTGCAGTGATACTAGAATCTTAGGGTAGGGAAGCTTTTGTTATAAACATATGTTTTTTATTTTTTATCACTCTCAGGGATTTGACATAGTACGGAGACATTTTCTTAGCTTAGATCATGAAACCAGGCTTTTCTTTCAGAATCATTTGTATGATCCTAAAATGGTATCTGAATGTTTAGAACTCTCTGGAAATATTTAAATTCCTAAAAGAAATCCCACCATCATTCATAGATTAAAAAAAGAGATTTATCTTTGGATTCATTTCTATATTTTCTTCCTTGCTTTTAAGTATATTCCCAACTCATTTAGCATTATACTTAAATTCCATTGGAATATGTGTTAGAGACTCTGCCAGTTCCAAGATGTGTAATTCTCAGAGAATAATGTAAGTCAGTAGATTCAAGAGACAACCAGCTACTTGAGGAGGAAGATGAGAACAAGGACCCCAATAGGGTTTCCTGTGTCTTTTTCCTTAAATAATGAATCAAGCTAAGTGATGATAACCCAGAGACCATAGTGAGAAAATTCTTAAGTCAGGACAGTCTATATGACTACTGTCTACTACATGTCCACTCATTATCTTTCTCCTTGTGCTTTCTTCATTTTATTTTAGGGGAAAAATTAAATGAACCAGCATTCACTTAGGGTTACTTGGAAGGAAAGTTAAGAGGGAAAAGGGAAATTATTTTGTTCCCTAGTGACCAGGATGATGATTCTCAGGTGTGAAGGTGCCTGAAAAAGGCAATGGCAGACCAGAAATCTTTAAATTGTTTCCACACAGTCCAAGGTTGCCATTTGAATAATGAATTTGAAAATCACACACACACACACACACACACACATATATATATATACATATATATATATATACTATTTTTCTCTAGGCTCCATTTGTGGGTAGGGCTGGGGCAGAACCTCACCACAGAATGGGCATGATAATCTTCCTTTTCACAGTGTGAAGTGTCCTAAGACAGCAGGGAGGAAAAATCTCAATCTGAAGGTTCATTTTCATGGAGGAGAAATGTCAAATTATTCAAAGATTGAGTTAGTTGCTGGGGAAAAGGGAGGAGATGTTGCTGAACTGGGGGACAGAGACTGAAGCAAGAATCAATATTAGGATCCAAACAAAGTCTGAGAGTGAGCAAAGTGATATAGCTGGGAAGTCAAGTTGAAGGGATCAGTACTGATATAACAGGATATTTAATATAATGAAAACTATCCATTTTATATCCGCAAATTATCTCTATCTCTTGTTTGGTAAGAAATTCTTCCCATATCCACAGATTTGATAGGTAAACTATTGCATACTGTCCTAATTTATTTATGATATCATTCTTTTTGTCTAAATCATGTACCCATTTTGATGTTATTTTTCTATACAGTTTGATATATTGATATAATCCTAATTTCTGCCATATTGATTTCCATTTTTCTTAGCAGTTTTTGTCAGATGCTGAGTTCTTGTTCCCAAAATTTGAATCATTGCATTTATCAAACACAAATTACTATGATCATTTCCTACTGTATATTGTGTACATAATCCATTCCACCAATCCATACTTTATTTTTATTCAGTATGATATTGTTTCACTGATTACTATTTTGTAATACAATTTGAGATCTGGTATGGCTAGATCGCCTACCTTCACATTTTCCTGTTCATTCCCTTGATACTCTTGATCTTTATTTCTTCCAGATCAATTTTGCTATTATTATATCTAGCTCTCTCAGATTTTTTTGGCAATTTGATTGGTATGGTACTGAATACATATATTAATTTAGGTAGGGTTGTTATTTTTGGTATATTGGATTGATCTATCCATGAGCAATTAACTGTTTACATTTACGTAATTTAATATTATTTCTACTTAGCTATGACTTTACTTGGATGAAAAATGTTATACATTTGTGTTCATATAGTTCCTGCTTGTTTTGGCAGATAGACTCACAAGTATTTTATGTTGCTTACAGTTATTTTAAATGGAATCTTTCTTTTTTAATCTCTTGCTCCTTGATTTTGTTGTTAAAATATAGAAATGCTGATGTTTTATGTGGCTTTATTTTACAAACTGCAACTTTGCTAAAGTTCTTAATTATTCCAACTTATTTTTAGATTGATTTTCTAGGATTTTCTAAGCATACCATCACATCACCTACAAAGCACGACAGTTTTATTTCCTTGTTGTCTATTCTAATTCTTTTAATTTCTTTTTGTCAGTGTTCTTAGAACATATACAATAAAGAAAATGGAAGCCAGCATTAAAAACCCAGAAAAACATGATAGAGATGAAACATAGCCTGGGCATTCCATCAATGAGTATAGGAGAAGGTAGTGCTTGACCTTGGCTCTAAACTCCAAATCAAGATCTGAGGTTAGGGATAGAAGTAAACAGCAGTGAGCACTGAACACAAGGAAGAAACATCGTGGGTTAACAATCATCTAAGAAGAAAATCCAGGAGAGGACAATAACATCACAACAATCGTAAGATGTTGAGGGCAATAGAGAGAAACATGGTCTGTCAGTATAATCTGTGAATCCCATCAGATCCAGCTATAGCTGATGATTATAACTAATTGATGACTCCTTTCATTATTAAAAGTTTTCCTGTGTAATAAATCATTTTAATTTAAAGAAAAGGGAGAAATATGTGGGAAACCAATAAGAGAACAGATAAAAATATGAGACCCCTCTTTTGACCCCTTTTATGATCCATACCTTTTCTTATTGGAAAAACATTATAGACTTATTGAAAAGCTTTAAGTTCCTAGCAAAACAGAAGGTACAGAGTTAACAATTTCTCTCCTTGATAATAAAGAAGCCTGAACTCTAAAAAATATATTATTTAGACAATCAAGGTCAGAAACAGACAAAGCTAGACAAGACTTTATCTGATCAGGTGCAATCCTATAAATCAAAAGTACGGGACTCAATTTGTTTAGGATCTCTATGACATATATTTCTGCTCCCAGAATTAACCTCCTACTAATTGGTGGTTGGAATTTGGCCTTTGACCCTGAACCTATCTCTCTACTTTTTAGACTTTAATGGGCTTTTGTATAATTTGTAACTCCTTCACAGCTGTGATTCTTTCTCTGTGCTCTTTGTATGAAACCAGTATATATTAAGCTCAAGACTCCATGGCAAGCTGGAGCAGTTATGAGCTAAGCATTTAGTCTGACTCTTCTCATTCCATCTAACGCCACTAAACGCCACTCAGAACCCACAGAAATATAAAGCTGGCTCTCTATAGTAAGAGGCTGAAAAAATAAAATAACTTGGTCCCAAAGATTATAAAAGAAACATTATTTTTCTGAAAGAAGTATAACAGGAGGTTATAAATGAAATGAACATCATGGATATCACACTTGGAAGGGGAAATACTAGGTGAGAAAAGATGTCCCCAACTAAATACTAAGTGAAAATCTTAAAAATTAAAGGTAAGATAAATGAAACTGAATGTAAGAAAACCATTAAATTGACGAATAAATCTAGAAGTTGGTTTTATGGAAAACCCAACAATATAGATAAACCACTGGTTAATATAATTTTAAAAAATAGAGAAGAAAACCAAATTGTCAACATTAAAAATGAAGGTAACAATATGATCAATAAAGATAAAACTAAACAATTATTAGGAGTTGTTTTGCTCAATTATATGCCAACAAATTAAAAAATATAAGTCAGATGGAAGAATACTTACAAAAATATAATCTGCCTAGACTGTAGAGGAGAAAATAAAATATTGAAATAAACCTATTTTAGGAAAATAAATTGAATAGGCCATGAATGAACTACCTAAAAAAGACTCAGGAGTAGATGGATTCACAAGTGAATTCTATCAGGCATATATAGAACAACTAATTACAGTACTAAATAAATTATTTGAAACAATAATTAAAGGAAGTTTTGCCAAACCCTTTTAAAAAAAATACAGTACTGATACCTAAACCAGGAAGAGCAAAAACAGTTTAAAAATTATAGGATGATTTCACTAATGAATATAGATGCAAAAATTCTAAATATAACACTAGTTAGAGGACTACAATAATACATCTCAAAGAATATACATTGTGGCCAAACAGTATTTATACCAGGAATTCAGGGATGATTTAATTTAAGAAAAATGTCAATATACTTAACCATGTTAATAATAAAAGTAATAAGAATCATATGATTACATCAATAGATGGAGAAAAAGTCTTTCATAAAATGCAACACTGATTCCTATTTAAAACACTAGAAAACAGAGGTATAAATGGAATTTTTCTTAAAATGACATTTAGTATTTATGAGAAAACATCAGCAAGCATTATTTGTTATAGGGATAAGTTAGAAAACTCCAGAGTAAGATCACAAGTGAAACAAAGATGCCCATTATCACTAATATAATTTTTAACATATGTAGGAAATGCTAGCAGTAGCAATAAGAGAAGGAGAAGAAATTGAAGGTATAAGAATTGGCAAGAAAACGATCTCTTTTTGCAGATGTTATGAGAATATTTGTGGAAAATCCTAGAGATTCAATTTAAAAGTTAATTGAAACTATTAATAATTTTAGCAAATTATAGGATATAAAATAAACCAACCTAATTCATTAACATTTTTCTATATCACTAGCAAAGTCCTGCAAGAAGAGATAGAAATAGATATTCCATTTAAAATCATCACAGAGCAGGCAGCTGGGTGGCTCACTGAATTGAAAGCCAGGCCTATAGAAGAGAGGTCCTAGGTTCAGATCTAGCCTCAGACACTTCCCAGCTGTGTGACCCTTGACAAGTCACTTAACCTCCATTGCCTAGCCCTTACCACTCTTCTGCCTTGGAACCAATACATAGTATTGATTTTAAGGTGGAAAGTAAGGGTTTATATCACAGATAGAATAAACTATCTGAGAGTACATCTGCCAAAACAAACCCATGAACTTCACAAACATAATTATAAAACACTTTTTATACAAATAAAGCAAGATCTAAATAATCAGAGAAATATTAATTGTTCATAGATTGGCAGAGACAATATAATTAAAATGACAATCCTACCTAAATTCATTTACTCATTCAATGCCACCCCAATCAAGTTAAAAATATTTTGGGGCTAGAAAAAAAGAATAACAAAATTCATTTGGAATGATCAGAAGATCAAGAATAGCAAAAGAGTTAATGAAAAAAATGTATGGAGGAGGTCTAGCCGTACTATCAGTAATTCTCAAAACTACTGGATATTGGCTATGAAATTAAAAAGTAGATCAGTAGAACAGAGTAGACATACAGAAAACAGTAGTAAAATATTATAGTAACTTTGTATTTGACAAAAATATAGATCCAGGCTATTGGGATAAGAAATCACTATTTGGTAAAAATTATTGGGACAGTTGGAAAGTAGTTTGACAGAAACTACGTAGAGACCAATATCTTGCAGTATTCACTAAGATAATATCAAAATAGATACATGATCTGGGCAAAAATGGAGGTATAAGTAAATCAGAAGAACAAGGAACACACTACCTATTAAATTACAAATAGAAGAGGAATTTATGAATAATCGAGAGACAGAGAGCATTTTGAGTTGTAAAAATGGATAATTTTCAGTATATTAAATTGAAAAGTTTTTGTACAAATAAAAAAATTCTAAGATTAGAAAGAAAGTAGAAAATTGGGGAAATTTTTTCATAGTCTTTTGGATAGAGGTCTCATATCTAAATATATAGAATACTTTGTCAAATTTATAGGAATAAGAATCATCCCCCAATTGATAAATGAGCAAAAAATATGAACACACAGTTTTTGGATGAAGAAATCTGAGACACATATTGGTGCATGAAAAAATGCTCTAAATCACTGCTTATGAGGGAAATACAAACCAAAACAATTATGAGGTATCATTTCACTTCCATCAGACGGCTAAAATGGCATATGGGCAATATGACAAATGTTGGAAGGGATGTGGTAAAATGAGGACATTAATACTCTGTTAGTGGAACTATGAATTGATCCAACCATTTTGGAGAGAAATTTGATATTAAGCCCTGAAAGCTATAAAAGAAATGTCCTTTCAGAACCCTAATGTTTCAACTCACTAAATTTAGTGAGTTAAAATGAGGAGCTAGAACAGAATTTATGATGCATCAAGTGGAGAGCAATCATTATCTCAGTCAAGACAACAGTATAACAGACTGTCATAAAAAATAAATAGGGAAATTACATTATGCTTAAGGCACAATAAAACATGAAGTAACATCAAAACTTTATATATATGCATATATACATATATATTATTATATACATTGGATTGCATAGTGCCTAAGTACTTTAAAGAAAAGCTAATTTAATTGTGGAGATGAACAGATAGTAAAACTATAAGAGAGGGGCACATCAATATATTCTTTTCCATACTAGATAAATCCAACAAAAAGGTAAGTAAGAAAAGACAAGAACCTAAAGATTTTTTTAAAATGTATATATGGTAGTTTTCATTGAATAGAGCTAGAAAGTAATGTATGTGTAGTACACAGTCATACACACATATACATTACATACATGTACATGTGTGTGCATATACATATGTGTGTGCATATATTTGTGTGTGTATATTAAATATTTCTTAGTGATATATGGCACCTTTATAAATTGAGCATTTGTTAGGACATATAGATCTTTTAACATTTATTTTATTCCATCTTATTCACTTATTCATAAAGATATTTTTTAAAATTCAATTTTATTTTCAGATCTACATTGTCTTTCTCTTGCCCTCACTGAGAAAAGCAAGCAAAACAATACCCATGACAAATTTGAAAAATTAAGTTAAACAAAATTCCACACTGATTATCTCTCTCCTCATATATATATGTATATATATATATATATATTTAAAGAAAATACATGATGCAACATGCTTTCCACCTCCTGATATTGAAGTGATAGATTCAAATTATAGGTTTGGAAAGTACATATAATATATTTGTACTTATACATGTATATAAACATATACATGTACACACATACTTGTACATATACATGTATATGCATATACATGTACACATACAAATACATTACATGTATACTTATAAATATATATTATGTGTACACATATGTACATGTATATGTACAAATATATATTATATGTACTTTCTAAATCTATAATTTGAATCTATCACTTCACTATTAGGAGGTCGGAAACATGTTGCATCATGTATTTTCTTTAAATATGGTTGTACATTATATTTATTAGAGTTTCTGTCTTTCAAAGATATTTGTTTTTTACAATTTTATTGCTGTCATACAAATTATTCTCCTGGTTCTTGTCTACTTTGTATAAATTCATACAAATCCCAGGTTTCTCTGTAAACATCACTTTTATCATGTTTTATAGCAATATTCCTTTACAGTCATATACCATAATTTGTTTAGACATTCCCCAAACGCTGGGCATCCCCTCATTTTCCAAATCTTTGCCATCACAATAAGAGCTACTATGAATCTTTTTGTACCTATAGCTCCTTTTCCTCTTAAAAAATTTCTCTGGGATTATAGACGTAGTAAAAATATCACTGGGTTAAAATGTGTGCATAGTTTAAAAGCTTTTGGGGCATAGTTCCAAGTTACTTTCCAGAATTGCTTAACTAGTTCACAGTTCCACCAATAGTACTTATTAAAACACTCAATATTGATTAAAATTCTCCAAGTGAAAACAAAAACTTAAAATATGGAGACCAAAGAAGAGACGAACTAAAAACCCCATTGGATTGATTAATAAAACTGGCTACTGTCTTTTTGAAAGTAAAACTAATAAAACAGATGAGCACTAGTCACTCCATCTAAAAGAGAAGAAAATTAATTTAATGATATAAAAAAGAAAAATGAAATTCTTAGAAAATAAATATCAAACAAAGGAAGTTATTAGAAACTATTTTGCTCATCCATATGCCAGAAAAATTTATAACAAATGAATTGGATTAATGTTTATAGAAATATGGAAATATTAACTGTTTAAAAATACTATATATTAACAATGTAATCTGAAAAATTAAATACGACAAGCCATAAGTGAATTCCCAAAGAAAAATTAGAATTAAATGTATTTAGAAGTGATCTATAATAGTAGAAGCAGTTTTCTAATCTGAAATTCCTGGCAATGCAATCTGGATGAATGAAATCATAATTCAGGACAAAAAAATGCAAGGTCTTAGGAACACAAAATGGCACAAAGAAACTAGGCATACAAATAAGCAAATAGCAGACAATTTGAGGAGAGGAAAAAAGTCAGTAACTGAAGGGTAGAGTGAAGAATTAATTAGGAAATTTTCCTCTAGGACAGTGATGGGCAAACTTTTTAAAGAGGAGGCCAAAGGAAAGGAAATGTTCCTCTGTCCGTCTGTTTCTAAGGCAACTCTTTCAAAGCTTCATTGTATTGTATCCTACTCATTGTATTCGTCAGATTAGGAATAATGTTCGTGGCTAGATAGGACATTTCAGGGGGATAAAGGAAGATAAAGCCCACAGGCTGTAATTTGCCCATCACTGGTCTAGGAGATGGTACCTTGAAGTAAGTTAAGGATTCTAATGTGAAGAGGTTAGAAAGCACTGTAGTTCATGTGTCTTTGGACAACCCAAATTTACCTTAATCTTCCTTGAATTTCAGTGTCAGGGCTGTAGGCAATGGCTCTTGAATGTTTGTTAAACCAAGACCAAAAGACTGTTAGCCATAAAGGAATGATAGGATAAAGAGTGAGGTAGACCAAAGTCAGAGCCCAGACACCAGTGGCCAAGTCATATGGGATAGAACAAGATGAGAGATAAAGGGTGCAGTTTTTACAGGGTAGAGTTGGAGTATGAGTTAGCATCAGGTGGATAAGCAAGAATCAGGCTCAGAATAATAGGTGGATCTGAAGCCAGTTGTACAGAGGACATGCAGGCACAAATGCCAGAGATCAAAGCAAGAAGAGAGGGATTGGTGTCAAAGTCTAGACAAATAATCAGGAGCCAGAGGATCTTCAGGGTCTGAAGGATGAACACAAATTAAGCAGGAAAGATATAAGATGACAGTAATGAGGAAGGACCTTCTTAGGTGCAGCAACTTTTCTATCTCAGGCTTAGGGATTTCATCTGTTTATTACACTGGAGACAGAGACTCATTCCAATATTGGCAGTCCAGGCTGAGTAGATAATTGGGACCACCTGCTTGAGGTGGAGACCATATGAACAAAAGACAAGTTGCAATTTCTAACTGGCAATATCTGCCACTCGTATAGTCAAGATAGACTGATCCTACCTATACTTAGAATTAATGTGCACCTTTGTGGTATGATTTTAGGGGTGATAGGAAGAGGCCTGTGCCCAAATATTTCTAATGCTTAAATAATTTAATTTTTTAAAAAGAAGGGACAAATTTAATAAACACTTAAAGCTAAGGCTCAGAAAAAGTACTCTTGAGAGATGAATCATGACATATTCACTCTAACATATATGAGTGCTAGCATAATTTTACTTAAAAACAAACTTTGTTCACCTCTGTAGAAGGAACTAATAAATAGAAATAAATAAGACATAGTTTTATATATACATATATATATGCATATATATATATATATACTTTTATTAAATGATGACTTCTTTAATGGGGAAAGGGGAGCAAGAGAGATAACTGGGCATATTAAAGTGACAAAACAAATACATAAATATATTTAAAAAACTCCAATATTTGAAAGGATATGAGGGCAAGAAGTCCACTGGGAACCAAAGATGAGAGGAAAAGAGAAAGGAGAAGAGTGAAAAGGACAAAGAAGTGCAAATGTATTAATACTATAGGCAAATTTCAAACAAATCACATTTTTACTGTCTCTGTCTAGGCTACATCTCTTCCACACACATCTGTGTTTATTCCAAACATTCTCATCACTTCTCAAAGTTTTCCTAATACCACATTCTGCACTCTCTTAGCTGATGACCTTGCTTCAGAGTTTACCAAAAACACTAAAGCAATAATAATGGGGCCTCCTTGCAAGTCACACCCTCTGACATCATCCTTTCTATCTCCTCCTTCACCTTAGCCTGAGGATCAAGCAGAGCTTTTTGTTCTTTCAGCATCCACTTCATCATTTCCAGTAGTTTACTCTCATTATCTTACTCATTCTCTTGAACTATCAGACTATCCCTGCTCACTGACCTCTTCTCTGCTGCCTACAAACATCACAATGTGTCTCCCATTTTAAATACACACCCATACCCACATCCTCTCAAGCACTTGTACTTGATAATTTTATAACTATTAGTTATCAATCTATATTTCTTTTATTCTCTTATCAGCTAAATTTGAAAAATAGTCATCTATACTAGGTGCTTCCAGATCCTCTCCTCTTTCTTCTAAAATTTCTGTGATCTGTAGTACAGAGAGGGGAGACATAACAGTTTTGCAGGCTTTGGCTGAGTTCTAATGTCAGTTAGGAGTTTAGAATCTTGGGAAAGTTCAGTTGGACCTGGGAACTCATGGAGGGAACCCGGGTCCAGCTGAGCTGCTTCTTCTCCTTCTTTGAGACTGAAAACCTAGCCTAGCTTTGGAGTTTTTTTTGAGATTTGTTAATTTAGATAAACCCTTTGAATCTCCATACCTACCTCATTTTCCTACCTTAATTTCCCTTACCCAAATGTCTGTGAGGAGTGAATAAGGAGAGTGAATCAGAGAGTTAGTTTAAATCTGTGAGAGTTTAGCTCTACCCTTGCAGTAATTTATCTAGAAAGGTTTTATATCCATCATCCTAATCCCTTTTGATTTCAAAATCACCTTGAGAGCTGAGTAAAGGCAGAACCTTTCTCAGACTCCATTCCTGCTTCCCTTCCCCCACCTGAGGTTTCTCTAAGCAGCTGTTAGAGCTTCCTTAATCCTTTTACCCTGACAATCTAACCTGAGAAGACAATAAACCCCTTTGTGTTTAAATAGACCTTTTGGTTACTTCATTAATTAATTAGTTAGAAAGGGAAGAAGAGGAATAGAATCAACATACTCTGAGTTTGAGGGAATCCTGGGTATCCATCTTGAAGGAGTAACTTCAAAACAAGTCCTCCTGTGAAATAAACTAAAGCCTGTAGTTAATTTAAATCAGTCTATTTCCCTTCAGTGTTTGTCTTTAGCCTGAATCCTAGTCTGTATGCCCAGCTGCTATTTGCCTGTTTAGATTAGTTCATCCTCCCCCTGGCAATCCTTGTTACCTCAGTGTTATACTCCCTGATTTCAGACATTCCCTTATTTCTCCTACTACCTAAGCTGCCTTCCTTCTTCATTGAATCTTCCTTATCCGCTATATTACCTTAACTTCCCTATAACCTAGTATATTCACTTGAATAACTTCAGCCTTGGATCCCTTGCATTGTCTTGTTCCCTGATCCTACCAGTTATTACCCCTAGCTTCAGCCTCATATTATATCCTGCATCTCCCTATTACATCCTACCTAATTCCCATATTACCTCCCTAGTAAGTCCCTGATAACATGCTTCCTAAAACCCCTATTACAGATCTGGTTAGTATCTCATTATCCTACTGAAACTACCAGAGTTAAGAATGATCTCACTATTTAAAAATGCATTTGTCAATGAATAAGAAATTAATTTCTCTCCCTCCCGTCTATACCTCATTAGAAAAATGAGGGGGGGGGAAAGTACTTTTGTAGTAAATACACATAATAAGTCAAAATAAATTCCACCATTGGGCAGGTCCCAAAATCTGTCACATTTTTTTTGGTCATCTCTTTCTTATGATAAGAAGATAAGGCATTATTTTTCATTTTCACTCTTTTGGAATTAAAAGTTCCAAACTTATTTGCCTATTTTTTATATCAGAAATTTTGTTAATTGTAAGGAACTGCAAAATAAGAGGATTCCCAACAGTGATTGCTTAACTACCAAATATATTGATCTTTTCTTAGATGTTCTTGACTTTTCTGTAGCATTTGACACTACTCATTATTTGCACTTCCTGAATACTCTGTTTCTCTCTTTCTCCTCTTGTCTCTCATTCTCTCTCTCTGTCTCTAGTTTTCCTCCCACCTGCATGACTACCTTTTAGATTCCTTTGTTGTATCTTTATCTGTGTCATGTTCACTCACTGGGAGTATCCTCTAAGGTTCTGTCCTTGGCCCTTTCATCTTTTTCTTTATACTATCTCATTTGGTGATCTCACTGCTCTCAGGAATTCAATTTTCATTTCTATTCAGATGATTCCCAGATCTATATATTCAACTCTGGTTTCTCTTATGAGTACCAGTCACATATCACTTGTTATTTATATTAAATTTTTATTGTGTATCCCAGAGGCATCTCAAACTCATTGTCTACAAAACAGAACTTATTACTTTCCTCTGAAACTCTCTCCTATGAACATTCCTGTTAGCATCAAAGACTCCATTATCCTCCCAGTCATGCAGGTAGTCAATCTTAATGTCATCTTAGACTTCCCTCTCTTACTCAACATGTATATCCAAACAAATACCATTTTACCTTCATTACATGTCTCTTTCTCTTCTCCTGCTCCTCCTTCTTTTCCTCCTCCTTTTTCTCCTCACATATAACATCATCATTAATGGTTGAGAACATGGACTATTGAAATAGTTTTCTAATTATTCTCTCTGCTTCTATTTTCTTCCCACTCTAAATCAGCCTCCATATAGCAGTCAAGTAATTTTCCTAAAACATGACTCTGACCATGGTACCACCACTCTCTCAGTGAACTTCAATGACTCCCTAATACCTCCAGTATTAAATGTAAATACTTCTGTTTGGTATTGAAAGCTTTTCATAACCTAATTCCTTCCTATCTCCCTATCTTCTTGTTTTACCTCCCTCCATACAGTATGTTTCAGCTGTGATGCTCACATGCTATCTGGTGCCTTTGAACTGTATTTCATCCAGGCCTGAAATCCTCTTCTCAATCATTCCTGCTTCCTATTTACACTGTATTCCTTCCAGGCATAGTTCAAAGAATATCTTCTGCAGATAGTCATTCACTGTCCTTCTGTCTGTGAGAACTTAAATATATAGAGTATATGTTGTCTATATTCTCTATGCCTTTGCATTTAACTATTACTTTATTTGTTTTTTAGTCTTATATCATCTTGCCCCAAGATAGCCATTTCAGATTTCTGAGAAGATGATGTCTTTTTTATTCCAGGATCAAGAAGCAGCTGGACAAAGTAACAAATATTTGTTAAGCTATTATTATGTGTTGGGTACTGTGCTAACCCTCTATATACAAATACAATTGTGAATTGATAGTTCTTGCTCTCAAAGAGTTTACATTCTCACACATAAGAAACACATAAAAGAGACCTGAAAATCAGAGGCTGGGGAGAGAGAGTAAAAGAAGTTACCCAGGAAGAATGGGAATGGCAAATGATGGACTGAGACCCATCTTCAAAATGGAAGCATTGAGAAGAACTCCTCAATGGAAGGAGGCCAGAAAGTCAGAGAAATATTTCAGGATGAGAAAGCCTCAGCTGCTAAGGAAAATTCCAGGGGGAAAGGACAACTGAGGCATAGCAGTGAATTTCTGAGAGTCAGGAATAGAGTCAGAAGTAGATTGATGGATGGCTGATCTGGGCTCATTTCCAAAATGGAGACCCTAGAAGGAATTTATTAATGGGAGAAAGGAATAGAAGAGGCAGAGGGATGGTCCAAGGTGAGAAGACCTCAGGCACTGAGGGAAATTAAGAAGGGAATAGTGAAGTCCAAAGTCAGAAACAGAATTGGGAAGGGACTAAAATCAGAAAGTCCAAAGAGAAGGCTTTGGTGTTTGAGATGAGAGGTAATAAGATCATGAATAAGAATAGAAACTATGTGAATAAGAGAAAAAGGGAAATATTTGAAAGATGTTGAGAAGATAAGGTCAACATGACTTAGTAACTGATTGACTTTGAGGACTAAGTGAGAGAGCAGAGTTAAGGCTAATTTAAAAGTTATTCATCTTGGTGCTATCAACAGAAACATCAAAGTTTGAAGGAAGGATAGGTTTGGGGCAGAGATGATAGACAATTTCTGTTTGAGCCATGTTTGAGATGCTTATGTAATATCTAGGTGTTGAAATGGATATATGATTGGATATTTATATATATATTACATATGTATACATGTTTATGTCTATATATATGCATATATATTTCTTTTTCTAGGTCATATGTAAATTTCATGTGGCCTTGCTCTAAGGCATCCATTTCCAATGTCTATGAGGAGAATTTTCATATCTTTATCTGCAAAGAAAATGTTATATACCACTATACACATATACATATATATGTATATATATATTTTATATATAAAGGTTTTAATTCAAAATGATCCTGTTTCTTGCTTTAAATATTAACTAACTCTACTTATTACCATCCTTCAAACAAATATATGTAGATATGCACACAATACAATACATGTGCATGCATATATTATTATATGTATGACAGGTAATTAGATGGGTAATGAGTTATAAAGCAAGAAACAGGAAAATTTAAGTTAAAAATTAAAAAGATTACAAATAATTTGACATAAAAGAAAAGGTACTATAAGGGAAAATATATTCAAGAATCATTTGGAATATTTAGCAAGACATGATAAAACTTTTTTGGTGTCAGCTGATAAGGACTTCAATCCAAGGAAAAGATGAAGAAAAAAGTACTGTCAGAAAGAATATGACTAATTTGGTCTTGGTTTTGGAAAGGCTTCTGCCCAGTGGTGGTTATAAGTTTTTTCCAAATTATCCATCTTACACTCCCCTCTTTGAAACTTGCCAAAAACCTCTTTATAAGAATGGAATAAAATTGGAAGACACCAAGAAAATTTAATTTCAAATTTCAAACAAAGGAAAATAATTTAGGCAAGGGAGAGGAGAAGAGAGAGAAGTGACCTCTTGGGAGTTTGGAATTGAGGTTTTAAATGAAGTAGCTGAAAGACAAGTTTTCCAGATACTTTTTTCCTTTATATAATAGTCCTGGGATGAGAATCCGAGGAGTATAGGATAGAGTTGGAAAATTCTTTAGAGATCATCCAATTCAGTTCTCTCATTTTATGGGTGACGAATCTGAAGCCTAGAGAGTTTTTTTCCAAGATCAAACAAGGAACAAGAAGGAGATTTTTTGATGCAAATCTAGATCATTGGATGTTAAATCCGGTTTAGTTTCCACTTTTTTCCTGCAGTCTATATTTGTTTCTTTCTTACAAAGTCTCATGGGGGGGGGGGTGAATGTAGCTTGTTTCTTTAATATCCAGTTATTTACCTGCAATACCCTCTCACTCATTAAAATTTCCAGTCAAGGCTAGTTAAGTCCTCAGTTCTCAAGGGCTTGACTGGAATGTTCATAGTGGAAAACATTTTTTCATCTACTTTAGTGCCCTCTGATTGCACACAGCTGTTAACAGTGTTAGCTATATCTATACAGTGCCAAAACATCTTGTCAATCCAGTGAAAACCAACATAATTGCATGGGAAAATTAGTCACTTCTTTTGGCCTTCAATAGAAGAACATGTTACATTGACTGATTTTTTTAAAAAGGATTTCCAAGCTCTAGTTTTAGACTATTATGGACCAAACTACTTATTTTTTTATTACTGTTGGGAGAATTAACCCCAAGCACCTATAAATTTGACTGATTGTGCTTCTTAGATGAGGTACAGAAGGAAAAAAAATTCTTAAGAAAGTCAATCCCCAAAACCAGTTCTTTTAATTAACCCTTATTCTCACTCCTGTCAATAGCTCCATGTCTGTGTTCACACTGGGTCAATCCCCTCTTCTCTTCTCTTTTTCACACAGAGCTACCAGAGACAGAGGACATTTTAGTGCATATAAATGAATAGATTGAACTTGATTTATGTATACTCATCAATGGTCCTTTATTATGGCATCTGTATGAGATCTAGGATTTAGGACCTAGAATCCTGACCATAGATCCCCAGACAAGGATGGAAAGAAGGCAGCCTCCAAATTTGACCTGCAGACTGTCATCCTTTAAATCAGCCTCATTTCCCCTATGAAGACTCACTACTCCTCCCCACACCACTCTTGATTTTCTCTTCTGGGTACTCTCCATCATCTTGAATCCAAACCCACCAATGAAATGCTTTACATACCCAGGGTCTTTTCTTTACAACTCAGTCTCTAATAGGAGCTCATGCTTCCTAAATAGCCCACTATATAATCAGCAGCTATGATAAACAATGTGTACTTCCTGTCCCCCAACACAGGAGTTTGCCTTTTGCAAGTATTCTTAAATTCTACAATCAAAACCCTTTCTCCATTCTCTAAATAGTGCCCTTTTCGTACACTGTCAGTTCACATCTATTCTAGGCATGCATGTTCTATTAAATGTCACAAGAAATGTATGGATATTTTATAGCGTGGAATTTTTTTAAAGAAATTAATTAATTATTACATTAAAGTTTTCAAGAATGCCCCTCCCAGCACTCCCCTCACTGCAAATAGTATAGACTTTCTGAAAGGAACACTGTGATTAGCTGATGGTGACTGTGTTGGGGGTGTAGAAAGATTAAATGACACTCTTAGGAGATGGACTAGTTGAACTCTCAGGTTTCTTCTAAATTCTGAGATTCTGTGACTCAAAAACAGTCAATTTTGTTTAAAACTGAAGCAATTCACAAGTGGAGGATCCTAATGAATAAGAATGAATTTCAAGGACATAGATTATTAAGATTTAGATGATTACCACCACTGATTTATACTCTTGGCAGATTGACTTCTTCCTCTATTACCTTTGATCTAAGAACAATCCAGTTAAGTTGAACTTGGATCCCTAAGTGTCAGGAAAAATTTGATTCTTTAAAACCTCTCTTGTTAGGAAATACAATCCTAATTGTTTCAGGTTGCTCAAAGAATCTTTGTTGCAATAGATGCCTCAAACTAAATTAGCCTAGATATAGCCTTGGTGTACAAGGCAAAGGAAAAAGACACACTTCAGTCATTCTTCAGAAAACTGGTACTCAGAGAAAGAAATATAGTATCAAAAAACAAAAGGAATGCCTTGCTATTTCTGGGACATTTGATAAATCATGACACTATTTGTGGAACCAGTGTTTTACTCTTTTCCCTGGGCTATTTGAGTGTCATAAAATATCGATTTACAAACTTCTAAGGTAGACAGGGATGCTGTAAGAATTAGACAAAAAAAATAGGTAGAAGACACTCTTGTTATTGTGGCTGATATCCTCTTCTAGAGGTACCAAAAATTAAAGCAACAGACTGTCTCTTTTCCTTTTAGAAGAAAACCTCAGTCAAAGAGGGGAGCCATTCCACAAGAGCTGACCTGTTTAAACTATCATTTCATCTTTCTTATAAATATAATGTAGGCATTGATAGGAAAGGATGGCCTTTCCTAATTTCCTTCCCGACAATAGATTCGTCCTGATTTCCCAAGATCTTTTTTGATGCCAGCAAGTGGCATTCAAGGCCTTCTCCCCAAATGAAAGATTCTGTCATAATAACACTCGCCTAATAGATAGTTTTTGGTTTTTATTCTGGGTGTACATCTTCCTAGGTTTTTATCCTACTGACTTGTCTTTCCAGATAGGGTCTACACTAAAATCTTTTGATGTAATGAGGGAAGAATATATATTAGAGAAAAATAGTACATGAAAAGAGAGTAAGAGAAAAACATTATCTGTGGAAGAGGGTTTTATGGGGAGCAGGTAGAGCTGGGACAGATGACAATTCCTCTTGGGTACTGAGGGAGAGCAAAGACATTGACAAAAAGAATAAAACAGGGATTAGAATTCTTCAATCCACTCAAAAGTCAGGGATATCATCTGTTTTGCTTCTGTTGAATGTCCATTTTGTGACTTTGTACTTTACCATTTCCCAATTTATTCCACCTTCTGTCAGCTCCCCTGTTTCTTTGTCTAGTAAAAATACTTAGAAAACATAAAAAGGATGGTATGTTTAATTAAACCACAGGAAAAGGACCTAGTGATCAGGTGTTATGTCCTCCATCAGCAGTAAGTTAAGAAAGACCAGAACAGAAAGGGATAGGCAATTAGGGTTGAGACCTTCACTGTGCTAAGTACAGGGAACACAAATACAAAAATAAAGACAGACTTAAGAAGCTAATGGGAGAAACATCACACACACACATATATAGAGGTGCTGTGGAGTGGGGAAAGAAAGGAGAAAAGTCTTTGCCTTGTGTAGTTTTGAAGTCTGAGGCTAGAATAGGGCCAGCAAGGGAATGAAGACTGGCTTTTGCTTTTCACAAAATAGACTCCAGGAGTAATTCACTAATGGGAAAAGGGATGGCTCTTACAAAAGAATGCTCCAGATTAAGGAGGATACTGGAATGATTAGGAGTCACAAGGTAAGAGGAACTGAGGTCAAAAGGGAAATTTAAGGATAAATCAGCATGGTTTGGAATTCTAAGGTCCAGAAACAGGGCTGGCAGGGGCCCTCATGCTTATAATAATTGACATTCATATAGTGCTTTTAAGTTTTACATTATCTCATTTGAACCACTCAAAAAACCACTGAAGTAATATAGTTATTATTTTCCCATTTTATAGGTACAGAAATAGACTCAGAGGGGTTGTTACTGGCTTATTGTCACAGAATAAGTATGATTTGAATTCAGTTCTTCTTAACTCCAAGTCTTATACTGGCCTATTTGCTTCCTATAAACTTATGACTCATGCAAGAAACTACAGGGGTGTTTTTTAAACCTGAAGATTCATTCCCACTTTACTTGGTCACATGGATCTGTTCTTGGCTATTCTCTTCAACATTTTAAAGTTACAATAAATATCACTGAAGAAAAAAGGAAATAAAAACATTTCAAGGTGAATATCATCAATCCCATCTAATGTGGTAGAGACATGTTTTATCAAATTAGTAGACAGAAAGTGGGAGGTATAAGTAATATATTGGATAACAGATTTAACATCCAAATTATATCAAAAATCTAAAACATATTAAAAAATCCAAATCCAAACTCGGGCCTATCAAAAAGTAATGAGACTACTCTAATACAATGAAATTTAATAAGACTGAATATAAAGCACTTGGGAACTGTAAAACATTGCTGTTCAGAAAAAAATCAGCTATTCAAATCCAGGATGGGGAAGGTATGGTTTAAAAACAATTTATATGAAAAAATTCTGGAGGTTTTTGTAGAATATAATCTTTAAATGCATTAACACTATGACATAATGACTAGCAAAATAATCACAATTTTGTGCTGAATTAAGAGATCCATCATATTCAGAACAAGGGAATACATTATGAAAGGAATGAATTCTCTCTGTCAATATGCTTTCACCAAGCAACACATGGACATTTGTGATGAATTCTGGGTATCACATGTTAATTAGGACATTGACACACAAGGGCATGTCCAGGGGAGGGTAAAAAGGACATTGAGAGGATTGGAGACTCCTTGCATTGGAGATGCCAGAATTCTGTAAGGCAAATGGAAATATTTAGCCTGGAAAAGAGAGGACTCAGTGAGGAGATAGATAGATTAAATACCATATTGAGTACTTACTAAGGTACTCTGCTAAGTATTAAATACTGGGGCTACAAACATGAACAAAAAAGGCAAATCTAACTCCCTGGGGCTTTATATTTTAATAGGAGAAGATACTGTAAGGGGTAAAAAGGGTTTTTGGGGGGGTTCAATATATTAAAAGATGGTCACCAGAGGATTGAACAATTATCAGTCCTCAATTAAGAATAATCTCAAGTCAAAATTGAGATTTATGGAAGTTTATTTACAATTGAGAAGAGAGAGAGGAAATAAGGAAATAAGAATCTAACACAGTAGGTAAATTACTAAGATCCTCTAATTAATCCAGGTAGTTCTAATTAACCCTCAGCTGAGAGTCAGAGGGCCAGAGGTCTGGAGGTGAATGAAGCAAAGATTCATTCACAGAGTATATTAAGGAAGTTCCTTAAGAGAAGTTCAGGAAGATTCAGTCCGTCTTTACACTCACCACCTCAAAGGACCAGAATAACTAAAAGACCTCCTTCACCAGCTGCCCTCTTCACTGGAAACCCCCTCCAGTGGAAGACCTTCTCCTTTTAAAGGGTCACTTATGCATCACTTCCTGTGCCTCCCGCCTACTTTGCATGTTCAATCACAATAGATGCTTCTTGTAGTACTGCCTAGGGGGCAGTCAGTTGATTCCAATTCATCATCTACTGTAGCACACATGGGTTATGGACCTCCCAGAATTGGAGGTGTTCTCACCTTTGGTGATTAAATCTAAACATGGGCAGTGTAGACTTAATCTAATCATCACAATACAATATAAAAGAGATGGGGTTGACATGGTGTGTGTGTGTGTGGGGGCAGAAACCTGTGCCAGAGAGAGGCTGTTAGGCAAATAGGTAAAGAAGTCCAGAGATTGAGAAGTAGAGGCAGGAGTTAAGTGAGCATAGTTTGGGTTCAGGTTCAGTCCAAGGATTCACCAATTAGCAAAGAGACCTACAGGGTAGTGGCATCTCTGTGATAAGCAAGCTGTTGACCAGGAGTTAGAGAAGTTTGCAGGGAACAGTACTAGTTGCAGGGAAGGATTATTTTCGGGATAGGAATTAGGCTTGCCTAGCTTGGCCTGAGGAAGAAGAACCATGAAGAGTGGATAGAAGTTACACAGAGATAATACAATTTTCTAACACTTAGAGCTGGCCATAAGTGGAATGGTTACTTTAGGATTATTATCATATTTAACTTCTGAATAACTCATAGAATTTTCCCTGTTCATAGAAATATAGTTATCATGGTTATTAATTATAGAGAAGTCAAGGCAAAAAGTAGAATGGGCTTTAGGATTTAGTTATTTCTCAGTTACTAGAAGGCTTTAGGTGCAAATTATATGACTCCCTAGTCAGGTATATTATAGACTAAAATCAGATATGGATTGAGGCAGATTGCCTCTGAGATACCTTCCAATTCTGATATTCTATTATTCCATGAAAGGATACTCTACTCTTTAATTTTCTCTTTGAGACTGAGAAGGGTATTAATTTAGAGTACAAAATAGATTATGCTTTTGAATAACTAATTATATGATTTATAATAATTATACACTCCTTTGACATACATTTTGGGCTAGTCTTGGAGTGAAGACAATCTAGGTTTAAGTTCTGCCTCTAACAATATTGACTGTGAAGCCCCTGGCAAATTACTTAAATTCAGTGACCCAGAAAAATCTCTAAGACTATAAGATGTTTAACAGTTGCTGATCTGCATATATAGAGTAAGTTTTCTCCTGGAGAGTTCTATACACTGATCATATAGTTATAGACCATAGTAAAAAGAAAAAAACAATGAAAAACAAAACAAAAAATGCAGAAGCACACAAGATACAAATGAAAATAAGAATTAGTCAACTAAAGATAATCAACACTCAAGGAATATTGGGAAAATAAAACTATCAGTATCTTGAATATAGGGAATATTATGGAGTAAAATGAGAAAGAGTAACTTCTAATCCAAGTTTTATCTTCTCACCTGTAAAGTTAAATGAGAGAGGTTCTAGTAGAGTAAGTTTCTAAATTACCCAATTACTTCTTGCACTTACAGGTTTGATTTGCAGAAGGAGGTTGACTACTCCTCCCCTCAGTATTATATTGGTAACACTGAAGGGTCCTGTTTTCTCAGTCTACTGATGATGAGACCTCAATTGGTTTATGTTGTTGCTCACTCATTTCAGTCTTGTCTGACTCTTCAGAAAACAAATCACAAAAGCTTACTAGCTGTGTGACCTTGGGCAAGTCACATAACTTTATCTGCCTTAGTTTCCTCATCTGTAGAAGGAAATGGCAAACCACTGCATTATTATTGCCAAGAAAGCTTCAAATAGGAGGCAGGAAGAGTCAGATATAACTGAAAAGCAATAAGCTTTTACAGTGTTATATACTGGGAAGGAAGTATAGCAAGGATAAAAGCTGCAAGAATTCCCCCAGCCCAACCTGTGCATTTCTCCCTATGCACATACTTGGTCTTGGGGTAGCAACCTCAAAATAAAAAAGGTATGTGTGGCCAAGGGATGCCTTGGGACTTCTCACTGTGGGAGTACTTTTATGCCTTGGATAAATCCTTTCCCAGTTAGCTTTAAGGCATGACACCACAACAGATGAGCTTCTCCTTTACTCAACTGCAGCGATTCCTTTCAGGATGTAGTTTCTCAGTGATGGGTCAATTATTTACTGAACTGGGTTGATGAAACTGTGAAACTGCTGTGTTGGTCTTTCCTGGACTTTTTGGGTGCTATACTAGCTCCAGATGTCTTCAGTTGCTGAAGGGATCTCCAATGGCTCTTTCAATCTTTCAGAATTTATGAGTTGTAGCCATGTCCTCTCCATCTACAGATACCAATTCACCTAAGTTTAGAAAAGAAGAAACACAAGAGAAATAGAGACACTCTAACAATTGGCAATTGAGTGGCAGATAGAGCAGACTACGTTTCTTCCAGTCATGATCTCCTAGAAATTTTCATAACTTAAAAATTACCATGGAAGTGCATTCCAACCTGAACATTTTGGATGGATACTTAGTGCCAGTTCATTCTCTCTTCTGTGTCATCAGACCTTTTTTTTTTCATTAGCCTACTAGAAGACTCTGCTACCCTACATTGCAACAAGCTCCTTAGTCACTCATGACTAGAAGAAGGCTAACAAAGCCTCCACTGTTAGAATGAAATGAGGCAGAGAATACCACATGTACTCTGAAGAATATATTTAGAAACAAGTTCACTTCAAGCTTCCATGCCCTTGTCTGGAATTCATGCTGAATACATCCCAAGAGAATATGAACCTTTGAGGTGCAAGAAGAATATGATTCCCCAAGCAGGCATTGAAGAAATATTTATTTGATGAATTGGCTATTTTTCCAAATCTAGATTTTGATTATAATCTAAATATTTGAGCTACCTAACAATAATGACAGTGACCACAACTAGCATCTATATAGTACAGTAAAAATTGCAAAAGGGGCAGCTGGGTGGCTCAGGGGATTAAGAGCCAGGCCTAGAGATAGGAGGTCCTGGGTTCAAATCTGAATTCAGACACTTCCTAGCAATGTGACCCTGGGCAAGTCATTTGGCCCCCATTGTCTAGCCCTTACCACTCTCCTGCCTTAGAACCATTACACAATATTGATTCTAAGATGGAAGGTAAGGGTTTAAAAAAACTGCAAAGTGTTTTGTCTACATTATTTCAATCGATTTCATTATCGCCTTTAACTTACGAATAGCTCATAAGAGCACAGAATCTTCCCTATCCATAGTTATATAGTTACTATGGCCTTCAAGGAGATTGACCTAAGCCTATGTTGTTGGCACTATCTGGAGCAGGATGGACTTTTTAGGGAAGTTAAGGTCATAGCTCACAGCCTTTTTAAAGCTCCATCCCCATTTCTTCCTATTGCACCATTATGAAGTTTTACAATTGTCATTCAGGAGGAAGAAGCTGCTACAATCCCCTTAGAAAAAGTATTTCTAGCTATGACTCTGACACAAATCACACAAGAGAACTGTACTAAAATGTCTAACATGGCACTGCCTGTCATCTATCATCCAGATGCAGAATGTGATCACTTCTCTTCATAGTATGATAGCTATTTCTACAGTAAAAGCAAAGAATAGCCACTACTGAGAGAGACACCAGGATAGAGAGGTGGTTGGCTGTCCTTACCAGAGCCCAAGTTGAACATGTTTCCTGCTGAGTTGAATGTTTAGAAGAAACAGTGTAATTACTATCCACTTTTGTAGCAAGCAATGACCTCTTGTTTAAATTGAATCTTTGCAACTCAAATGTCTTTACTATCCAGAGAACCTTAGAGTCCTTCTCAAATCAGAAAAATGGGATGACCCACAGAAGGGTACTCTTCTTTTTTCCCTTCTTGACTTCCTCATTTTGAATTCATATTTACAATCTTCTCCATCTAGCATGTGACCTGGTATTCCACACCCCTCATATACCTTAACTGCTGGCTCCCCACTACTGAAGTCCCAGGCTAGTGCATATCTGGACTATTTTAAAGATAGAGCTGTCTCTGTGGGTTTGGGCCTTCTTTTTTCCTGTCTTACAGGTTTTAAGTTGACAGTGAAATATTTTCATACCTATTTGGCATGATTTTTAGGGCATTAGAAAAGTTCCTCCTTGCCCCAAGATACCTCTTTCAGTTGCCAATGTCTGCAATGCCTTCAATATAAACAAAGACTTTCAGAATTAGGCTTAGAACTCTTTTATCAAGAACACTAGACTGTGAGTCAGAACACCTGAGTTCTTGTCCAGTTTGGCCTATCAGGAACTTTATGACTTTGATAAATCACTTTTTACCTGTGGGCCTTAGTTTTCTTATCTTTTTAATGGGTTGACTGTACTAGATATTCTCTAAGTTTTCTTCAAAATCACAGTTTTGTGACTCTATAATATAGGGCGAGTTCCTAGAATAGATTAGGCAATGTGGCTGACCTCAGATTTTGAAGAAATAGGTCCTATCAGATCTGAAAGCCAGCCATAAATGTGAGTGTGAAATCCCTTACTACCGTTTTGTGATTATAATAGTATTAGTCTTTATGATTATAGCACAGATAATATAATTTGCTTTATATGAATTATAAACATTAGCTAAGAAAAATACAGTTTAAGGGTGGTATCAAATCTTGCCAACAAGCATTTTGACCTTAATCCTGTAACCCAAAAGTGTCCACCAAGCCCACCAAACCCTGATGCAAAATCATAAGATAGAAAGTAGAGGGTCCTTCTCGGTTGCAAATGTTATCATGGGTGCAAATATCATCCATAAATGCCATCAATCTAACTGCTGACTCCTAGATGTCCACAGAGAAAACATTAGATCCTAACCCTTTACTGAAAAAGGTTTTGGAAAGGTCAGCAATAATAAGTATAAAGTTACCAACTATAGGAGTTTTTTTGCACTTTCTATTTTTCAGTACTTGCATGATTTGTCCATATGCAAAAATTCTGTATCTAATCTGTCTTTTATGACAATATGTCATCAGTTTTCTATGTATAAAAAAAGGCTATCTACTGAGGCTCTGGTCTTTGGCCTTGATCTTGACCAGAGTCTGGCTTTATTATGAGACTGGCCACTTCTCAAACAACCTGTTTATTATTAGCTTGGATACTTTTATTGATGTTTGTAATTAATTTTGAACTTGTTTCCCTCATTGGTGTTTCTGCTAATAAATTTTCACCACATAAGCAGGACTTATGAAACGTCTTTGCATTACAGCAGTAGAGCTACTATAGTAGCCATTGTCCCCTATTAGGGAAGAAAGGAAATTCCAAATGTTTTCAGAACCCTGGTAAGAGAAGTATGCAACTGCAGTTGTGCTGGTACCTTCCTTTAGGATTATGGCATCTACGAAAGAAGCATAAGGATTCTTAAACATAATTTCATCCAATCTCCTCATTTTACTGAAAATGAAGTAAAGATAGGGAGAAGGAAAATTATTTGTCTGGGGTCATGGAGATAGTTCCTCACAGAAGTGGGACTAAGACCCTTATCTATTGTCTCCCAATCTAGTGCCTTTTATACAGGTTCTGTATGCACCTTGGCTCATATTTGGGAATAAATTATTTCATGATAGTAAGTTGAAGTAATAACTAGGAAACGCCTTTCATTTATTTCAGAAACTTTCCCTAGTGCTGGATTTTCCCCAGAAATAATGGTAATGGGTGCTTGTGATGACAATAAACATGAATTTTAAGATTTATGCTTTGCAGCATATTTTCCATATATTACTTCATTTGATCATCAGGACCCTATGGTAAGGACTAGAGTTACCACCATTTTACAAATGTAGAAATTGAAGTTTTGAAAGATCCTTATTTGACCAAGATCATAAAACTATTATGTTTTAAAGGCATGATTTGAACTTTGATTTTCCTATGAACTGAATTCTACTACACCATGCTGCCACTGACATAAAATGGTGGCCAGAAAGTTCAGTGAGAGGATGGACACCAACAGAGGTATCCCTGTCACTGCTAGCCTACACAGCACAGCTTCCTATTATGAAAAATATGGCAAATCTACATGTTGTTGGCATATTTATGTAGTTAAAATTTATATCATACTTTGAAAAATGTATCAAAGAATCAAAATCAGAGGCCATCAATTACCACCTGCCTTTTTTCTGGCCAATTCCAGGGAATTTTAGGTTGGTCAAGTGAAATTTAGTTGGGTTTAGACAAAAAATTACATAAATATCAAATGCTACAAAGGGTCCCTAGTCCTCAGCTATATTACACACTTGTGGTTGCCATGGCAATAATGATTCTGATTAAAAATAGTGATAGACAGCGACCTGTCACTGTGTCAGTCTTAAACTTCCCAGGGGAAACAGGCAATGAGTGTATAGCTGAAAGGGCCTTTTTATGAGTCTAGGGAAATCTATATCTGTCGAGCAGAGTGTGCTCAAATTTTTTTTTCTAGTCCCTTGTCACTGTTTTGATGCCACTGAGAACTGAGCTAACTTCTTGGTTATGTTTGGATGCAATTACATGGGCATTATTTGAGGAAATTGGATTTTAAAGGGATATCATTTTTTTCAATAGCTCATCTCCATTTTAAAACTTATCATTCAACAAATCAGGAAATGCTTGTATGTATGACTTGCAGTATGAATGCAGTATATGAACAGGTGCACTCAATTCATGTTGGCTCTCTTGCATGTTCCTATGATTATCCCTGGCCTGGTCATACTGTCTTATTTATTCATTTGATCTTTCCTTCCTTTCCTCCTTCTCTGTCTCTGTCTCTGTCTCTGTCTCTGTCTCTGTCTCTGTCTCTGTCTCTGTCTCTGTCTCTCTGTCTCTGTCTCTCTCTCTCTCTCTCTCTCTCTCTTCTCTCCTCTCCTCCCCTTTTTCGTCCTTTCTTCATGCCCACCGGCCTGCCTTCTATTTAGGAATTATTCATTTGCTTATTATGTGCTCATATCCATGGCAGGTGCTATGACATATACAGAGATAAAGATCCCTTCCTCAAGGAGATTACATTGGAAATATGAGACTCATAAAATATTTACAGAACTCTACAAAAAACATGCAATAATTGTATTCCAAGATATAGTTCTTTGAAATGTTTAGAGACCTCTTACATACATGATCTCATTTGATTCTAGTAGGAGTCATCATGCCATTCTCATTTTACAGATTTCAAATGACTTGCCTTTGATCACCCAGACAGAAAGGGGAAAGCTCAGAATGTTGCTCTTCTCTTCAGATTCCTGCTTTCCAGTTATTATTTTTCCAATAGCTCAAATCATCTAGAATTAAGAGAAGGGAGGACTCAATATAAGGTGGAAAGGTTGGAAAATAATCCTCAGCTTAAAGATTTTGTCTTGATCTTGGTCTTGGAGGTTAGGTAGGATTTAAACTAGTGGAGAGATGCAAGCAGGATGTTTCAGTTAAAGAAAACAGTCTTTTGTTAAGTCATTGAATCTATTACAAGTTGTTGTGGAATGATAATAGGCTATTATTTTAAGTTACATCCCTTTAACTCATATTCCTATAGGAATCTATTTGAAATATCTTGTTTTTGCTTTCAATTTCCCCAACATATTAGTTTTTAACTTATTCATATCTGAGCTTTAAATGGCTAATCCCATGTGCTTTCCTAATTGCAAATATGGAAAAGGGGACAGTGAAGGAAAAAATAATATGAAACCCCCTGAATACCTGGACAGAAAAGGAAGGTAGATGAAAGCTGAAGAACAGTGAGTCTAAAGTGGGATGGGGGAACCAAAGACAAAATTTGTAGGCTTCTCTGTTTTAAGGCTAACCCAACTACCCAATGTGTATATAGGCAATTGTGGTGTGATAAAAAGAGTGCTGGAGAGGGAGCCACAAACCTTGGATTATTTTCTTTGCTGATGGCATTTTATAAATCTGCATGACTCAGTTCATCTCACCTATAAAATTCAGAGTGAGGTTAGAAGATCTTTAATGTTCTTTCAGGGATGAAAATTCTGATTTTGCCTTCTCTTCTTATAGTATATGCAGCATCTTTCCCAGTGCTAGACTCAGAACAGAGCTCAGTGAATATTTGTTGATTGACTTAATGACTGACAGTCTAGTCACAGAACACTGATTCCTGAAACAATCATGTACTGCTGCTGACAGGTATTGATATCATTCCTCCCAAGTCCTCTGGTGACAAAAGTAGAGAAAACGGGCAGACATTCAATTTGGAGCAATACTATATAAGACTGAAGGTATATCTGGGTTGGAGAGAGGAGGGGAGTGTGCATGGTAAGACCCATCACAGCTAGAGCCCAGCTCCTCTGGGAAGCTCTGAGAAATGGTGAGGGGAAGGGGACCTGAATGTGTTACTCTAAGACGTGATGGAGTGCAGCCCAGATTGCAACAGTCTGCTGAGGTAATACATAATAAATAAGGCCTTGGTTAATGTCTAGCCTGGGGTGAGCAGAAATAGATGATCCAGGAGAGGAACAAGGTTTTATAATATATGATTATCAAATCCCTTTTCTCTCTGCCTTCATAAATAAGGACTAGGCAAGGCTCCATTTTATTATGGTTAATTTATAATTGTTTTAAATAATAGAACACAGTGGAAATGTTCACTTAACTAAAGCAATCAGACATTCCAAAGTAAGCAAAATGGATAACTGTAAAAGTCCTTTTCCCTGACCAAATAAAAATGACCTCATTCCTGTGCTGTCTTGCTCTGGCTTCCATTTTGGAGGACATGCCACAATGACCATTTCACATTGAAGGGTATAGATAATAAAGCTTATAGGCTACAAAGCTTCCTCCATTAGTCAGAATATAAGAACAATGTTTTATGACACCTAAAAATTTCATGCTATTCAAATGAGAATTTAGTGAAGTCTGCTTATTCATGATATTGTGGAGAAAACACTGGATTTGTCATTGAGGAAGCTGGTCTTTTGTTTTTACTCTGTCCCTTTCTACTTGTATGTCCTTAGGAAAATTATTTCATTTCTCATCATTTGAATTTCCCTTTCTGTAGAGTGAGGTGGTTGGAGCAGATGATTAAGAAAAGGTAGCATAGGAAGCAGCTAGGTGGCTCAGTGGATTGAGAGTCAGCTCTGGAGATGGGAGATCCTGGGTTTAAATCTGGCTTCAGATACTTCCTCCCTGTTTGACCCTTGGCAAGTTACTTAACTCCCATTGCCTAGCCCTTAATACTCTTCTGTCTTGGAATCAATAAATATTATTCATTTTAAGATGGAATTTAAAGGCTAAAAAAAAGAAAAGGCAGCATGGCACCATGGGAAAAATATTGTATTTTGCATGGGAAGACCTAGGTTTGACTAAAAGCATTCTGATACTTAAATCCTTCATGATCTTGGCCATCAAATATCTTAACTAAAGACTAAATGAACTTTGTGATCTCTTCTAACTCTAAATCTATGATCATTGAGATTCTTTCTGGTCTAAATCTTATGATTCTTAGATGATTATAATCTAATCTAATGAATTATTATAATATAAATGACTTGATGAAAATAACAATATAATGTAATGAGAAATGTAATAATATATAATATAACAATGTAATACAATATCTAATATATATTATATATAACACAATGCAACATAATGTAATATTATATAACATAATACAATAAAAATATATTAATCATTAAAATATGGTCTGATAAACTTTTTATGTATTAAGGGTTTTATTGGTTAATTTTAAGTTTGAAAAAAATCACTTACCTGAGATTTTTATAATAGAGGATGGTCTTTAGATGGTATGGCCAGTTGTTGAGCAGAAATATAATCAGCAGACACTTTTAAATGAATAAAAATTATGATTACAAATTTGATCTGAAAACATGACCAAGGAAAAGGCCAGATCAGTTAGGAGATCTTATTTTGCAATATTTAAATGCTTTTTATTTTTTCAGAAGTTTTAAAGATTCCACCCAACATATCTGTCCAATTTATTCCCTACTATATGTCTTGGTTAACCCTCTACTCTCGTCTAGTCCAGTCCAGGAATTTCAACTTAAAATTAATTTATTAAAAAGTATTTTATATACTCAAAGCACTATGCCAAGATGGTAATTTAAGCATTTTATTTTTTAAACAAATTTAAGCCAAAAAATTGATAGTTTCTTCCCTCAAGGTGCTTATATTCTAAAGGGAAAAGGAAATAAATAATAGGGAGCTGAAAATCAGGGAAGGGAGAAGATACATAGAAGGGGGACATAGTGGTAAAGTTTGGAGAGTAAGAAGTGGAGCTAGGAGTGGAATGAAAGAAGGTTGGTGTGAACCCTTCCTCAAAATAGATATTCTTGGAGGAACTCATCAATAAGAAAAAGAGGGCTACAGGGGTAATTTGATCATTCAAGTAGAGACAGACCACTGGAGAAGAGGGAACTATGAAGATGTTAAGGCAGTTTAGACATAATGGTGAAGACAAGAGAATTAGAAGTAGAACCAGCATAGGAATGTCAGTCAAGTTGACCTATCCCAAATCTTCACAGGGTCTGACACATAGAAGATATTTAATAAATATTTACTGATTGCTTGATATGTTTTATGAATTTCTGGCCTCTGGATGCACAGATTACCCTTATATAAAATGTTCTCACAAATTCCATCCATTTTTAATTAGCTAGATTAATTCAGTTTGAGGTCTTCAAAGATGCTTCCCTCTTCTCAACTCCTTTGGCATTCATGATCTGATCTGTAACACTCATTTGCTATTTAGATTATACTCTTACCAAACAACATTTACATTATTGTTCTCTATGTGTGTTAATCTGGTCTCCTAAGGAGAATGCAAGTTTCCTTAGAACAAAGACCTGAATAAATATGTGAGTGAATGAATGTATTTATATATAGTTCTCTTGCCACTTGAACATGGGGCATTTTTGTCTGAGCATTGTTTTAATCACTATATGAGTTAATGGGTCTGTGAAGAAACAGGTGATGGAATGGAAATTAGTGCATTTAGCCTATTTTGTAATGATGAAAAGAATGCTGATGATGATACTTCTGGCTGTACAATGATGATTTATTGGTTGTTACTTTATCATTGCAAGGCATTTCAATGAAAAGATATTTGACATTTCAGTCAAACATTTAGATATTTCACTAGAACAACAAAAATCTATATACTTCAAATCATCTCAGATATTTGCCATATATAGGTAATACATCTGGCTAAATTATTGACTTTTTTACAGTTCACTTGGATGTTTCGATATTATTTAGCTATATTTTTCTTTCAGGGAAAGGAAGACTGGGATTGATAAATACAGAGGTTGTTGCAGGAGTCTTGGAGTAAGGAATAAGGAAGATTTTAATTCTACTTTTGGATCTTCTAGTAATGATAGTGAAAGGGATGTAATTCATTTATTAATTAAGCATTAATTAAATGCCTATAATGTATCACCTACAAAATTCTATATACTAGAATATAGGTCATTGGAAAGCATGAAGAATTTGTTTTCAGAAGATCAGTATTCTATCTATTGTACCACCTACTTTGTTGTTATATTTAAAATTAAAATATGTTTTGAGCAAATAGGGAATGTTTCATCTATTATATTTTTATTACAAGTAGCTAACATAGTGCCTAGCACATGGTAGATATTACATATGTCTGTCTCTGTACACACATATACATACACTTGCATATACCCATAAATATATGCATATATACACTTGTTGATTGACTGACAGAAATAGTAGAATATTCCTTCCTTAGTTGAATTAAAATTACAAAAAGTGCCAAAGCTCAGTGAGGGCTAAAGGATTTTATAAATTATTATTTATATACAAGAAGAGGCCTTTATTTATAAAATGTCATTGAGAATATGAAAGACAAAAAAAGTAAGTACTCTTAAGATATAAATGAACAAACAAACAAAAAACTAAAACAAAACAAAACTGGAAGAAGACTTTCACCATGTTTGGAAAACATGGACAAAAATCATGCAAGATGAGGAATACAGGTATCTCAATCTGTCTTGGAGGAATGAGTCTCAGCATTTTTGAAATGAGATGAAATTTTGCCAACATACTAATCAGCATCTAACAGGGAAAAAGACTTGAACAAAAATATTTATAGCCACGCTCTTTGTGGTGGCAAAAAATTGGAAAATAAGGAGGTTTCTATTGATTGGGGAATGGCTGAACAAATTGTGGTATCTGATGGTGATGGAATAATGAACTGCTGTGCTGAAAGGAATAATGAACTGGAGGAAGTCTATGTGAACTGGAAAGATCTGCAGGAATTGATGCAGAGTGAAAGGAGCAGAACCAGGAGAATATTGTACACAGAGACTGATACATAGAATCAGTACAATAGAATGTAACAGACTTTTCTACTAGCAGCAATCCAGAGGAATTTATGAGAAAGAATGCTGTCCGCATCCAGAGAAAGAACTGTGGGAACAGAAATGCAGAAGAAAAACATATGATTGATCATGTGGTTTGATAGGGATTTGATTAGGGTTTTCATGTTAAAGGGTCGCTAATTCAAATATGAATAACATGGAAATAAATTTTGAACAATGATACATGTATAACCCAGTGGAATTGTTTGTCAGCTCTGGGAGGGAGGAGACAAGAGTGGGAGGAATCATGAATCATGTAACCATGGAAAATATTCTAAATTAAAAAAGGGGAAAAATGCATACAATCAGTATATATAAAAATGACAGATAAAAAGGCCACATAGTTGTAAAGATTACAGAGGAAATAAAGTAAAATGAAACAAAAGCACACTACATCTATGTAATATATTGTTTAAAAACATTATTAATAAAATCTTCTCTATTCACTGTCTCATGTTAGAATATTAGTCAAGCTTTTGTACATTTTGATGGTTATTCATTAGTCAGTAAGTCTTAGAATCTGAACTTTTTGTTTCTCTGATAGCATTGATGTAGAGGAGATACTTTTGGAGCCAGAAGGCCTGGGTTCGAATCCCAATTCTTCTACCTATTACCTATAAATGATTTGAGCAAGAAAAAACTCCTCCGAGTCTAAGTTTCCTTATATGTAGAATAAAGGAATTGAAGCAGATGATTTTTAAAACATTGTTAAATAGGAACATAAGAAAGAGCATATAAAGGTTGTATGAGGAAAAAAAGAGGAGATGATATTATTAGATGGAGACTACAGGAGTAACTCATAATGGCAACAAGATCATAGAGCTGAAAGGTGACTGGATCATCTTTTTCATTTGCAGATGAGGAAACTGAATCAAGAATGGTGAAATGACTTGTTAAAGTTAATAGGGTGTATTTTAGAAATAAGACTAACACTAGAAAACCAATTTACGTTTTTTTGTTCCTATTAAATTAAAAGGATTTTGAGGGAATTCAAAGCTCATTCTTGCTCCCAAAAAACTGTGTAGGAGACCAAACATATGCATAGTAAAATCTAGTAAATAATTAAGGAGACCAAATTGAAATGATAGCAAAGAGCTGTCCTGTCCTTTAGATCAGAGAAAACACAGGTCTTCAGAAAGACCTATGTTGAAGTCCTGTCTCTAACACATAGTGCATATGTGACTAGTCATCCCAGGCAACTTACTAAGATTAGAACAGATATCATCCTACATTAGTAGAGAGAGAATGTTTTCTCACTAGGAATTCTCTAGAATAATGAAAGTGTAAATCCAGTTTTTTTAATGCCCCAAAACAATAAAAGGAAGTTTTATCACCAACATGAAAACCAGTCTTACTTTTTTAACAGGAGACATGCTAGTGTTATTCAGTCCATAAAGAAATTACAGATACTACCTTTCTTGTTTCAGTCCTTGAAGCATGCACAGATATTCTTTGCCTACTTCCAATTCAACCTTATATGGAGGTTTGGTGAGCCTACTTCCAGTCATACATGACTTGAGGGGCTAACATTATGTGGTATTGAAGAATATTCTTGCCAAAGGAGCTGAAAAATCTGATGAACTACTGAACCAGAACTTAGTTTGCAAACAGAAAGCATTCACTTATCCTTTTGTTCTTTTTTATTATTATTAATTAAAAAAATTTGTACTTTAAAATTTTCCAGGTTTCATGTCAATATATTTTTCTGTTTTTTAAATTCAAAGATGTTTCATTTTCCCTGGCTGTATATAATAATTTTCAAAATATGTTTTCTGAAATTATAAAATCCAAATTATCTCCTTCCCTTTTTTTCTTCCTCCCTCTTGGGAATGATAAGAATCTGATCTGGATTATAGATGTATTTTTGATACATTTTCAATAATCATTGGCCTTTTTATTCTTTTCTTTCCTGTTAGTGAGTAAGGCAAAATTGCTGTGAACAGCTAGATTGGAGAGTGATAAAAATTGTATTCCTTACCTTGCTGCCATGTGTCCATGAGCACAATGAGTTTGTTTTATTTGTATTTATTCTTCTGTAAGTTTTGGAAAATGAGATATTTGGATATGGAATTGGCCAGGATAGAATTTTGTAAACCTTGAAAGGTCAGAAGAGTCATCAGAGTTCCCCTCAGCAACTATAATTATAGTAAGGTTAACCAAACATATTATTAAAAATGACTGATTAAAGAGGATAAGCATACAAATCAATGTAAAAAGTTAGTTGCCTAAAGATAGTGATATCTGGAATCATACTCCCTTGTAATGAAGAGAAGTGTTGGTTAGAAACTTTAGAAAGACACTGATATTCAGTTCCCAGAAGATATTTATTTATTCATAAAGGGAACTTGATAAAGATTCCACAAAGGATGAAAAGAATTTCTAGGATGAGAAGTTCAGTGGTAACCCTTTGCCAGCTTTTTACACGTGTCTTATTCCAATTTTACTGTAAGTTTGAATCTACTTTCCTCTGGTACATTGTGAATTCAAAGTGAGAGTGTACCCTTGGATTATGGAAGAGCATTTTATTACTAGCATATTTACTATAATACTCTATCAAAAACCTCTTACTAAAGTTTATTAATGTTCTACTGGTTCATTTCTTTTTTTTTAATTTTTTTTAAGATTTTTTTTAAACCCCTGTACTTCGGTGTATTGTCTCATAGGTGGAAGATTGGTAAGGGTGGGCAATGGGGGTCAAGTGACTTGCCCAGGGTCACACAGCTGGGAAGTGGCTAAGGCCGGGTTTGAACCTAGGACCTCCTGTCTCTAGGCCTGTACTGGTTCATTTCTAATTCTGAGCACATAGGGACTTTGGGTTAAAAGTATTAGAAACTCCATTCCCTCCTGGTTAGTACTAGAACTCTGTTGGAGAGAAGTAGGTAGTTACTTGCTGGGAATTTAACTTATCAGTGCTTGTGAGAGTTGGGCAATTGCACCCAGATGGGGTATTGAATAGTCTTACTTTAGCTAATATCACTACCACCACCATTACAAAACAGCAACAGAATTATACTGATTGATTGCCTATTTAATTCAATGGCATTTCCTCTAAATTGATGTTTTAAAAACTCAAGGTTACCATCGAAGGATAACAATTTGATACTATGGAGGAATCATGTTCAAAAGAATACACTACAGCATATGAAGGGAGCTCCTAAAGAAAAGAATGTCTTGAGGGAGTTCAGTGTTATAGCAATAAATGTTTAATTATAAGCTGAAAATTTTCAGGGGGAAAAGAATCACTCTACATATGTAAATTCAGGGGAATTTTTGAGGTATTGCTTTATAGTCAATCAGCCAAAAGTATTTATTTAGAATATACTATGTACCAAAATTTACAGAATTTTGTTTTACAGAAACAAAAATGAAATAGTTCTTGTCCTTAAGAAATATACATTCTATTGTGCAACATGTATACATACAAACATATATAAAACAGATACAAGTTAATGTCAGTATGGTAGTAAGACACTGGCAGAGATGGAGATCAGGAAAATCCACATTTATCTCCTGTGGTTAAGCATCATATTGTAGAAACAAGAATTATATGAGTTCATTCATTCATTAATTCATTCAGCAACCACTATTAAAGGATTATTACATGAAAAAAAAAACTTTTTGGGGGGTATTATGGGAAATTCAAAGATAATTCCAGCTTGGTTTTTGATGTCATGGAATTTAAAATCTAGACAAGCATACAACACTGTAGTAACTTTCCAGATTTCTTGAGCTCCTTGCCAACAACCTTTTCATTTCTCGCTTGTCTCTGCCCTCTTTTCTGCTTGGTGAATCCCTGAATCAGACACCATTTCATAAAATGCTCAGGTTATGATCACTTCTCCTTCAGCTCTATTCCTCTCTCACCAGATTCCTCTTTCTCCTTGTCTCTTCCCTCCCAGATATCCTTCCCCTCCCCTTTCTGTCTTCTATTTATGTATTCTCTTCCTCCAATAGAACATAAGTTTCATGAGAGCAGAGACTCTTTTTAAAGCATATTCTTGTGTTCCTCATGTTTAGCACAGTGTTTGGCACATAGATGACAATGCTTTTTCTATTCATTAAAACTGTATAAATGCAAGGCAGAACAAAATATAATAAGAGATCAGGTATAAGGTGAGGCTTAAGGAAGGAATGATCTTTTTTTCAATGGTTAGAATCAAGAAAGATCCCTGGGGATTGGATGATCAGCAAAGACCTCAGAGAGGAAATATAATTTGATCTGGAACTTAAAAAATGGCAGGTTTCAGATAGAGAAGGAAAATGATTTGAAGAGTAGGGAGGATACTTGAAAAAGGTTGTGATGGTTAGAAGTGAGGAAGTGGGTTAAAAAGTACTTGAGGGACAGAAAGTAGATCCTTCTGTCTGAAAGAGAGGGTTCATCCTTTTTAGAATCTTCACTTCATGTGCATGTGTGCATACACACACACACACACATACACAAAGGAGCATCATATGGATTCTTGAATTCACTGGAATTTAAATTCAGCATGAGGTTTCCATCTCAGCTGAACCAAAAGTTATCTTATTAAAAGGAAATTTCAGGACTTCCAGGTTAAGATGGTGGCAGAGTAAAAAGCAGCTGCTTAACCTCTCCTAACCCACACATATAGGACTCCTCAAGAAGACATAAAAACAAATCCAGATGAACGAAGGGACCCTACAACAGGGCACAGCATTAAAGGTACATGGAATTGGGGCATTTCCATGCTATAAAGGGGTGAAACAGCTCTCACTAAAACGCAAGCTGAGCAACCCCCTTCCCCCACACCACCTACAGTGCCAAAGCCAGCTCAAAAGGGTTAGAGCAAGTTTGGGGCACCCATTAAGTCCTTGGCAGCTACCTGGGATCACCAGGGCCTGATCCTGAGAGCAGCAAGACTTAAGATCCCAAGAGGCTAAAGAACGTGTGGACTTTGAACACAGACCCTGAGTATAGGCTCCGGCTCAGGCGTGGACTCAGATCCTGAGTGCAGGCACGTATCTTGGGTGGGGATCCAGAGCAGTGGGGTGCATTACTGTGGAAGCAGAGCCCTGAGACTGTTAAAGGATCTTTGGGCAGATGAACAAGCAAGGGGAACACCAGGAGGCTTGACCTTGAGAACAACTAGACTTGAGACCTCAGGAGCCTAAAGAGTGCAGAAAGACCGTGAGTGTGAGGATAAACCTGAGAGGACATGTGGCTCACAATGGCAAGCCATCCACAAAAACCCCAAAAGAGAAAGATCAATAAGAAGAAATCTTTTTTCTCAACAAATTTTAAACAGAGAAAATCCAGACAACAGAGCAAACAGCAGAGGAGAACAAACAAATAATTATATCCAAATATTCCCAAAACAATGAAAACTGGTCACAAGCTATTGAAAAGTTCAAATCTGAGATGATGAGAAAGATGGAAGAGATCTGGCAAGAAAATAACAATTTATAAGGTAGAATTTCACAATTTGAAAGTGAGGCAAGTAAATTGAAGACCAGAAACAACCAGATTGAAAAGGAAAACTAGTCTCTAAAGTCTAGAATTGAGCAATTAGAAGATAATGATCTCTTAAGACAGCAAGAACAAATAAAACAAAGTCAAAAGACTGATAAAATAGAAGGAAACATGAAATATCTCAATGAGAAATTGACAGGTCAAGAAAACAGGTCTAGAAGAGACAATTTGAGAATCATTGGTTTTCCTGAAAAAGCAGAAATTAATAGAAATTTGGACTCCATACTAAAATAAATTATTCAGCAAAACTTCCCTGAAATTCTACAACAAGAGGGCAATATCGATATTGAAAGGATCCATACATCACCCTCTACACTAGATCCTGAAAAAAGAACCCCAGGAATATAATAGCCAAATTCAAGAGTTTCCAAGTAAAAGAAAAAAAATTTCACAAGAAGCCAGAAAGAGACAATTTGAATATCAAGGAGCACCAATCAGGATCACACAGGATCTGGGAGTCTCCGCACTATAAGACTACAAAGCTTGGAATATGATATTCGGAAAGGCAAAAGAACTAGGTCTACAACCAAGGATCATCTACCCATCAAAACTGACTATATACTTCCAGGGAAAAGTTTGGGCATTCAACAATATAGAAGATTTCCAAGCATTTGCACAGAAAAGACAAGGACTAAATGGGAAGTTCCATATCCAAACACAAAAATCAAAAGAAACATGAAAAGGTAAATAAGAAACAGAGGGGAAAGAAAGAAAACTCTTACTTTTTAAATTTGCCTCTTTAAGGGATTCAATAAGATATAATTATTTGTATTCCTATGTGGAGAAATCTTATGTGTAATTCTCTGTAGCAAACTCTATTCAATATTATAGTATTCACTATTATAGTAATTAGAAGAATTATTCATAGAGAGAGGTTGGAGCACTAAATGGTCTAAGATGATATGGGGGGTGGGAAAAAGGGGGTGAATAGTAGAGGGCACCAAGAGAAATTTGAATGAATAAGAGAAATAGGATATTCTATTATACACAAAAAGGGCATGGGAAGGGGAGGGGATGAACACAATTATAAGAAGAAGAGGAAGAGAGCTTTGAGAGATAATAGTTAAACCTTACTCTCAGTGGAATTAACCCTGAGAGTGAAGAGTAGCTATATTATCCATTGGGATATAAAACTCTATCTAACCCTACTGAGAAAGTCAGAAAGATAAACCAAGGGGAATGGGGAGGTCAAAAAATGGAGGGGAGAAGAAGGGGGAGGGAATTCATTAGGCCTTAAAAATAAAAAGAGGGGATTAATAAGGGAGGGGGTAGAAAGGGAAGTAAATCAAGGGAGGGGACAAGAGTTACTGGCTTAAAGCAAACCACTGGTTTAAAAAGAAATAGTGTAAGAAGAAGAGGTAGAACTAGGAGAGGATACCAAAATGGTGGGGAATACACAACTGATAATTATAACTCTGAATGTGAATGGAATGAACTCGCCCATAAAATGCAAGCAAATAGCAGAGGGGATTAGAAACCAAAATCCTATGATGTTTTCTACAAGAAATACATATGAGGCAGGTGGACATACACAGGTTTAAGGTAAAGGACTTGAGCAAAATCTTTTGGTTTTCAAATGAGAAAAAGAAGGCAGGAGTAGCGATCATGATTTCTGACAAAGCCAAAGTAAAAACAGATATGATTAAAAAGACAGGGAAGGTAATTACATCCTGATAAAAAGCATTATATTGGAAATTAAATAATATGATTCTCCAAAACCAATTAGTCAAAGAAGAAATCATAGAAACAAGCAATAATTTCATTAAAGAGAATGACAATGATGAGACATCCTACCAAACTTTGTGGGATGCAGCCAAGGCAGTACTCAGGGGGAAATTTATAACCTTGAGTGCATATATTAACAAATTAGGGAGGGCAGATTTAATAAATTGGGCATGCAACTTAAAAAACTAGAAAGCAAGCAAATTAAAAATCCCCAGATGAAAACTAAATTAGAAATACTAAAAATCAAGGGAGAAATTAATAAAATCAAAAGTAAAAGGACTATTGAATTAATAAGTAAGACTAGAAGCTGGTATTTTGAAAAATCAGATAAAATAGACAAAGCACTGGTCAATCTATTAAAAAAAGGAAAGAAGAAAACCAAATTGACAGTATCAAAGATGAAAAGGTAGACGTAATCTCAAATAAAGAGGAAATTAAGGCAATCATTAAAAACTATTTTGCCCAATTATATGGCAATAAATATAGCAATTGAGGAGATATGGATGAATATTTACAAAAATATAAATTGCCTAGATTAACAGCAGAAGAAATAGAATACCTAAATAATCCCATATCAGAAAAAGAAATTGAACAAGCCATCAAAGAACTCCCTAAGAAAAAATCACCAGGGCCTGATGGATTCACAAGTGAATTCTACCAAACATTCAAAGAGCAACTAAACCCTATACTATACAAATTATTTGAAATAATAAGCAAAGAAGGAGTCCTACCAAATTCCTTTAATGACACAAATATGGTACTGATCCCAAAGCCAGGTAGATCAAAAACAGAGAAAGAAAACTACAGACCAATCTCCCTAATGAACTTAGATGCAAAAATCTTAAATAGAACACTAGCAAAGAGACTCCAGCAAGTGATCAAAAGGATTATCCACCATGATCAGGTGGGATTTATACCAGTAATGCAAGGATGGTTCAATATTAGGAAAACCATCCACATAATTGACCATATCAACAATCTAACAAACAAAAATCACATGATTATTTCAATAGATGCCGAAAAAGCCTTTGACAAAATACAGCACCCATTCCTGTTGAAAACCCTGGAAAGTATAGTAATAGAAGGACCTTTCCTAAAAATAATAAACAGTATATACCTAAAATCATCAACAAGCATTATATGTAATGGGGATAAATTAGAAGCCTTCCCAATAAGATCAGGGGTGAAACAAGGATGCCCATTATCACCTGTATTATTTAACATTGTACTAGAAACACTAGCATTAGCAATTAGAGAAGAAAAAGAAATTGAAGGTATCAAAATAGGCAGTGAGAAGATTAAGCTATCACTCTTTGCAGATGATATGATTGTCTACTTAAAAAATGCTAGAGAATCAACTAAGAAGCTTGTAGAAATAATCAACAACTTTAACAAAGTTGCAGGATACAAAATAAATGCACATAAATCATAAGCATTTCTATATATTTCCAACACATCGCATCAGCAAGAGGTAGAAAGAGAAATACCATTTACCATCACCCTAGACAACATAAAATACTTAGGAATCCATCTAACAAAACAAACACAGGAATTATAGGGAAACAACTAAAAACACTTTCCAAACAATTAAAACTAGATCTAAACAATTGGAAAAACATTGATTGCTCATGGGTAGGATGAGCTAACATTATAAAAATGACCATTCTACCCAAATTAATATACCTATTTAGTGCCATACCTATCAAACTGCCAAAAAACTTTTTTTACTGAATTAGAAAAAAAAAGTATAACAAAGTTCATTTGGAATAACAAAAGATCAATATCAAGGGAAATAATGAAAAAAATGTGAAGGAAGGGGGCCTAGCAGTACCAGATATTAAAATATACTATAAAGCAGCAGTCATCTAAATGGTATGGTACTGGCTAAGAGACAGAAGGGAAGATCAGTGGAATAGTCTTGGGGTAAGTGACGTCAGCAAGACAGTGTATGATAAACCCAAAGAGCCTCACTTTGGGGACAAGAATCCACTGTTTGACAAAAACTGCTGGGAAATTTGGAAAACAATATGGGAGAGATTATGTTTAGATCAGCATCTCATACCTTACACTAAGATAAATTCTGAATGGGTGAATGATTTGAATATAAAGAGGGAAACTATAAATAAGTTAAGTGAACACAGAATAGTATACTTGTCAGATCTCTGGGAAAGGAAAGATTTTAAAACCAAGCAAGAGTTAGAGAAAATTACAAAATATAAAAGAAATGATTTTGATTATATTAAATTCAAAAGTTTTTGTACAAACAAAAACAATGCAGCCAAAATCAGAAGTGAAACAACAAATTGGGAAAAAATCTTTATAACAAAATACCCTGACAGGGATCTAATTACTCAAATATACAAGGAGTTAAATCAGTTGTATAAAAAATCAAGCCATTCCCCAAATGATAAATGGGCAATGGACATTAATAGGCAATTTTCAGATAAAGAAATTAAAAGTATCAATAAGCACATGAGAAAGTATTCTAAATCTCTAATAATTATAGAAATGCAAATCAAAACAACTCTGATTTATCACCTCACACCTAGCAGATTGGTTAAAATGATAGAAGGGGAGAGTAATGAATGTTGGAGGGGATGTGACAAAATTGGGACATTAATGCATTGCTGGTGGAGCTGTGAACTGATCCAACCATTCTGGATGGCAATTGGGAACTATGCTCAAAGGGCTATAAAATAATGCCTGCCCTTTTATCCAGCCATACCATTGTTGGGTTTGTACCCCAAAGAGATCATAGATAAACAGACTTGTACAAAAATATTTATAGCTGCGCTTTTTGTGGGTAAAAACCTGGAAAATGAGAGTATGCCCTCCAATTGGGCAATGGCTGAACAAATTGTGGTATCTGCTGGTGATGGAATACTATTGTGCTCAAAGGAATAATAAACTGGAGGAATTCCATGTGAAATTGAATGACCTCCAGGAATTGATGCAGAGCAAAAGGAGCAGAGCCAGAAGAACATTGTGCACAGAGACCAATATGCTGTGGTAAAATAGAATGTAATGGACTTCTGTACTAGCAGCAATGCCAAATAACCCAGGACAATTCTGAGGGTTTTATGGAAAAGAACTCTACCCACATTCAGAGGAAGTACTACAGGAGTGGAAACAGAACAACAACTGCTTGAACACATGGGTTGAAGCAGACATGATTGGAGATTTTGATTCGAAACTACCACACCAGTACAACTATCAACAATTTGGAAATAGGTCTTGATCAATGACACATGTTAAAACCAGTGGAAATGCGCATTGGCTATTGGGGGTGTGTGTGAAGGGGAAAGTAAGAGCTTGAATCATGTAACCATGTTAACTTTTCTAAAAAATAAATATTACTAAATCTTAAAAAAAATCAATTAAAGGGAAAAAAAAGGAAATTTCAGGGCAGATGGATAGCACAATGGAAGAGTGGGAGATCTGGAGTTGATAAGATCTGGGTTCAAATCTGGCCTCAAGCACTATCTGACCCTGGGCAGGTCACCTAACCACAATTGCCCAGTCCTTATCCCTCTTTTGTCTTGAAACTCATATATAATATTAATTATAAGAAGAAGGTAAGGGTTTAAAAAAAAAGGTAATCTCTTGGCATATATCCCAAGGAGACTATAGTAAAGTAAGAAAATATAGGAAAAAAATTTCAGGTAAATTGGTAAGAGTATGTCTACACATGTGTGTGAGTAGTCAGAAACATGTCCAGGTGAGTATTGAGAGTGGGTGGGTGGGGGAAGGTTGAGAATCTTGTTAAGTAGGTAGATTAGGAAAACTCACATTCATGATTCTTTTATATTGTCATCTTATAGTCTGATGTTTACAAGAAAGAATAATAAGTGATTGAAATGGAAATAAGCTGACTTGTAATGGAATGTGAAAAGAATGAAACTTGAATATATTTTAAGTATATTAATGAATGTTTTAATGCATTTTTAATCTATTACAGTAAAAAAGATAAATTTTTGAAATATGAAAACAAAATCTTCAAGGGCAAATGAGAAACTATTTTAAAGGACTTTTAGGTCTATAGGAAAAAGGATACTATGAAAATCCTTTGGACAGATACAGTAATGTCTTGCTTATTTGTTGTTTTTCTGAGCTTCAGAAACCTTAGCCATCTGAAACACTTCCTGGCCCCTCAATTACTTCCAGGGACCCAGAAATAAGTGAGTGGCACACAGTTATCATGAGGCTTGTGCACTTTATTCCTGTAAAAGAGAGAAGTCACCCTTTTGCTCTCATCCAGACAATTGAGTATAAAATAAGGTAGCAGATTAGAAGCAGCAAAATCCACTGACAGTAGAGCAATGTGACAACTGACAGTGAGACAAGGAAGGAAATAGGAGGACTATATAAAAGTGTAGTTGTCTATAGTTATTTAATACAGGGTCAAAATCTCTCTACACCTCAGTAACTTTAGCACACTATGTTACAAATAGTGAAATAAATGATGTTTGTAATATCTTTAATCACCATTACTTAGAATTATGCTTATCTTCTACTTAAGAACATAGGGAGAGGTGTGACACACTTTAGAAATATTTTTATCCAAGATATTAAAAGGCAAAAAGCAATTGAGTACTTAAAGGTATAATCCAATTATCTGGAACATATTTCTATTTGGAACTCAGCTTCCTAATGATACCAGATAAATGACATGTTACTCTATCATAACTCACCCATATATTATGGGCCTGAAAACATTGTCTTAATCTAGATATGAATAAGGATAAGGTAAGAGGTAAAGTAGTTAGAAATAGGACATTTGAAGAGTGATAAGGTAGAATTGGGTGGGATGAAGTAAAGGTGGGATCAAATAAGGTAATATATGTAAAATGGCTTTGCAAACCTCACAGTGCTATTTAAGTGTTAGTTGTCATAATATTATTACTATTATTATCATGAAAATTATTTTTACTATTACTAGATGGGCTGATAAGGAGATATGGTAGGTAAGGCAGGATGGGTTAAAATGAAAATGATGGAATATAGTACGCAGGCTAAAATGTGATGCAGTAGGACTAGATAAAATAAGATCAGATCTTGCTATTATCATTGCCTGGACGTGAAATTGGGAGCCCAATGAAATCCAATTTTTAGACAGCAACTTCTGTTGATTTTTTTTAACTTTTTCATTTTTTTCAATTACATGTAGAAATTATTTTTGACATTTGTTTTCTGACACTTTGAGATGCAGATTCTTGCTCCACTCTTCCTCCCACTCATCAAGGCCTTAAATAGTCTAATATAGGTTATATCAGTCTTTCAGGGAATACATATTTCTGTATTCCTTATGTGGTGACAGAAGACATATCACATGCACAATAAAAATTCATGAAGGAATTAGAGTGAAAGATGGAATACTTTGATCTGCAATCAGACACCAATAGATCTTTCTTTGGCTGTAGATAACATTTTTTTAGCATGAGTCCCTTGGGGTTATCTTGTAATCTTATTTTGCTATTAATAGTTTAGTCATTCATTGTTGATCATTGTACAATATGTCTGTTACTATATACATTGTTCTGGTTCTGCTCATTTCACTTTGTATCAGTCCATAAAAAATCTTCCAGGTTTTTCTGGACTCTGTGTTCATTTCGTATGACACCATAGCATTCTGTTACAACCCTATACCACAACTTGTTCAGTCATTCCCTAATTGATGAACACCCCTCATGGGTGGATACTAGTGATTCTTCTGATATGTTTTCTCAAGGAACAGAATATTCTTTGTCCTTCCTATAGTAACATAAATAGTCTGACCATTAGTTTCAAAGGGAAGTTATTTTCACAAATAGGAATACTTGTAAGGTTGCAAACAAACTTTGATGAAACATTAGAAGAGGTATTTGATTTTAGACTTTCCCTTTCCTTTCTGTAGGATGTTTGTCAGACTTTATTCCTATCCCTTTAGGAATCATTACTTTCTTTTTTTGTTTTAAAACTTGAATTTTGCTCTGTTTCTATTGATTTTTAAAGATACTAATTTTGTTAAAGTCCTTTCCCTCTGAAAATTTTTTCCCAATTCCTTAACACTACAAAAAAACTGTTAAAAATATTTTTGTACAAGTAGGTCCCTTACCCCTCTCTCTGATCTCTTTGTGATACAAGCCTAATTATGATGTTTCTAGGTCAAAGGATATGCAGAGTTTTTAAAGTATACTGGGCAAGGTTCCATATTGCTCTTCAGAACAGTTGTTTAAGTTCCAAGTACCACCAACAGAATGTTATTGTCCCAATTTTCCCAATCCCCTTCAATGTTTACCATTTTCCTTCTTGGGTCATATTGGTCAATCTGATAGGTATGAAGTGATATCTCAGAGTTGTTTTAATTTTCATTTCTCTAATCAATAATGATTTGGAATATTTTTGCATTTGACTATAGATAGTTTTAATTTCTTCCTCAGAGAACAACCTGTTCATATCCTTTGACCATTTATCAATTGGGGAATTCTTTGTAGTTTCATAAATTTGATTCAATTCTCTCTCTCTCTCTCTCTCTCTCTCTCTCTCTCTCTCTCTCTCTCTCTCTCTCTCTCTCTNTCTCTCTCTCTCTCTCTCTCTCTCTCTCTCTCTCTCTCTCTCTCTCTTTCTTTCTCTCTCTCTTTCTCTCTCCATATATATATATGGAATGAGATCTTTGTCAGAGATATTTGCTCTAATCCCCCCTGCCCCCTCCAATTTATTTTTTCCCTTCTAATCTTGCTTGCATTGATTCTGTTTGGACAACCCCTTTTTAATTTAATGTAATCAAAATTATATATTTAAGTTTTGTAATATTCTCTGTGTCTTGCTTGATCCTAAAATCTTCCCTTATCTATAGGTCTTACATAAACTTTTCCATGCTTTCCTAATTTTTTATGGTATCACTTTATTTCTAGATCAAGTATCCATTTTGACTTTATTCTGGGATATGGTGTGAGATAATGAATTCAGTTTTCGACATGTTGAATTTAAAATGTCTATAGGACATCCAGTTTAAAATGTCCAAATAAGCATTTCAATATGGGAGTCTAGAGGTGAATAAATAGATCTGGCAATTAGAAGAGATAATTGAGCTTGTTGGAGCCTAGGAAATCACTATGTGAAAAGTTGTAGAGGGAGAAGAGAAGAATGCCAAGGACAGAACTTTGAGGAACATTCATAGTTATTGAGTGAGACCTAGGTGAAGATTCAGCAAAGGAGAAAGAAAGGGTGTGGTCAGATGATTAGGAGTGAGGGTTTAAATGTCCAAGGTCCAGACATTAGTAGTCATCACTCAGAGTTGTTCAACTGAAGTTAATAATTTCTTTTGATCAGTCATTTTCATTCATGGCTCTTTATGACTCAATTTGAGGTTTTCTTGACAAACAAAGGTTTGCCATTTCCTTCTCCAGCTTATTGTATAGATGAAGAAATGGAGGCCAGCAGGGTTAAGTGACATGGGTCATATATCTAGAGTCTGAGGTCATATTTGAACTCAGGTCTTCCTAACGCCAGGCCCAGTACTCTGTCTGAAATTAATAAAGCTCTATAAAAATTTATTATGGTATATTATGCTGGATTCTGAGGAATAAAAAGATGAATAATGCCTTCAGTAGAAAAATTCCACAAATATTTATTATCTATCCTCTAAAATGCAATGCTCTAGACATTAGGAATACAAGGACTAAAATAAAACATCCTCTGCCCTCAAGAATCTTGCATTCCTTACAGTTGTTCTATTAAAGAAGTTACCTTCATTTTACTATCTAGGAAATTAGAAGCTTTCTGACCACGCCCTCCTGGATGTCAACCTGTTTTAGATTTTCACAATTTCTGAATCTTCTCTTCACTTTTAACATTAATTTTCCTTTCTCCTCTCCCCCCATCTCCTCTCATTTCTCTTTCTAGTCTTAGGTGCTTCTCCATTTAATTTACATCTTATGCTCAAACCTTTTAACATTGCTCTTTCTAGTATCCTGGAATCCGGTGTCCTGGATCTTCAACCATGTACTCGGTGTCAGTTTCCAACCCTGGGTCACTCCTTGTGTTGTATTTCTTTGCTTTTCTATGCTACTGATTGCCAATTGAGAAAACCACAAAATTGCACTGATTTCCTTCATTACAAATTCATGCTGTCTAACCTCAGGTAGGCCCTCATTGCTAATCAGCAACCTTTTTTATTCAATTCTTATTGATTCCCTATCACATCCTGCATAGTGAATGTTCCAAACATTTTCCTCTCTTCTCAAGCTGCTAGCTTTCCACTAGGCCCTACTCCATAGCAAATGACTTCACTTCCAGTTTTAGTAAAAAGATCAAGGCTAGCCAAAGGATGCTCCCTCAACTCTGCTCCTGCATATGTTAAAACTTATTTGCATCCTCATCAGTTTTCTTTCTTTTCCCTTCTGTCTCAGAGGAAGAAGTGTGTCTGCTTCTTATTAAAGTTAACTTCTCTACCCATGATCCAGAGTGCCAGATTTGCTGTCAAGAAGATCCAAGGTTAAATCTTGACTCAGACATTTAGTTATATGACCCTGAGCAAATGATTTCAACTGCTTTCAGATTCATTTTTCAATTTGTAAAATGGAGATTAAGAATAACTCCTACTTCACAGGTTTATTTTTTTAAGGATCAAATGCGATGATCTATGTAAAATTTTGAAAACCTTAAAAGCTTTATAAATATTAGCTATTGTTATATTTAGTGTTTTCTTCTATAAACACAATCAATTAGCACTATCAAAATACACACAAGGGGGCAGCTAGGTGGTCCAGTTGATAGAAAGCCTGACCTGGGGATGGGAAGCTCTGGGTTCAAAATCTGTTCTTAGTCACATTCTAGCTGTGTGACTCTGTGCAAGTCACTTAAGCCCCACTGCCTAACCCTTACCACTCTTCTACCTTAGACCCATTATATGGTATTAATTCTAAGAGAGAAAATAAGGGTTTAAAAAACACAACAAAATACATCTCTCTCAGTTCATCAGCTAATATCTTATTTTTCTCCTTCTCTTCTTTGTGATATAGTCATATGACTTTAAAACTGTTCAAGATTTTAGAAATATTATAGTCCAAGAAATTTAAAAGTAAAAATCCTGAAGCTCAGAGGATGGAGATACTATGATCAATATACTCAGAACATTAGAAACAGAGACAGAAATTGTCTTCTCACTCCTAGTGCAGTGAACTCTCTGCTAATCTCCACTGATTGTCCAGGACAACCTAAGCCTAGTATTTTACTTCCTCACCCCTCTTTCTCTGCTGAAACTACTCTCTCAAAGAAGGTACTGCCAACAACTTCTTATTTTTCAAATCTGTTAGTCTTCCCTGGTCCTTCCTTCTCTATGGCCTCTCTCTGACCCATCAGTGTTGTCAATCCCAGTTCACACTAATACTTTTTTCCTTGAACTTCCTTGACACTAGAATTATCCTGGTTCTCCTATCTCTTCCATAACTGCTGTTTCTCTGACTTCTTTGATAGTGATTTCTTTTTCCCATTCTCTTAAAAAAGGCTACTTTGGTTCCAAGGCAGAAGCATGGTAAAGTCTAGGCAATGAAGGTTAAGCCCAGGGTCACACAGCAAGGAAATATCTGAGGTTAGATTTGAACCCAGGACCTCCAATTTCTAGGCTGGGTCTCAATCCACTGAGCCACCTAACTGCCCCTTCTCCATCCTCTTATTGTAGGTTGATATGAATGTTCTGTACTCAGCACTATTTTTTCCCTCTATACTGTCTCCTCTAGTAATCTCATTCATATCTAAAAGTGTTAACCAACACCTCACAAGTTTATTTCATCAGTCCTGCCTGACCTTTCTCTGGAGTTCCTGACCTAAATTTCCACCACTTACTGAACCTCTCCTCTGGGATAGCTTATTCACTCCAAAAACTCAATATAGCCAGCATTACTTTTATATTTACTCAACTCAATTTCTTCTGGATGTTGCTACCATCTTTCCTATTGCACAAAGCTCAAAACAGAAATTGTTTTATTTTTTTGTCTCTCTGCCCCAGTGTCTAGCACAGTGCTTGGCCCATAATAAGTGCTCTATTCAAGAGGTCAATTAGTAATATAATCTCTCTTACTTCAGCTTCCTTGTACGTAAAATCAGATTAAACTCTCTAAAGGGCTTTTCTTTTTACATTATTCTGCTTAAAAGTAAATATAGTTTAGCAAAACAAATTCACACACTGTCCATGTTGGAAAATGAATGTGTCACTTCACCTCCTCTCTGCCATGAGACAGAAAATATACATCACCATGTCTTCTGGAATCTTGATTTGCCACTTAACTGAATAGGAGGCATGTCTTTAAGAGGTAGTTCATTGCTTTATCATAGTAATTTATAAATTTTTTTTGCTGATTCTCTTCAGTTCATTCAGTCCTAAGTCACACAAGTCTTCTAAGGTTGAATGAATATATGCCTTTTTAAAATTTATTGCTTTCCAGGACTTTCATATTCCATAATTTATATAGCAATTCCGTAATTGATGGACACCTTTTTGGTTCTCAGTTTTTTTTTTCCTTCAACTAATGTGCTACTAAAATAGTTTTGTATATATGTAAATATGAATCCTTTCTCTTTGTCTTTCACCTATTTGTGATGTTATCACTGGTTTGAAGAGTATAAGTGAACATGGCTCCAAAATGACATACAAAATATTTGCACTAATTCATATTTTTTTGCACCAGTGCATCCATCATTGTCCTTGATCTCTCACAGATAGAGAAAAAATTATCACTTTTCTTTCTTATCATTTTAACCAGTATTAATGAGTTGCAGAGGGAACATCAGAGTTATTTTAATTTTAAAATCTCTTATTAGTTTTTATGCAGTATCATATTTTTATTTACTTTTTTAAACATTTCCATTACATTTAAATTTTTTAATTGTTAATTTGTTTGTTTAAATTCCTAGATATCTCCTTCCCTCCTTTACCCTCCTTGAATTAGAGAAGGCATCACTTGACAAAAAGATATATGCATATATAAAACTATGTCTTCTTTGTTTCTATTTATCACTTCTTTCTCTGGAGGTGGACATACATACACAAGTTACTCTTCAAGCAATATGAGTCTTACTGTATTGGTTCTGTTTGTTTCAGTCTTCATAATTTCATGTGAATCTTTCCATTTTTTAAAATTAGTTGTTTTCCCTCCTGGGTTGTACATCTATTATCATATAAAACATATTTCCATAATATTCATTTTTGTAAGTTAATAATCTTATAAAACCCAAATCCCAAAACATATGCCCAAGTAAACAAGTGATAAATCATATGTTTTCATCTTAATAGTTCGTTTTCTGAAGGTGAATAACATTGTTTTTCAGAAGTCTCTCAGAATTGTGTTGGATCATTGTATTGCTGTTAGTAGAGAAGTTGATCACATTTGGTCATTCCATAATATTGCAATTACTTTGCATGATTTTCTCTTAGTTATGCTTATTTCATTTTGCATCAGTTCATATAGGTCTTTCCAGCTCTTAATGAAATCATCTTGCTCATCATTCCTTATAGCACAATAGCATTCCATCACCATCATTTACCAACCATAATTTGTTCAGCCATTCCCCTGTTGAGGGATATTCCTTTGGTCTCTAATTCTTTGCCACCACAAAGAGTGCAGCTATAAATATTTTTGTACTAACAGGTCCTTTCCCATTTCTTTTATCTCTTTGGGATATAGACCTAGTAGTGGTATTACTGGATCAAATAATATGCATTCTTTTATAGCCCTTTGGGCATAATTCCAAATTGCACTCCAGAATAATTGAATAAGTTCAGAACTCCATTAATGTATGTCTTCCAATTTTGCCACATTCACTCCAACATTTATCATTTTTCCTTTATTGTCAATATTGGCCAATTTGATTGGTGAGAGACAGTACCTCAGAGTTGTTTTAATTTGTATTTCTCTAGTCAAGAGGAATTTAGAACATTTTTATATGATTGTTGATAGCTTTGATTTCTTCATCTGAAAACTGCCTATTCGTATCCTTTGACCATTTATCAATTGGGGAATGACTTGTATTCTTATACATTTGACTTCTTTATATATTTGAGAAATGAGACCTTTATCAGAGAAATGTATTATAAAATTTTCCCCAGTTTGTTGTTTCCCTTCTAATTTTGTTTGTGCAAAACCTGTTTAATTTAACATAATCAAAATTATTCATTTTATATCTTGTAATGTTCTCTATCTCTTGTTTGGTCATAAATTCTTTCCTTCTCTATAGATCTGATGAGTGAACTTCTATGCTCCCCTAATTTACTTATAATATCATTCTTTATGCTTAAATCATAAACACATTTTGATTGTATCTTGGTAGAAGATATGAGATAATGATGTAACCATAATTTTTGCCATATTGTTTTCCAGTTTTCCAAGAAGTTTTTGTCAGTTAGTGAGTTCTTATTCCCAAAGCTAGGATCTTTGAGTTTCTTATTATTAGTTATTTGGAGCATTGTTTCATGTGATTGTAGATTACTTGCATTTCCTCTTTTGAGAACTCCCTGTTACTATCCTTTAACCTTTAATTAATTAGAACATTTTTCTTTTTTTTGTACATTTTTATCAATTCTTTATGTCATCTTGGGCATGAGACATGTATCAAAGAAATTTGCCATAATGGCTATTGCCTACTTCACTCTTTCTCTGTTAATTATGACTGCATTGATTTTGTTTTTATAAAAACTTTAATTTTATGTAATCAAAACTCTATTTTGCCTTCTATGATAATCTTTCTTGTTACATCAAGAGCTTTCCTCTATCTATGGCTATAAAAAGGATCTCTTTCATTTTCTTATAATCTGCTTATGATCTAATCTTTTAAATCTAAGCTATATTATACATTTAAAAATTTTCATGATAAGAGGTTTTGGCCAAAATCTAGTTTCTCTCAAACTGCTTCAATTGTTCACAACTGTTATTGTTAAATAGTGAATTGTTACCTCACTAGTTAGTATCCTTGATTTTATATTGAAATATGCTGTACTGATACATTAGATTGCTTCTGTCTTGTGAGTGTCAGTCTTGTTCATAGTTAAGATTCTTCATTGTGTTTCTCCCTTCATTATTTCATTATATAACTTCCCCTCTTTTTCATGCTCTTTACTAAGAAAGTAGTGAAAGAAATTGAATGAGTTTTCTAAAGTGTACTCATCTCACTGCTTTGGTCGTCTTCTCTTCATCTACCCTGAATTCTGAACACAAATTCTTCCATTTTCTTTCTCTCTTTTTAATTTATCTTTCATGATTCATCTTCTGGAGTTTAAACTTGTTTTGCTTATCAGTGTTTCCTGACTCCACCTTCTCTCTGAAACACCATTATCCTTCCTCTTTCTCCCCTCTTATGGTTTCTACACCCAACTCTCTCTCTGTCCAAAGTTCCTTTGTCTAGCTCAGATCAAATAGGTTCATGAGATGCCCAGTCCTCCTATCCCTTTTCTATCCCCTTTCTCTATTCTGGTATTTTGTGTACACAAAAATAAGAATTTCGAGAACAAGATTTAAAAATTACATATATGTATATACATTTATATACACATACATGTTTATTTCAGTCATCAAAAATTTGTCTACTTTTTGATCCTACTCTTCATTGAGAATTAAAGAAAAACAAATTGTTACATACATGTACAGTCAATAAAAATTTTTCCACGTTGGCTGTATCCAAAATGAATTTTATCTCATTCTGCACTCTGAGTCCTTCATCTTTCTATAAGGAAGTGATTAACACATTTCATTATTAATTCTTTGGCATCAATTTGTCATTAGGCCAGTATAATTTCCTAATTCATTCCAAATTGTATGCTTGTAATATTTGGTTCTTGTGTAAATTCTTCTCCTGGATACATTCACTTCAATCTTTGTCACTTTGCACAAGTTTTCCTAGGTTTCCCTGAAGCCATCCTCTTCATCATTTCTTACAACACAGTGGTATTCCATCACAATTATATAAGCCATAACTTGTTCACACCCTCAGATTTTCATTCTTTGACACTATAAAAGAGCTAGGGATATTTTCGTTTTGTTTAGGATTAATCTCCCCTTTAATCTCCCCTTCTCCTTTTTCCTCCTATTTTTCTGTTGAGTGAAATATATTTCTATACCGACCTCTTTGTATGTATTTTTCCTGTCCTTAGGCAGTTTAGATAAGAAAAAGTGTCAGCTGGTGCCCCAGCCCTCTTCCTTGTCTGAATAGATTTGTACTTGCATTCTGTATATAAGATAATTTTCCTTAACCTTCCTTTTTCTTCTCCTTCTCTCAGTGTTTTTCTTCTCAGAGTTTTTCTCTTCTTTTCTCCTTCCATTCTTCTCTTAAGATCTCTAAGATATAACAGAACCACTCCAGGTCTTGTCTATTTGGACTCTCTGACCCCTGTAGGACCTTTCGTAGAACTCAGAGGATACACACGTGTCATCCCATAATAATATATAAGAATTTTTTTCCTTTTTGACTCCCTTACCATTGTTTATTCATGTTAGTATTATAATTATGATAACTATTCATTATTAATTTTATATTTTTAAGACTAAGTTCTAAGATGGGTACTTTATAGAGCCAGTTTCTAAATTCTTCTATCCTCTTGGATGGGTTGGGGAGGCACTGCTTGGTCCTGTTCTTTCTGAAGTCTACATATGGCAGTTCTAAATGGAATTGTTGGTACTAGTTCCCACCTTATGTCACAATATCTGACTTCTGTCTCCCTCACCTGGTGTCTCAATAAGGATTTTAGCCTTGGCTTCCTTTGTCTTCTTTTCCTTCCATAATGCCTAGTTTAGAGTTGTTTCTATCCCTTGCTCATGTCAAAAAGGTCTCAATCATCAGAAATACTATTCATCTCAAACCTCTTGTGAAATATTCCTCCATCTTCACTTCTCCACTTCATCGAATTTCAGATGTTTACTGGGAAAGTAGGTTTCCCTAGGTCTTTTCATTTTGATGTTCTCTGAGTAACCGTTGTATGTCTGTACTTATCTACTTTGTCTCTGTGCAATAATGTATTGTTGTACCCAAATTTTAATACCTAACCCAGGTTCATGGCCGAAGGAAGAATCACACTGACAATGCAATATGCAAGAAGAGGCTCATTCTTTACTAGCAATAATAGCTAGGGTCGCTAGGCAGAGAGGCATGCCTGAACGACCCCTTGGAATTCTCAGCCAAGAGTTTATATAGAAATGTTTGGGGAAGGGGGTTGGTACATACATAATTATCAAGGTAGTGTCAGGGACAGGTGGTCAGGAAGCATCTGGGGAGGGGGGTTTCAGGGTCAGGGGGCTGGAAGCATTTGGCAAACATACATTAAATAGGCAAATATTGTAAAGCAGGCAAACATAGACAAACATTCCTCAAGACATCAGATAAGATAGCTTCAGTTTTAGGTTTATGATAGGGGGAGATAAGGAAGACTGTGCTGGGAAACCTTGGGGGCTGGGGGTAGCTAGCCCAGGCCAGAAATAGTTCAGTAGACTGCCAGACTGATTTTTAAATCCAACAGTATCAATAATGTTGATAGTCCAGGGGTAAGATCCTACTGACTTCCAGCCCAGGTTGGGGAACTCGTGATGGCTTTCTCATGACACCTAATCCAGCCATCCTTGTTTAAAGCGCATGCAGGTTTTAGATGCTATTTAATAGCTATCATACTGAACTTAGTGTCCTCTCATTGAGCTCCCTCAAGCTTTAAGTCTTTTTTTTAACCCATAACTTCTTTCAGAATCAATACTTAGGTTGGTTGCAAGACAAGAAGAGTGATAAGTGCTATTATCCTTAATGGGAGTTAAGAGACTGGCCCAGGGTCACATAAGTAGGAAATATCTGAGGCCATGTTTGAACCCAGGACCTCCCATCCCTAGCCCTGGCTATCAACCCACTGGGATACCTTGCTTGCTAAGCCCCCTAGTCCTTGTTTATTTTTTCCTATGCTTGCTTCAACATCCTTAGTATGATTCTTCTCTGAGTGTCCTCTGACTTCTAACATTCTGTTATATAGCCCCAGACTGGATGAAACAACATTTTGATACTTAATTTATTTTTGTTTTGTTTTTTATCATTGTTCCCTTTAGTGCCATTTTAGATTTTTATTAGGAGAGCAAGGCTCCTTTAAACATTTTCATATCATCATTTTAACTGGAAGTTGAGATCCTCTTTCTCTAAAGTTCTTGAATAAAATGTATCATTTGTCAATCTCATTGGGCTGCTGCCATATAATTACCAGTGATTTACTAAACCAGGAACTCTAGTTTTATCTAACCAAAATGTTTCATATTGTACTTTGAGAAGTACAAATGGAGAACATTTAGTCACAATAAATCAATTTTACAATGGAAAAGGATGTCATTTGTGATATCCAAAAAAAAACCAAAGCTAATCTCCCTTCAGAAATTTCCTTGAGTTTGTGAAGGTCCTCAGAGCAATCATCTATCTAATTTTTTTGTGAGCACTACAGTTGTCCTGAAAATGCATTTGGAAACTTTGTAATGTTCGACACCCAGAATATCCTACTTTATGTGAGTCATATGAACATTGGGGGTATTTTAGGAACTTTCAATTGAATACCATATATCACGTAACACTTGCAAGTTAAAGTAAGGTAATCAGTAATTTTCCCATTTTTCAGCCTCCACTGTATTTGTCAGCTATGGGAAAAGAGAGACATGACTCTTTGAGGTGACTGTAGCCAGTGCTGATGAGACACTTTTAAAGGCCATGTTATTCTATCATGACTCATTCCTTGGCTTTACAGACTGTGGATGAAAAGAAAAATATCCATCACAATGAAAAAGTCTTTGATAAGGAGTCAGAAGATGTGGTCCTAGTTCCTTCTTTGTCATTAGCCTTGTCATTTTGAGGCAAAATATTTTTCTGTTTTGTTATAATCACTGCCTCTCTGAATCAGTTGTATTAAATTAACTTTAAAATTTACTGAAGTACAAAAATTCTATTGCTCTAGACACCAATCAGTTCCTTCTTTAAAGTCAAATATGAAAATAGTTCCTGAGGCTTAGAGAACAAAACAAATGCCGTTTTTTACAGTGTAAATTAATGGTCATAAGACAGCTCTATTTAAAGATGTCAAGGACAATGTTCAAAAGAATTGTAATAATGTTTTGGACCTCTAACTTTTGCATCATGTTGGGTACTTCTGAAATTTGGGCAGTTTCTTTTATTCATAGCATGGCACTCCTGAGGATTATTCACCTTTTCTCCTATTAGTAGTATAATGCCACTGTGCAAGTTGTATTGCCAATACTTTAAACTATTCTTTGCTTTCATTGTGTGGAGACTGTCTTCACTCCTTGCTTTTAGTAGATGGTCTTTATGGGTTACTTTTCTTCCCAAAATTTATCACCTGGAAGTCAGTCTGATGGTGCAGAACTTCTCTGAACTTAACTCTGCTAGTTTATGAATGACAGACATACCTTAAATTGGTAGGCTCATTTATGAAGCTTTTTAGTCTTGGTAGAGCCTACCTTAGGGTGTAGTTTTTGATAGTGTTAATTAACTGAAGGATTACCACAATGGCATGATAAAGCATTACAGTATGATTTTAATGAAATTAAAGTAACAATGACCATGAAATAATAATGATAGTTTGAAAGGTAGCATGGAGGTTGTATTTATAATCAAGAAAACCTGTGTTCTAGTACTTTCTCTTGCCTTATAAACTTGGACAAGTCACTTATCTTCATAGGGCTACAGTTTCCTCATTTATAATATTAACCTGAACTACATGGCTTCTGAAGTCCTTCTATTTATAAATCTGTAAATGTCTCAAGAATAACAATAAAATAATTTATTAGAGAATAATTTTAATTAGGAGTATAAGACTGGAAATAAACCATAGCTGACCAAACAACTTTTTGGATAAGCTCAGATTTTAACAGTCAGTGTAATAAATAATGAGAAAAAATGTCATCATATTCTTGAAGTGAGTTTTTCAGATTTAGAGGAATGTGTTAGGAAGGCTAGAAACAAAATGAACTTAGTTTGCAAGAATAAAAATGTTGAATCACTATATCTCATCAGCATAGCAACAACTAAACATTTCCTTTCTTTTTTGGTATATTTTTTCTTTCTTCTTAAGGTATTTTTATAACAAGAATAAGAATCAGAAATAAATAGGCACAGTGTTTCAAGTAGATGCTATAACATTACCAGATAGAAGAGAAAAAAATGGAACTACCTAATGCCTATTCATTATTAAGAACAATGTCAAATAGGAAAGAGCACAATCAGAACTGAAAGGGTTAAAATGCTAGTTAAGCAAGGAGAAGATATGGAGGGGACCTAGTTGTACTAAGTTTAAGTATGTATGCTCAGCTGAAAACCTCACATTAGTCATTCCTTTGGGTTAAGCCATCTGGTCAAAATGCAAAAGGTATCTGGGAAAGATAAGAATTTGTAATATTATCATAAGGGATTAGCATCTCTAGTTATTCAGTAGGATGTTGATGGAATGGGACAGAGGATAAGCAAAGTTTATTGGTGAAAACAAGTGTTGTTCCTAACATATGACACTTTATTTCCCCATTCTGTATTTCGATCATGCCGTTCTGCAGGACTGCTCTTCTGTCCCCACCCCATGTATGCCTCTTAGATTTCCTGACTTCCTTTAAGATTCAGTTTAAACCCTTCCTCTGCCCTCTTCTGCAGGAGACCTTTTCATCCTTCTCTTCAAGTGACTTCCCTAAAAGATAACTTTCCATCAGGTCTGCACATTTCTTGTATGTATATATTTATTTAACATGATTCTGTTACATAGAATATGAGATAATTTTAGCCAGGGGCAATGTTATTGTTTTTTTCATCCCCAGTTCTTTACACGGTGTCTGGACCTATTAAATGTTTAAAATTTGTTGACTTACTGACCAATTGGTTTCAAATTTTAAGTTCATTATGAAATAACATAGGTCTTTCCTGAAATTCTTTACATTCAGTTATTTACAACTCTTGCTTTTTAACGGTGCTTAACTTTCTTTTAAGTTCATGGGTTTTGAACCAGAACTGACCACAGAAGGCATCTACTTTAATCCTTTCATTTTACAGATTACTAAGCTGAAGTTTAAGGACTTTACTTGGCTTACTTAAATTCATATTGGTAGTCAATGTAAGAAAAAGGATTTTGATTAAGAGCCAGTGTGCTTTTTGTAGTACCTTGCTGCCCTTATTCTTCCCTCACTCTTTATAAAATAAGTCCATAGTGATTCAAGAACAATGGAGACAAGCTTGGGCAAAGCTTTTCAAATGTTTGGATGACACTAAATAGACTGACACAGTTCATCTCCTTGAGAAAGGGACAGAGACTTCAAAGAGACAAAATTGTAGGGACTCTGGATTCCCTCAAATCTTCACCATTATTGCTTGCCAATACCATTAACAAACCCTTTGGGATTTCCTAAGTGCTTTGTATTTGGTGGTTAGCCATTTAGTACATTGAGTGGCTCCTATTTTATTGTAATAAGGCTTCAGGCAAGTGGCTATTTATTTTTTCCCCTTTATTTCATAAAGAAGGGGTCAAAGAGATTGTTTCAGGAAATTGATTAAATTAAGCGATGGAATTTGAAAGACTGCCACCAGCAATGCCACCAAATGTTGTCCCCCTACCTTGAAGACTAGAGCCAAGAAAAACATTTACTTTATTACATGAGCTTCAATGAGCAAGGATAATAGTCTATAATCAGGATAGTTCTACTTAGCATTTATGTAGTATCTTGTGCCTGAGAGAAAGTAAATCATTATGATGATTGGTGAAAAAAAAGAGTGGACTGGCTAATACTATGTTAGATTAAATTTGAACAAAACCAGTTAAAAATGAATGTTATGATCTAGAACAGAAAATAACACATTTATTATAGAATGAAAGGGAAAGAGGAGGGGAAGGCAGAGGGAGAGGGAAGGAGAGGTAGAGACAGAGACAGAGAGACAGAAAGAGAATATATGAAAGTTTGTGGATGGGAGGGGAAGAGGAAGACAATAGAACACTTCTTAGAAGAAGTCATTTTAAGTCTAATATTAATTTATTTTCTTAAAGGGGAAAACTTAAATCACATTAAGACATTCCTTTCTTTGGGCCTTTAGTGAGGTACATATAGCCCTGAATGAATACTGAAAGACAAGATCATTTATGCGTTTCCATATAATTTCTTTTTTTTTTAATTTTTTTTTAATTTTAAACCCTTAACTTCTGTGTATTGACTTATAGGTGGAAGAGTGGTAAGGGTAGACAATAGGGGTCAAGTGACTTGTGCAGGGTTATAACTGGGAAGTGTCTGAGACCACATTTGAACCTAGGACCTCCCGTCTGTAGGCCTGGCTCTCAATCCACTGAGCTACCCAGCTGCCCCCTTCCATTTAATTTCTTGAGGGCTAGACAGACACACAAAAAAGGAATTTCAGTAATTAATTCCTGGGAAATTCCAATTATTTCTCAATCCTGTCAGAGTAAGAAATTGAGGATGTTTGCTCTCTGGTCTTCAGAATTTATCCCTATGGGAATGAGGTAAAGTTTACCATAGCAAAAATGCATATACCTTATTATCACTAACTCACCTAATATAGAGAATGGCCTAATGACAAGGCACAAAGTATGACAACAGACCATAAAACAACCAGGGGAGAGGGAAGGCTTGGGCCAGTACAACCATGGTCTTTTCAAAGTTAGGAGACTCATTTGAGTCTGTTACTACTTTAAGGCACTTGAAATTGTTATAGAATTCTATTATAGTGGCTTATATTTCCTTCCCCGTAAATCTATCAAAAATCTACGGCTCCTATTTACTCATTATGAAGTGGTTTCATGAAGTAGTTTTTTGTATATGGGAAATGACTGGTCAATGTTCCCAAGGAGGTGCAGTGAAGGTGGGAAGAAATAAAAACAAGTTAAATGATTAGAAAAAGATCCAAGGCAGTTCATAATAAGGAATTGTAGGAGCCTAAGGAAAGAAAGAGAATAGTATTACTGAACCCTTGGAACAACTTCATGGAGAAGGTAAAATTGAATTTGAATATAAGTATTACAGTGACCACAATGCAAACAGGACATGGAAAGAACAAAACTGAATTCTGTATAAATAGGATGACCAAGTTTGTCCTTAAGAAGAAATGTGAACAATGGTTGAAATCACTAATAATCAGAGAAATGCAAATTAAAAGATCTCTAAGGTAACCAGGTCACACTTCTCACATTAACATGACAGAAAAGGAAAATGACTAATGCTGGAGGGGATGTGGAAAAAATAGGAAAATACACTGTTGGTGGAGTTGTGAATTGCTTTAATCATTCTGGAGAACAATAAACTATAAAGCTATAAAACTATATACCCTTTGACCCAGCAATAGTGTTAATATATATCCCAAAGAGATCAGAAGAAAAGGAAAGTGATGCATAAGTATAAAAAATATTTAGAGTGGCCTTTTTGTAGTGGCAAAGAATTGGAAATCAAGGGAATATCCATCTTTTGAGGAATTGTTGAACAGATTAGGATTTATTATTTTTTATCTTTTAAATTTTTATTTAGTTAATTAATTTAGAATATTTTTCCATGGTTACATGATTCATGTTCTTTCCCTCCCCTCACCCCACCCCCTTCCCATGCCCTATGCACAATTCCACTGGGTTTTACATGGATCACTGATCAAGACCTATTTCCATACTATTGATATTTGCACTAGGGTGATTGTTTAGAGTCAATATCCCCAATCATTTCCCCATCAACCCATGTGATCAAGCAGTTGTTTTTCTTCTGTGTTTCTACTCCCAGAGTTCTTCCTCTGAATGTGAATAGTGTCCTTTCTCATAAGCCCCTCCGAGTCATCCTGGATCATTGCATCGCTGCTAGTAGAGAAGCCCTTTACATTGGATTGTAGCACAGTGTATCAACCTCTGTGTATATGGTTCTCCAGGTTCTGCTTCTTTCACTCTACATCAATTCCTGAAGCAGTTCACATGGAATTCCTCCAGTTTCTTATTCCTTTGAGCACAATAGTATTCCAACACCAACAGATAACACAATTCGTTCAGCCATTCTCTAATTGAAGGGCATCCCCTCTTTTTCGAATTTTAGCCACCACGAAGAGCACGGCTATAAATATTTTTTAAGGTATCATGTATGATAGCAAGAACATTGGTTTTTAAGCCAGAAAATCTGGATTAGAGCACCAGTTCTGAAATGTATCAGCTGTATGACCTTGGAGAAGTAATTTAAACTTTCAAATTGTAATTACCTCATCTAATTGTGATAATAGTACTTGAACTATCTGCTTTGTGAGAATTTTGTAAGGATAAGAAAATATAAGTGAACCTTTATTATAAAGTAGTTCCCTTGATTTTTATCTCTTTAACCTCCTGATATTCATCATTCCAGGCTTTGAATGATGTTGAGAGGATAGTCAGGAAATGAAGTACAATTTAACCCACAGCATACACCTAGTAGTTTTGACTTTTAGCATTGTCTAACTTTGGTTCTTCCCTTAAAGCCTGTAGTGCTTATGTAACAATACCTTTGTGTTTTAGTCACATTTAAATTTTAGAGCTGAAATTGATATTAAAAGTCATTTCTGTCTAAACATTTCCCTTTAGTATGAGAAAATTTAGTCTCTGAAAAGTAGACTAAGGACAACTTGCTTGGATCTAATCTTGCCCCTCCAAAAACAATACATTGCCTCCCCTTTGAATTCTTTTGCCACAATATAGTCCTGCCTCTTTTTATTGGTAATATCCTGAGAGAGGTACATATAAGTTAGTATGGGGCAATAGCTTACTGTCCATGAGTTTACAGTTCTTTCTTTTTATTTTTCAATGTAATCTAACTTGGGTTTTCTTCCAATGGAAAAAAGGAAAAGTGTATCTCTCTAGTAGGAAGATTATATTTCTCAAGCTCATTCTCTTTTCCTTTCCATCCCTTCTCTATCTCCAAACTCTCTATGTCTCAGACAAATTAGCCTACTTGCTGTTTTTCCTCTATAACATCCATCTTATTATTTTCTACCTTTTCACAGGTCTGGAATGCACTCAGTCCTCATTGGTACCTCTGAGAATTCCTAACTTCCTTCAAAGCTCAAATTGAGGGTTGCATGTAACTTTTTCAGATCACCATAATTTTCTAGTGCCCCATCATATTCAAAAGTCCCTTGATTTATTTTGTATATATTTTATGTATACTTGTATGCACATATTGTTTCCCTCCTGTCCAAAAGCAGATGAGATGCATGAGACAAGAAACTTTTCATTTTGCCATTTTTCTCCTCTCACATAGCACTGACTGGCACACAGAAGAACTCAATAAATGTTTATTGAACACATGAATGACTTATTTACAAAAGAAAAACACTGAAACAAGCTTCCTCAAAATTCTTCCTACATAAACATGGAGAAGCAGGGCTGAACCTGTACATATAACATCAAAACATCTGGATGAAAAGCAAATATTCTGCTCATCTGTCTATAAAAAAAACCCTCAAAACAAAAATACTTCTTGTTTTTATTTTCTCTATACTGGTGCTTTGGTACTGGGGAGAATTAGCCTATATGACTCTAAATCTCCAGTTTTAGAAAAGCATATGAAGATTCAAGGCTTTTGCATGAAGTATAGAGTAATGGATGTATTCAAAGGAAGTCAAGCAAATTCTAATAGAACATTTTTTTTGTATTCAACCTTGATGCATCTTGATGTGATACAGGATAAAATTGCTAACATATCTATGACTAAAATTATATGGATATCTTACATATTAATTTTTTGTTTTAGTAAGGCTCACTTCAAATATTTGATTTTTGATTTTTAAATAATTATCTCCTCTCAGTTCCTTCTTTGAGCATTTTTGGAATTTCATGGAAATGTTATGGGAATGAACCCTGGGTTCTAGAAGACCACTACAATAATATACAAACTCTGGCAGTTTAATCAAGGTTGAAAATTATCAAGTAAGGCCAGAAGAAAATTTGTCATCAAAGGATAAAACACACAACAAATGTTTATTAAGTGCCTATTATATCTAGAGAATTATAGAAATGGGAAAATGTATAATTCAGTGAAATCTTCTGCCTTCTAAAAGTTTAAAGTCTAGCTAAATCTGGCAAGGCAAATCATCAGAAGTTTGGACATTTGAGGATTTTTTTTTCAGTCATATGAACTTTCCAAGACTGCTGAGGCATTTGGAGTGCAGCTGGGTAGCTCAGTGGATTGAGAGCCAGGCCTAAAGATGGTGGGGGGGGGGGGGTTCCTAGGTTCAAATCTTACCTCAGACACTTCCCAGCTGTGTGAACCTGAGCAGGTCACCTGACCCCCCATTGCCCACCCTTACAGCTCTTCTGCCTTGGAACCAATACATAGTGTTGATTCTAAGATGGAAGGTAAAGGTTTCAAAAAAAAAAAAAAAGAAATCACTATGTATTATACATAGTAATATATGCTGGCAATACAAAATGAAACTTTTCTTGCCCTCAAGGAATTTACATTTTATGAGAATGGATGACCTGAATCTCTCCATGGCCATATGGGGACATAGAGCGAGAAGGTTAAGGGTCTTTTAATTCTTACTATATTTTTGGACTGAACCTTTTCTATTTCTAGACGGGATTTTTTTAACCTGAATTTTTTTACCTGGATTTACCAAGTGCTTTGTGGAAGATGAGAATGTACTAACACTAATTAGTAAAGGCTAAATGGCACAATGGACAGAACTCTGAGCTTGACATCAGAAAGAATTAAATTCAAATTTACTCTTTGACACTTATTACCTATAGAAAGCCAAATGAGTCACTTAGCCTCTGCTTGTTTCAATTTCTTAGCTTTAAAATGAGGATAATAACATCTACCTTCTAGGGTTGTTGTGAGAATCAAACAAGATAATAACCTTAGAGAACTTAAAAACCTAAAAGCAATATATAAGTTCTAAACTATTATTATTTCCTATTAAACTTTAGACAAGAACCCTACCCTCGTTCCTATATGCTCTTTGGAATATCAGATTTCAGGGCTAAAAATGTAAGAGGTTCTAATATTTTAGTTCCAATATTCAGAAAATGTTGTTTACATCTGTTGGCTTCCTGCTTTTGTGAATATCAATATTTATTGCTAATTCAAGGTCAGAATTTAACCTCAGCTTTCCTTAGTCAATATATGCTTCTCAGAGCAATAAATCCTGGTAATCACCATTGTCCCAATCAATATCTGCTTATTATCTATTTATCATCTATGAGTGAACATTTCTAAATAAGAGATTTTTAGACAGCCAGGGTACCGTTTCCAAGAATGGAGCTCAGCAAAAGGTAGATGATTTGGACATAAAACTTTCTGACTGTGCTTTTAACCTGACAATGGAAACCATGTCTTAACTTTTTAGAACACTGTTGCTAATTAGTAGATTAATATCATTTATTGAGTGCTTATTCTGTCCCAAGCTTATAGTTCCCAATTATTAATTCACTGGTCAAAAAAAATCTTCAAATCCTAGACTATTAGTTGCAAGAGATCTTGGAGGTTAACTAGTCCAATTTCCTCTCAGACTTGATGATTTTAAAAGTCCCTTTCATCTCTAACAATCATGACTAATAGGTATTAATCATGACTAATAATAATTGTGTTAAATGCCACTATTTTGCCCTCAACCAAGCTAGTAGTAAATAAGAGCACATGATGGAATTAGATATGACATATATCTTTAGCCATGTCATTGTTATGCACAGGCTCACTGAATGTTTAGACCTAGGCTTCATCCTTTAGGAATTCTACATATTTTGGGGGTTGGAAGTCATGTTTTTGTAATTTTAGTAAGTATTTAACTATTCTACAAAGTTATATAAGTATCTGAGGTTATCAAAGGATCTAATTGCATATACCTTTACCAAAGTAAGGCAGATTCTCACTCTCTTCCATAATGCTTTTTTTCAATATTAGTGTTATGGTCTGCAAACAAACTATTCACTAGCCCACTAAATGCAGTCAGAGGACTCTTCTCTTAGATTTCTAGATTCATGTGCATGGCCAGTTTGGGCATGTAGTCACAGAGCGATATGCAGATACTGAATTTGAGCTTAACATTCATCTTTCCCCCAAGTTATTTTCAGTTGCAATATGAACTAGCAGGTATACCAGCTTAGTCCAGGGATATAAAACTTTTTGACTATAAAACCAATGGGTAATTGAGTTTCTTGATAACATAAGTAATATTTATTCCCTTGGAAAACATCTTAGGTATTGAGACTGGGTGTTTTGTTCTGAACCCTCTTGCATTCCTTATCTCTGTTGTTTTTATCTTCATTCATCCAAGGACTAGGATTTGTGGTCAGGCCACTGGAGTCTGTCCTGTTGCTTTTTATATATAGCCCTATGGTTTGATATGCTGTTTTAAAAGGAATTTGGAGACCCAAAAACGTGATTCTATTTATGCTTTTCTCAATTAGAATCTAAGTATATGGAATCTGGACCCAAGATTTTGTCATTATCTGAATCCTTAGAATCTTCATCTTGATCCTCCCTCTTTCTGAGGAATTTGAACCTTTTCCTATACAATGTATTGGACGGGAGACCTTTTTATGCTGAGATCATTCTTATGTCACTCTGTAGGAAAGCCCTATTAGTCTTCAGTTTTCTCACAATCCTCAAAGAATGTTCAGGTTTCTACCTATAGTTAGTGATCTGAGCATCCAAATCATGGTTATAAGCACAAATTATTTTATGCAAGGTTATCAGTGACTTTGCATTGTTCTTCTCTTCTAATTTGTCTTACCATAGATCACTATCTTTCACTGGAATATTCAATATTCAGATGTAAAACTAAATTTCATGTTCTTTGTCCTTTGTGCTCGCCATGTTTTTGAGATATGGACTCTAGGAACTCAAAACTCTGTGACATAATTAGTGACTTCCCAAATTTTCATGGCATTCTGGATGAGGCTCATTGATGCCTCAAAACTTTGTCCTTGCCACTTTGAACAAGCTTCTTAGTGTCCTCATCTTTATTCAGTAAAAATGACTGTTTGAAATAGTTATCCTACAAAGGAGGGTTATGAAGATCAGCCCTTCTCTGATGTGAGTAATTCCAATTTGCTATCTGAACTAAAGGTGAAAAGCAATGTATACAAGTGGGAAAGGCAGCTGTGGATACTAAGAAAGTTGCAGGAAGGGGTAGGAATTTGGGTTAGATCTGTACCAAATGAAAATTTTATCCTTCCTGAGTTCTTTTTTTAAAAATTCAGAGTGATTTAGCACTATCCATTTGGAGTGAGTCACACCGGTCCATGGATATGCTAATGACAGATGCACCTGGGATACTTTTGACAGTATGATGTTCCTTCATTCTTCTGATAAAGGAATTTGAAGTATTATCTAACAATGAATGTTAGCAAAAGAACTCTGGCCTCTTTCAGAATTCTAAGGTAATTAGTGTGACTGAATTCTATGAAATGCTTCTTCTGGATATGCACTGATTTCATTGGTTCTTTGTATTTTGTACCACCTATATTTGAGTTCTACAAAGCAAAATGGGCTATTAAGAATTATTAAGTGTACCAAAAGTTTGTACATAACTCTTCTAAACAAGAACTTGATCTTTGCTTTGGATGGGTATAAAGATGAATAAGATATGATTTTTCTCTCATGCATCTTACTGTCTTACAGAGAAGATGTGTAAAAAAACCAAAAAGGTACAGTTGTTATGTTGATCTTAACAGAGATATTTGGGAAGTTGAAGAGGTGGGCTGAAACTAGAAACCTGCAGGACTCACACCTCCCCCACACATGGGCTTGAGTGAGTAGGGAGGGGTAGGTACTCCTTACTCTCACCCCTCCCACCAAGCAGTTGGAAGTCAGTTGGAAATGGAAGCAGGACTGATGTCCTCTGGCAAGGCTCAGCAAGGCAAATCTTGAATGATGTTCACTTTCTCAACTTATATTCCCCACAGGTTTTACTGAGGGACAATAGAAGAAGCTTGATGTCTTGTAGTTATCAGGGACAACTGAATCTAACTTGTATGGGCCGGACAGTTGAAGGAAACTTAGCTGAAGTTCGATGTAAGTATTCCCAGAATAATAAACAGGCAGTACTCCCAAAAGATGAAGTTTTTACTGATAAAAGAGGAAGGGAAGGCAGGGAAGGGGTTTTAAGGATTTGGAAAAGATCTGGGAAGCCCTGAACTGTTAGGTAGAAACTGCCCCTCTCCCTCAGAAGGGAGTGGCAGACTTTTAGCTAGCTAGTCCTCAAGCCTGTAATTATCACTTCTAATATCTAAAATAACTAAATAACAATTGTGCTTTTGCTAGAAAGGGCTAGTTCAGCTAAATAAGCAAACCACTGAGCAGAACCAAAATGGTTCTTGCCCCAGATGGCCTCCAAAACAAGCCCAAACCAGGAACTGCAAGCAGAGTGACCTGCTGACTTCAACCCTCAGGAATCAACTGTTAACTGCTTTCAAACTGTTCCCTCACCCAGAGTTCTCCGGGGAGGGGGTCCCCTGGAATTCTGGGTGAGGCTTGACCCTGTATTTTGCAGGAATTCCATCCTGCCATTTTCCATGTTGCACAGTGTAAAAGTGTAATAAGAGAATTTCATAGTTCTGCACAGGTTTAAAGGAGAGAATAGTAGCTTTTAGATTGTGTATCACAGAAATCAGGTAGATTTATTTGCTTTACTTTGGTTTTTCCCCTATATGAATTACAAGTCAATCTCTACAGTATAAGTCAAGATAAATAAATAAATAACAATAAATAAATAAAAAGTCAAGAATCTAGTATTCTCAAGAACTTTATTTCTGATTTTACCTTGGAAGGGCAGAGGACATTGAGAAGACCAGGAGCAACTATGCTTATTTGTGTATCTGTTTAGTCAAGCAAAAAAAATTATCCCCTTTTAGATAATAGTTGATCCATTGTACAATATAAGGAACTTCTCATTTAGGAACTAGGAATTCTGGGTTTTCAAAAGGAGCAGCAGTTTGCAAAATAAAACTATGAACCTCTGAGATTATTGGAGGAGGAAGCTGAGTGACCTGGGAAAACATGGATGATAGGAACAAAGATCTAGACAGGATAGAATCAACTTTAAAGGAGCAGATGTGGTTGGTTGTTAGCAGAGGGAATGTTTAAAAAATGGCAATGGTGATCAAAGAATGTGTCCATTTATTCTGACATTTAATCATGCTGTGAGAGGATCAGCCAGCTTTAGAGAGGATAGCAGGCATGATTCCTTAAGGAAAATTCTGGCAATTAACAAGCACCAAAAGAATAAATAATTGTGAGAAGAGCTCTATAATTAGTGAAAGTTGTTAATCATAGAAGAAGGTTCCAGGGAGCACATCGGAAAGAACAAATAGAAGAAGAAATGACTGGGGTTAAGGATAAGAATTTTGGGAGAGTGATGATAGTCTGACTTCTTTTTGCAAAGGAGTTTTCTGGTCCTGAATCAAAGGTTTTAGAGGAGCAGGAGGCAGTAATTGCTAGCTATAGTGCATGAAACTACCAAAAAGTAGAGAAGCTAAATCAATTATGAGGTTCTAATTATAATGGTGTTCAAAGACCTCTGCAGAAATTGGCTCTGAGGTGAAACCTCTTCAGCTGATTATAGTGGAGGAGAATAGTAGATTCTTTGCCAGGCAAAATATCAACATTTACAATAATTATTGACAAACATTGGATACTGACTCTATGGAGAGAACTGTCCATGGTGCTGGAAAACCATGGGAGAACAGTCATAATCATCTATGCTCTTAGAGTGTTATACGCATCTACTCTATGGAAGAAATAGCAGTAAGGGCACAGTCCGAGCTTGACCACTAATTTATCTTCTGATCTGGGAATCATTTCAGATATTGTAGGGACTAGGATTTTTAAAAAGGGGATCCATTTTATTGGGAGTGTTGCCATGGGAGAAAGGGGGAAAATGAGATAGCCTGAAGACAATGAGGATGTAATCCTGGGAGCAGTTAGTGGTGTCTGACACTCTGAAGGGTTATGAGCGTGGGAGGAGGAAAGGATTATTTACCCCATGCTATTTAGTATTGATTCTCTCAGAGAATTAAAAGTAGGACTTAAAAGTAATTTATTTTAACCTTCCAGTTCTATATGTGAAAAAACTTCATCTAAATAGATTAAAGGATGATCCAAGAGCACAAACGCAAATAACAGAAGCAAAACTTCATCAAATTCTCTAGATCAAAATGCAGTTCTCTTTCCACTGTGTCATAATGCCTACTTAGAGGCCATTCCATAAGAAAACATGGGAAACCTAGTTCCATCAGTCAAGAACTAATCAAAAAACTTGATGAACCAAGTTTCTCAGTTCTATTCAAACTGGCCATACACATGTAGGCATGACTACTTTTTGTTTTACCTTCTGGATTCTTTTCCCTCCTTTCTTTATCTTTCAGCCTCTGCTTGATTAATTTTTTCTTATCTTGGTTCAGCACCAAGTAATGCAGCACAACTTGAAGTCAAACATGGAAAAATATTTGTAATTTTCACCTCTCTTGCCACCTCTACAAAATCGTTGGAGAGCAAATGGATGACATGGACCCTGAGAATTCACTCTGAGCTCTGACTAATAGCCCCTTACTGTAGAGAAGGAAACCAGGCAGATCTTTCTTCTCTTCTGCGCCTGTAAATTGCAGTCTGGCGGTCCCAAATGACAGTCTCCTTGTAACATATAAAATGTCAGAAATCTAAGGCAACCTGGGGTTTTGATGTGTCAAATGTGTAAAGGAGGTGACAAAATCACTTAGAAAAGCTGCATTTGTGTGGAAACTGCATGGATGCTGAATATTTCAGAAGTAGCTTCTTCTAATGTGTTCAGCCAAAACTATAGCTAATGTAACCACTTTTGGGTGGCTTCTAAAAGAATGCCTATTGCATATGTGAGAAAACTCCTGATGCTTCTTCAATTTTTTTTATATGCTTCTTAACAAATGTGTGACCATTCAAGAAATTCCTAATTGCTAATTTCTATCCAACATAAAATTTTTCTGGGATTCTATTTAATTAAAAATCAAAGCAGAAGAAAAGAGATGAACCTTCTTTCCTAACCAATTGTACTAACTAGACAGTGGAGAAAATGCTTTAATTTTTTAGTTGCTTTTGTTTGTTCCTATCTTAGCCTATAGTATTAGAAGAAGACATACTACTGAAGAGTAACAGGGCAGTAGAGAATCAACAAATTAAGAAATATATTATTATTCTTCATTCATTTTAGTTGTGTCAGACTCTTTGTGACCACATTTGGGGTTTTCTTCACAAAGATATCAAAGTGGTTTATCATTTCCTTCTCCAGCTCATTTTACAGAGGAGGAAATGGAGACAAAAAGGGTTAAATGTCTTGCTCAGGGTAACACAGCTATTAAGTATCTTTTATCCACTGAACCACCTGGCAGCCCAGAAAAAGTATATTGAGAGTCAATATACAATTCCAGAATTCAAATGAAAAATAGGTAAACTAGTTTCAAGGTTAAAACTCAAATTTCAGGAAATATCAGACTGAGAGACAGGGAATGTGATTTGAATTTGAATCCATGGATTTATCATCAAACAGTGTTGTCCAGAGAGAATTGGTTGAGTAGAAAAATGTAGAGGGAAGAACATACACTTTGCCTAAAAACTATTTGCAAAGCAGAAGAATTTTATGACATAAGCATGTACCTACCGTATTTCCATTCAGACTAAAAGGAGCTACAGATTCAGGTTCTCTATTCCTCTTTTTCAGCTACTATCCTACACAATCTCCCTGAAGAATAACTCTTAGCTATACCTGTTAGAAGGTATCTACCCTTTTTTATAACTTATGTCTCTTCTATTGACCATATGTGTAGGTAGAAAATATTATATCCTATATATTATGATATAAGGGGTACCCAGATATTTTTCCCTCTAAAAATTATGATTATGTTGCCTCAAATTCTACCATTAGAACTTTATTTCTGTTCATTAAGAGATTTCCAGTTCACTAATGCAATGAGTTAAATCTTGAACACAATAATAATATCTTTATATGGCTCATTTCCATCTAATCCTGATAATAAATCTGTAAACCACTGATGATTTTTGCTTATTTTTAGAGTATTTGAGTCAGCTCACCAGCTAGCAGTAGGCATTCTGAACAAAAACATTTATTTAGAGAGGCAATAAAGCAAGAGGCAACATCTTCTATTGGTAAGAAAGCCAGATTCTTATTGAAGAAGCCTTAAGTTCAAGTCCTGTCTCTGACATTTACTGGAAAGTCAAATAACTTCTCAATGCCTCTAGCAACTCTAAGACTACAAATTATGGAGCAGTTACCAGTCTATCAGTAGAGTAGTTTCCTCACTGAGAGTACTCATCAACAATGAAATCACAGGTCCATTACAACAACAACAACAACAAGATAAACTAAGGAGTGTATTTGCCAACAGTCAGTAAATAACTATTGTTCACCTTTATGGTAATTCAGTATCCTAATACCCCTCTCCAGGATTGTTTCATTTAAGTCACTTTCAAAATACTCATGATGGCAACTAGAAAAGTCTCCATAGCTATTCTTTTTCTGGAGTAGCATTTGCCAATAGTGTTATATATTCAGAGATAATGTCACTCTCTCTAGCTTTTCCTTTCCAGTTAGTTGTCAATTGCCAAAGACAATTGTTGTCACTACTCCTGAAATGCTAATCTGATTCCTGTAGGTCTCTTGAGTTTACTTCAGGATCCCCTGCTAATTGTCTAAAGATAGAAACTTCCTGTTTCTATCATCTTCAACGATTTTTTTTCCTTCTTAGTTGTGCTTCTTTTTCCCTTCCAGCCACCCCTACTCAGTGTTCTCTGTCCTCCACCTTTGGCCAGCAGCATTTTGTTTACAACATTTAAAATGCAAAGATCTCCTGGAAGAGTGATATTTTAAACATTTTAGTACTAGTCTTACTTATATGAATGAATTCAGCAATTTTTTTCCTTCTTTGTCATCTATTTAGGATCAGGACCAGATTCTTAATGGGATGACAAGAAGGGTAGGTAATTTTGAAGCATGGAAAATTATACCTGGATGAAATGCTGCAGGGCAGAAAATAGGCAGATATGAACAGCCTGATTACTCTAGGTTGCTGGTTGGGGATGTGTTCAAAAGGAGGAAAAATGCATAGAATGAGGTCATGAGGAATAACCCAGAGTTATGGCAATGTTTATATGAACCCAATAATTGTTCTAGCTTTTGAATTTTGGGACTCAGTTCTGTTGTCATAGTATTGATTCAGTTACACAGCATAACAGGGAAATAAGTAATTCTTCTTTAGGTATGAAGTAAATCTGAGGCTTACATATCTGCATTCAACCCATAAATTTTCCTTTTCAGTTTAAAAAAGAGCCTCTACATGTCCTTTTATGGACTCTATTTCATGCTATTTTTCATTTTTAAAGCTGCATTCTATGCTTGATTTAGCCTGATTTCACCTGTTTCTCAGTTGGGAAGGAGAAGAGAAGCAAAGGATGTGATTTTTCCCAGGCCCAAAATCTCACTAGAAATGGGCTTGTTGAATTCAACACTGCATTATTTGAAGGATACATTATTTCTTGGGAGGGAGTACTCTCTCCATTAATGCATATTACAACCTTTCTATATTTTAGAAAATAGTGTTGTTATTCTGTCATTTTTCAGTTGTGTCAGACTCTTTGTGACCCTATTTTGTGTTTTCTTGGCAGAGATTCTGAAGTGATTTGCCATTTTCTTCTCTAACTCATTTTATGAGACAGAAAAGTGAGGCAAAGATGGTTAAATCACTTGTTAACGGTCACACAGCGAGTAGGTATCTGAGACCTGATTTGAACTCAGGAAGTTGAATCTTTTTTACTACAGGCTTGATGGTAATAGGCTTGTTGTCTTGCATTCCAGTGGCCATTATTTATATACATCATCTGGCAATGAATCTTCCAAGAATTAGACTTAGGTAGGCTGGTGGTAAAATTCTGTAGCTAAGCACATATACTGAAATGAGGCAATGTAATGCCATGGAAAAAACATTGGGTGTAGAGTCAGAGAACCTGGTTTTGAATCCTACCTATGACTCTTCCTAGCTGGGTAACTGAGTGAATCACATAACCTATTTGGGCTTGAGTTTATATATTTGTAAAGTTTAGGGATTGAATGTCCTCTAGATCCTTTCCAGCACTGTTGGACCTATTAAATCTTATATTCCCTTGGAATATCTTTTAAAAATTCAGGACTACATGACTGAGGTATGACTTTCATATGAAAGACTGTAGGCAAACCACCGAATTTAAAAATTTTTGAGAGCTGCCCAGGCTAGGGAGAATAGTCTCATTACTGTCCTAGATTCCAAATCTATCTTCCTTGTCAGCATTCTCCATGTAATTAAGAAGGACCAAAATGAAAGTCCATTCCAAGAACCAATAGGTTAAATGGATTTGTAGTGTCAGACAATAAAGCTAACTTCTCATATTTTTATGCATACATGCTATTTCTTCAAATAGCACACTCCCTCTGTGTTACATTTGAACTGTTTCCACAGAGACTAGCTTGAGATTCCTGAGTATTATTATTTGAACTCAGGTCTTCTGAGTCATTCCCAGGTGTCATACTTGTCAGAAGCTATATTACAATCTGCAGCTCAATGAAGGCAAAAGAAAAATTGTTTTCAGAGTGATGGATTTATTTAGGATGACATGTATAATTGAAAACTACAGATTTCATTATCCAAGTGGAAATTGTAAAACTCTCCTGGGCATGGGTATTTTTCAAGGTTCAATCCTAGTTTTTCTCTGCTTTCTGTACACTAACTACCTCAGGATTACATTCATATGCACAATCAACTATTACTTCTATGAAGATGCCTCCCAACCATCCCTGATCTCTCTCACAAATTCCAGTCCTATATCCCTAGCATTTAGCTTGTTGGACCACTTCACTAAGATAACTGGTTGTCACTGTCCGGGCTACCATGAGAAGGTCTCCAGCAATTACCCTTAACCCAGTTCCAGGTAATAGAAGACCTTTCCTGAAGGAAGATAAATGATGATAGACAGTGCAGTATAGTGTCAATAGCATTTTAGTCCTGAGCTTGCCACTTGCTCAGTTCGTTTTTATATTTTATCCCTAACTCAGGGCAACAGGCACACAGGAAGTGCTTAATAAATTATCATTGATTGATATGCACAGATGTAGAGTTGGAAGAGTCCTCAGGGGTCATCTAGCCCAAATATCTCATTTTATAGGGATCAAAGCTGAAGTGCAAGGAGATTAAGTGACTAGGCAAAGGTCAGCTGGATAACAAGTGGCAAAATTCCATTTCAATTCCAGTCTCCTGAGACTCCAAATTGAGCACACTTTCCATTGCAACTTGAGTGAATTGCTAATTTCTCCGACTCTTAGTTTTCTCTTTTTGGAAAACTGGATAATATTTACTGTGTTTATCTTATGTGGATCTAACTTGTGAGGAGATTAGAGAATATGAACATTTTAAAGTGCTAGATAAATGGATGTACGAGTTTAGTTTTTGGAAGAGAACCAAAGTTTCTTGAGTAGTCAATCTCTTTAGAAACAATGCAGCATCTACAGGTCTCAGGAGAATTCTAAATCTCTCCAGAATCTATCCTAATTCTAACCTACAGGCACATATGTAATCATGAAGATAAATGCAGATTCTCTACCAAAAAGATAGCAACCTACTTAAGCTAAGTCTACCTAACATTAAAGAAAGTCTTTCTGGAACAGTGTGTCAAGTTGCAACCAAATAAAAGAATTTCAGAACTTCATAGAACTACTAGTTTTTCCTGGAGCTAACTCTAATATAAGTATCAGACTTAGGTCTTCAGTTAACTATGCCTGATTTGTGTTTAACCTACACCTTGCATTTCTAGTCTTGTTTCTGTTCTCAGTCTTGATTTTCTGCACTTCAAAATCCACTACCATTAGGCTATGAGGCCTAATTTAATGCTCTTGGTGGTTAAGATAAAGTTGTAGGAATCCAGGCCTGGGACTATAAGATTGGTACTGAAGATTCTGAGGCTATACAGAAGTATTGAAGCAGCAATGAAACAGAAACTAGGCAAGCAAAATGTTCAATAGTACCAGTGACAAGAAAGCCTTGAAAGACTACCTTAGCATGGAAACTTTCATGAATCTCCAAGTGGGCAAGGAGCCATTTTCAGGATGTGGCTAATAGAAACTTCACTTCTGAATAAGTCCAAATGAGGGGTGAACGCAGATTCAGGGGGAGAATATAGGGCCAGCATTTTTGATAGGTTATCATCTCTACCTAGCTGGCACATTCTCCTAATTTTTCTTGTTTTGTCCATTGTACTACCATTTTTACAGTCATCCAAGCTCAAAATTCAGATATTTTAATATTTCCAATCAGCCACCAAGTTGTAGTAAGTCTTCCTTCATAAGACTTCTTATATTTGTTTCTTCTTTTCCATCCCCACTGCATTATACTAGCTCAGGCCCTTATTACAATTTCTTTATCTGTAAAATAAAGGGAGTTGGACAAGGTGATTGTTAAGGCCCCTTTAGGCTCTAATTCTGATCCTGTGATCATGCTTCACATTTCAAATTTTGCTATAGATTTACTGATATTCCTGATATTTCAGTTTCTGCTTTCTCTTACCCTATCTTCTTTTTCCTAAGTCCTATTTTCAGATGGATTCATTGTCAGCCTCAATGAAATTGTTCTAAAGCTTTGGTTCTCAGAGCCCTCCTCTGGCTTTATTTCCCATTTTCAAGTACATGATATGCTGACTCTGCTATATATTATCCATGTGGCCTTGGGTGAGGTCAATGAACCATTATGGGCTTCCATTTCCTCATTTGTAAAAGGTGGGAGTTGGATTCAATTCATTCATTTAAGAAGCATTTATTAACTGTGTCTGCTGTTTGTCAAGTACTTTTCTGGCACTCAGTCTACCATGGCAAATCTATAAATAGACCCTACCTGCAAGGAATTTATATTCTACTTTTGGTAATTGTATAGGCATAAAGTAAGTAAAAAATAACATATAAAGTTTATTTGAGGAAAGAGCTTTAAAATTACTAGATAAGAAAAACCCACCTAGAGTAGTTGCCATTTGAGTTGAACCTTGAAGAAAATAAATATTCTTTTCAGGTCTAAATCATGTGATGTCATTTTCCTTTCATGTCACCTTTCTTTTTTTTTCCCTTAATTTGGATTTGTAATGCTCACTAACCAAAGAGAAAGAAACAAAACTCTCGTTGGCGAAGATTCAGTTTGCAGACACTGGAACTCATCTTAGATTTCACAGAACCAGTGTTCTCTAGCCAAGGACAAGTTGGCAGTCAATGGTGTGCCACCAATGACAAGCAGACACTTAACATCAGCAGATTCTCTGAAGCAAGTAAAATTGAGATTGACCCAGATAGTTAAATTGTACCATATCTTCCACTCACATTTCTTCTCTTCCATGAAACCTGAAAAAATATCATTCTGACTATTCATCACCTTTACAAACTAACAAATCTGCCTCTTCTTTTGATTCTCACATGCTTTCTAAGACAAGATTCACTCCTTTCTGGAGGCAGACTAGTGAAGAGCAAAAAGCTTAGGACTGATCACTAGGCCTGGGGCTGCTACTAATTACTGTGTGAACTTAATCTAAATTCATAAACTCTCTGTGTCTCAGTCTTAACTGTAAAATGAATGGGCTACATTAAATGGGCTTTGAGATCCTTCCTTGTTTAGAAATTCCAATTATACATTCTGTTTGAAGTTGTTAGGCCTCATCTTTGGCAAAATTATAAACTAGGAAATATTTGCCTTGGATGTCTTCTTCTCCCTGTCATGCATCCTTTCTCTATCTCTCTGTGTCTCATTTTTTTCTGTCTCTTATGTCTCTCTCTCTCTTAATAATTCTGTGCCTAGCTTCCAATAAACTGTTTATCCTTTTCCCTCTATCTTCACCATAGAAAAAAGATAAAATAAACTCATTCACACTAAATAGAAAATGCCTGTAGTAGCTTAATATGCTACTTCTTCCATGAGCATTTAAGGAAATGCTGACTATAAGACTGAATTCATAGCAACTGATAGGAAGATATTTTTAGAGCTGTAGAAGGGTCTTTTGCTATTCCTGAACTCATACCACATGGATGGTTGCCTATTCTATCTCCTCAAAAATGCCCCTCAGTGTTGGTTAAGAACCTTCTTCATTTCCTTCCTTATTGTATGAGATCATTGCATTCAAGCTTAGGTGACTAACATCTGTTTTTCCTTATCAATTATTTTTCCTATACATGATGTTTTTCAATTTCTATTTAACTCTGGATAAATTTACTTAAGTATAGTGCTCGGCATATGCTGATATCTATAATCTACGCTTCCAGCCCTGGATGAAATTATGGAAAAGGAAAGATCCCTTTGAAACCTGTATGATATCCTTCTACTCCCAAGTAGTGCTTCTTCCAACCCTACCTTCCTCAGTACTCTGGAGTATTACCATCCTGTTTCTTACATCAAATGTGATCTCTGCCTCATTTCTTCTGGGCTCTTGATAATAATACGATAGATTCCATTTAGTTAACACTATCAAGCCTTTAACATTCATTGCCTTTCTTAAATCTATCTTTTCTTTCATCTCTGTCTCCACTGCCAGTACTCTAGACTGGGTCCTTATTACCTCTTATGTGGATTGCTGTGACAGTCTCAAAATAGTTCTCCTCATTCCAAGTCTCTTCTCGTTCTATTTCATCCAGGACATTTTAGTCAAATGTTTTTCTAAATGCTGCTTTACATCATGCCATTCCCTCTTTTCTAGGACCTATAGTACCTTTCAATTGCTAATTGTATGAAGTTCAGTCTCTGTCTTCAATCTAATCCTGCCTTACTTGCCCAGCATTATTATTCTTATTACCTTCAAACATGATTCCTTCACTTTAGTCAATCTAATCTCTCACATATTCTATGTTTATTCCTTCCTCCATGCCACTGCTAAGGCTGCTTGCAATATCAGCGAATGCCCATTGTCTCTGGTGTCAAACTAATTCCTTTTCTTCATACGAAAGGCAACCATAGAGACATGAAAAAGGAAGACTTTAGTTGCAGAACAAAGTGTAAAGATAATTATGAAAAGGAGAGATCAAGGGAGAGAAATAAGAAGGGAGCAGTTCTGGGGGGAGGTATGTTCAAAGAATGCTAAGCAATGATCAAACAGATGGTACCCATTAAATGTACATTTGCACATATGCATATATGTAAATGTTATAGCCCATATGTGGAACCTACCCACTTGCCAATAAGGATACTTATCAAGAATGGCCAGATTGTTCTGCCCAATCTCAGGAATGTAATTTTTAGACCATAGAAAACCAATTGAAATGCCAACACACATCGAAAGAACACTATTAGTGATACAAATGTCAAATCACCTTGTGCTTAAACTAACACAAAAAACAAAACCATGAGCTCATTAAAAGATACAGTAAAAATGTGGTTCACTAAAATATGAGAAAAATAGAAGATTGATTTTAGGCCTCTTTTTATCTCAATTTTTACTATGGTTGAGGCATAGGGATGAGGTTATGATTTCATTGGAATAAGGAACACTCATTACCAATACTGGGTAGCAGTTTCTCTGCAATTTATAATCTTAGAGAGTTACCTTGAGTACTAACAGGATAATGATTTACCCACAGTTGCACAGCCTATCTGGATTATAGGTGGGACTTGAACATAAGTCTTTATGGCTTTGAGAGCTATTCTCTATCCAACTGTTTCTCTTAATGTTGAAAATCTCTCTCAAATACCTGAGTTGCTTTTTTCCATATTAATCCAGATTAGTGAAGACAATGGACTCTCACATGGACTAGAGAAAATGAAAAATTGTCATGAGCCTCATAATTACTACTCTGGAGTCCAATGCCCAGGGTAAAAGCAAAGGAGTAGAGAGAGGGGAAATTAAAGAAATTCAAAGGTGGAAGAGACGTGTGAGGTCATTTAGTTCATCCTGAAAAGATATTAAATTAAATCAATTTACTGTTGCTAAACTTCAATAGCTTTTCAGGATAATTCTGAAATAACACATAGAGATTAAGTTAAGCCAATGGAATTAGAATTTTCTTTAAGGGATGAAGTTCACAGCTTTAGAGGGGACCTGAGAAATCATCTAGCTTAAATTCCTGATTCTACATAGGAGACTTGAAGTGACAGAGACGGAAACAGAGAACCTGAGAGAGAGAGAAACAGAGAGAATCTTTTAAGTATTTAAGATATGCAGATGTGTCAGTCTGATGATGGGATTAAAAATACAAGCAAGTAATACAGTCTCTACCTTCAAGGAAATTATATTCTAATGGGGAAGAAAAATACTTAAAGAGGAATAGAAAAGAAAATGAGGATATAGGGGTAATTAATCAGGCAAGGTAGCATGGTGTGGAGATGTCCAGATCATGATATGGAAGCCTGAAGGAAGCTAACCTCTCAGGTTCTAGCTTCCCAGGGGCAGAGTCCAAAGTTCTAGTGAGAGAGGAAGGGGTTAGTGTCACAGCTAGAACTAGAAGATCCATGTTTCCCTAGTCACAGGATGTCAGAACTAGAAAGTGTCTTCTCTAATCCAATTTATACTTAAAGTGGAATTCCCCAAGGAATAAACTTTACAGATGATCATTAAACCTTTGCTTACTAGGTCAAGTAATGGGGAATTTGATATTTATCACAGCAACTCATTCAATTTTAGACCTCTCAAAGTGTTAATAAGTTTTACTTTCTATAGAGCTGAGTGTCTCTCTGTAGATTCTATACTTTAGCCCTTTTATTCCTTCTGGGGACAAACTAAAAAAGTCTCATCCCTCCTCCAAGTAGTAACTATTCAAATACTTGATATCCATTATCATTCTATTTTATGGATAAGGAAACTGAAGCAGGGAGTGGTAAAATGATTTGCTCCTGATCACATAACTAGTCAGAATCCAAAGCAGGAACTGAACTCAGCTCTTCATTACTTCACATCCTACACTCTCTCCACTGTGCCATTAGTCACAGCATAGCAGAGCAGAGTACTTGAGATGTGGTCAATCCAAACGGAATGCACCAGAATTAGAATATCTCTTATTTGGACAGTTTGCATCTATTAAATGCAGCCTAAAATTCCTTTACTTTTTTTAGCTATTATGCCATCTTGTGAACTTATTTTTCAAGCCTATTAAAACCCTCAGGGCCTCTTATATGTTAATTATTTTCTAATTATTTCTTTTCAATCCTATTTTTATTTCAGTCTTTAAAAGATGTATTCATTAAAAAAATTTTAAGTTCCAAATTTTATACCTCCCTCCAGCACTCCAACCCATTGAAAAAGTAAGTAACATGATATCAGTTATACATGTGAAACAATGCAAAACATATTTACAAATTAGGCATATTGCAAAAAAGCTAGAAAGATAAAAAGAAAGAAATTATACTTCAATTTATAATCATAGTTTATTAGATTTCTCTTTGGAGATGGATAGATTTTTCATCATGAGTCCTTCAAAATTGTCATTGTTCATTGTATTGATCAGAGTAGCTGTCTTTTACAGTTGATCATCATTACAATACTGCTTTTACTGTGTACAATAGTCTCCTAGTTTACTCAGTTCACTCTGCATCAATTCATATAGGTTTTTCTAAAACCATCCCACTTGTCATTTCTTACAATGCTATGGCATTCTGTCACAAACATACGTCACAACTTGTTTGGACATTTTCACACCAATGGAAATCCTTGTAATTTCTAATTTTTTGCAGCTACAAAAAACTGCCATAAACATTCTTGTACATATAGGTACTTTTTATGTTTTCTTTCATCTCTTTGGAATATAAACCTAGTAGTGAATTTTCTGGGTCAATGGTTATGCACAGTTTTGTTTTGGGCATGGTTCCAAATTGTTCTTTGGAATGATTTAACCAGTTTACAATTCCATCAACAGTGCAATAATGTACCTGTTTTTCCACAACCCTTCCAGCATCTGCCATTTTCTTTTTTCCATTATGTTAGACAATCTGATATGTGAGGCGGTACCCCAGGGTTGTTTTAATTTGCATTTTTCTAATAAATATGGATTTAGAGCATTTTCCATATGATTCTAGGTAGCTTTGATTTTCTTCTGCTGAAAACTATTGCAGCCTTTTTGAATACATATGTAAGATTAAACACAGTTTCTTCCCTTTAAACTTCATCTCATTAACTTTCAACTCATTTTAGCCAGTTAGGATTTTGGGGGGATTTCATTTCTATCATCCAATATGTTAGATTATGCCTTGCTTATTTTGCATCATTTTGCTCACATTCTAAATATCCTACCCATGTGTTCATTTTATTCACTTAAGCCTTCTAATTAATTTTTCTATTTCTAGTTCTCTCCAATATACTTTTCATATGGTTGTCTAAATAAATTTTCTAATTAAAGGCTTGCTCCCATTACTTTCCACTTGAAAATCTTTTGTGTTTCCCACATAGGATGAAATATATACTCCTTAGGCTATTTTCATTGTCACTCCCATCATAGTCATAGTCCTGAACATATCCACATAGCATTATAAGTAATAGAATGTATTCAACGTGCTCCCTAGTCTGAATCAAACCTGCCTTTCCAGCCTCATTTCACACTACTCCTCTTCATTCACTTTCATTTCTAGCCAAATTGAACTCCTAGTTATTTATGACTCACTTTCATTCTGCCTTCTTATGCCTCAGTGCCTTTACATATGCCACTCTTCATGCCTAAAATACATGTCCTTAACATCTCTTCCTATTGACATCATTCCTTTCCTATAAGATACAGCATTAAGTACCATTGTCTCTATTCCTTGATTTTCTCTCTCCTATATTTTTCACATATTTATTTGAATTTGTGTCTTGTCTTCCTACTGGATGGTATTCTATTGTGTTTCAGGTTACATTCATATATTCTAGCAGGCACTATGTATTTATTTTTGCCTTGAAAAATTTTATTTAATTAATTGATTTAGAATATTTTTCCATGGTTCCATGATTCATGTTCTTTCTCTCCCCTTTTTCTTCTTTAACTGCTACTGCTAGTGTTTCTAGTACCATGCTAATCCAGCATTTTGTCTTGAGAAATAGAATCCCAGATATTTTACATTGTCTAGACCAGTGATGGGCAAACTATTCCCTGTGGGCCAGATCCAGGCCATAGTTTGCCCATCACTGCCTTAAGCAATTCCCTAATCACTACATCTGGATGTGGGGGCATAGTGATTAGGGAATTGCTTAAGGCAGTGATGGGTAAACTATGGCCTGGATCTGGCCCATAGGGAATAGTTTGCCCATCACTGGTCTAGAGTGATTTTAAATGGAGTTTCTCTTTCTAATTCTTGCTGCTGAGATGTTTTGGAAATATATAGAAAGGCTGATGATTTATGTGAGTTTATTTTGTACCATGCAACTTTGCTAAAGTTATTAATTATTTCCACTAGCTTTTTAGTTGACTTTCTCAGATTCTCTAAGTATACCATCATATAGAGTGATAGTTTAGTTTCTTCTTTGCCTACTTTGATTCCTTCAATTTCTTTTTCTTCTCAAATTGCTACTGCTAGCATTTCTAGTAAAATATTTTTAAAATTTTAAAAATTTGAATGTCATACCATTTAGTGCATACATGTTGAATACTGATATTTCCTCATTGTCTATACTGCCTTCTATCAGAATGTAATTATGTTCCCTATCTCTTTTAATCAGATCTATTTTTATTTTGGCTTTGTTAGATATCATGATTGAGACTCCTGCCTTCTTTTTCTCAGCTAATGGCCAGTAGATTTTGCTCCAGCCCTTTACCTTTACCCTGTGTTTCTCTACTTGCCTCATGTGTGTTTCTTGTAGACAACATATGGTGGGATTTTGGTTTCTAACCCACTTTGCTATTTGCTTCCATTTTATGGGTGAGTTCATTCCATTCACATTCAGAGTTATGATTACCACCTGTGTATTCCCCATTATTTTATTTCCTTCCCTAGTCCTCCCCTTTATTCTTTCATTATTTCCTTCTATACATGTTTTTGCTTTTAATCACCCCCCAATCCCCACCTTTATTTAACTTCCCTTTCTACCCCCTCCCTTTTTTCCCTCTTATTTTTTTAGACTATTAAATTCTCTCCCCCTCTCCCTCCCTCTCTTTTTATACTCCCCGCCCCACTTCCCCTCTTGATTTTTCCCTCTCAACTTTCCTGTAGAGTAAGATAGATTTTGATACCCCAACTGATCTAGATACTCTTCCCTCTCAGAACTAATTCTACCGAGAGTAAGGTTTAAGTATTACATATTAGCACTCTCTTCTTCTCCTTCGTTTAATTGTATTCTTCCCCTCCCTCTCCCATGTGCCTTTTTATGTGGTATAGATTATCCTATTTTTCTTATTCCTTTAAGTTTCTCTTGATGCCAACTTCTCTTCCCCCCTTTTCTTTTGTTGCATATCTTCTCAAACTACTTAGTTCCCCAACCTCTGCCTGTGAATAATTCTTCTAACTACTATAATAGTGGATATAATTCTTGACAGTTACAAATAACATCTTTCCATATAGGAATATAAACAATTTGACCTTATTGAAGCCCTTAAAAAAGAAAAAAAATGTTCTCTCCCCCTTTCTTATTTACCTTTTCATGTTTCTCTTGATTTTTTTATTTGGACATCAGATTTTCTGTTTAGTTCTGGTCTTTTCTTTATAAGTATTGGAACTCTTCTATTTTGTTAAATGCCCATACTTTCCTGTGGAAGTATGTAGTCATTTCTGATGGGTAGGTGATACTTGGTTGTAGACCCAATTCTTTTGCCTTTTCGAATATCATATTCCAAGTCTTGTGGTCCTTTAGTGTGGAGGCTGCCAGATCTTGTGTAATCCTGATTGGTGCTCCTTGATATCTGAATTGTTTCTTCTTGGCTTCTTTTAATATTTCCTCCTTAGCTAGGAAGCTCTTGAATTTGGCAATTACATTTCTGGGGGTTGTTTTTTGAGGATTTAATGTAGAGGGTGATCTATGGATTCTTTCAATGTCTATTTTGTCTGCTTGTTGAAGAACATCAGGGCAGTTTTCTTGGATAATTTCTTATAGTATGATGTCAAAGTTTTTGCTTATTTCTAGGTTTTCAGGTAGACATGATTCCCAAATTGTCTCTTCTAGACTGGCTTTCAAAGTCATTTATCTTCTCTGTGAGATATTCCATGTTTCCTTCTATTTTGTCATTCTTTTGACTTTGCTTTATTAATTCTTGCTGTCTTGTGAGATCATTAACTTCTATTTGCCCAATTCTGGTCTTTAAAGACTGGTTTTCAGTTATGATCTTTTGATTTTCCTTTTTGGTTTGGTCTATTCTGCTTTTCATGGCTTCCAGCTGTTCATTTCTTGTCTCTAATTTGCTTGCAGCCCCTCTCTGCCCAATCTCAGTCCCCAATCTCCATGTTTTCTCAACTTCCTGGAGTCCCAAGTCTCAATGCTCTCAGGGGTAAGTCTGTGGTGTCCTTAGCCAGACCCCATGAAAACCTAGAGTTTGCCCCATGCTTGCTCTGACTCTTGTGCCATAGGTGGAATAGGGGAGGAGTGATGAGCTTGCACTTTGGTGGGAGTAATTTTGACTCCTTTTAGCATGGAAATGCCTAAACTCTGCCTACCTTCAATGCTGTACCCTACAGTGGAGCTCCTTGACTCATTTGATTTTGGTTATTGTCTGGTTGAAACAATTTATATTGGTAGGTGGAGAGGAGAGGAAAAGCCTTGTTTCTACTCTGGGGCCATCTTACTGGAAGTCCCACTATGTATTTTTAAATGCTTTCTATTACTTTCTCTTCCTTCCTAAAATTCTATTACAATGTCTCATTATAATTTGGAGATCTTGGTTCTCCAAAAATTAGGCCAGTAGAGCACTAACTCAGGAAGATTCTACCATGTTAAAAAACCTCCAACTTCAGTTCTGACACCATACTGAATGTCTTCCGAAGGACAAATGTATCTCAATGCATAAAGGCTACTCATCAGTGGCCTGGCTACTACAGGTGTTAATATTTTTTGGCCATGGCAATCCATGAACCAAAGACAAATACAAGATGTCACTTTGTATTTTGACTTTACTACCTCCTAAAACCACTGTCATTTTTAGAGTCCTCAGATTTTCAGTGTTACTTTCTATGAAGCCAATTGTCTCTTTCTAGCTTCTATCCTTTACTCTTATGTTTTTTAGGTTCAAGTTAAAAGTTTCATCCTTCTTCCATGTGATAATTATTAAAATATTTATCTCATCCCTCATATCTTACCTCCTATATCATGATCTAGTCCCTTTACTATATTGGCCACTCTCCTCTTGATGTATATCTCCTTACTAGGGTAATGATAACAAGAATAAAATAACATTTATATACATCTTTAAGGTTTGAAAAGTACTTTGTATATGTCAACATGATTTATTCATACAACAACTTTGCAATTTGGAGGTGAATTTTGTTAGAAATTTTCCATAGGAAGGACAGAAAAGGATGAAGAAATACCATAGTTAAGAAGAGGGCATAGGTAGAAAAGGCAGTGTCAGAAATAGAGCTGGAAGAGGAACAGAGGAAGGATGATCTGGACAATTTGTTGAAATTGAGGTTCTCAGAAACACTTACCAGTAGATGAAGGAGGCCTGACAGTAGATGGATCTAAGTGGCTAAAAAGGTCAGTGGTACTGAGGTCACTTCTGTGGTGAGAAAGAAACTGAGGCATGATCTCGAAGCCTAAAAGGTCTTAAGTATAACTTGGTGTCAGAGATGAATGAAGTATTACTAGCCCAAGCCCTTCCTCAAAATGATTGTCACATTTCCTCTAGTAACTATCATACTGGAAGAAGCTAATCATATAGATATTGGTTATTAATATTATATATTATTGATTACATATTGGTTATTATTAATATTGATATTATAAATGTAATCAGAAGACAAAAAGAAATTGGAACTGAATGTAAAAGTGGATCACGCATCCTATTTGGAGAAGCAAACAAAGGGATAAGCAGTCCATTTTGTTATACAGGCAAAGATGTAACTGGAAACAATTTCTTGGAACATTTGATCACCTCTCAATGTAATGTTCATTCAGAAAATTTGTTATCAAGAAAAAAATCCTATAATGAAGTACCTTTTGTGCCAACATCTTCTGTAGGTGATGAAGATGCAACAAAATCCTACAAAGATTTCATTGAAATCCTTCACATTAACTTCACATTTAACTCTTGGTCATTTTTATTACTCAGAGAATTGCACATGGAATTAATAAAAACAAAAACTAGGAGTGCAGTTGAGCTGGATTCAGCAAACAGTTGGAATATGTCTAGGAAATACAGAGAATGTGTTGATGTTGAGGACTCACAATTCAGAGAATATTGAAGAACTGATTTTCAGGATACCTTAAAGAAGATATCAAAAGCTGGGAGGAGGTCATCAATGTTATCACTGCTACCCAAAAGATTATTGGATCATTAACTACTGACCCAGATGCCTAGTTTCCCAGCTCTATAAAGTCTTTATGAGAATAATCCATATAAGTAACAAGGATATTCTTGATGAAGGTATGAAGCAGAAATAGGTAGACTTTCCCAAAGATTTTTCATAGCAGAGTATTTCTTTATATTCACACAATTGATTGAAAGATGCTGGGAATACAGGGTCCCACAGAGTTTATTGTTTGTTAACTATAAGGAAGCATTATAGAACAAAATTTTTCTTTAAAATCTCTCTCACATGCAGTGTCACCACTGAATATTTTAAAGTTATAAAAAATCCTTGAAAGATTCAATAGGAGATATCTTTGTTCTAAAACCCTCTATTATTATCAATCAAGATAAAAAAGGGAAATATATACATGACAAAGGGGTTTGCCTTTGTCATGTTTGACATGAAGATATATTTTTCATGTAGCACATTGCCTTACACATAATTTCTGCTTAATAAGTATTTGTCCAATTGAAGGTAATAGAAGTCTTCAGAGACAATTTAGAAGAATTTATTGGAGGGCTTTGCCTTCTATTCTTTGTTTATCTAAATTTTATTTATCATATATCACAGTCCAAGACCCATTTACTGAATACAGTGTTCTCATACTACTCTTCATTGTGATCTTTCTTTTCTCTTAAGTTCTACAGGCTATCTATAACACCAATGAAACATTTGGCTATATACTACTTTATTACTATGTAATAAAGGATTTTGTAGCCTCTTAGGTAGTAAACTCTTTGAAATCCAGGTTCATATGTCTAAAAATTATTTTGTATCCCCAGAGTTCCAACCTGGTCACATATGAAGTACTTTGTAAAGACTTGATAAGTTTTGGATTGATCTGTAGAATCATCAAGATGCCATAGAATGAATGTCAGATTTAGGGTCAAGGACCTGAATCTGAATCCCAGTCCTGTTATTTGCTCCCTGTTATAACTCTAGTTAAGTCATTTCACCCCTTGGATTTATTTCCTTTGCTATAAAAAGAGGGGGTTGGATTAGATACTCTAAGTTCTTTCCAGATCTAATATAATATACTGAGTAGTTTTTGAGTAATACTCTAATATGAACTAGATACCTATAATCCTTTGCCCTTGAGAACTTACCGTCTAGGATTGGCTTATTTCTTAGCAGCAAAAAGCATACAAGATTTGGAGACAGCAGAACTGGTTTGAAATAGGCTTTATTACCTATTTCAGTGACCTTGGGAAAATCACTTAAGCCATGTTTGGCCTCAGCTTCCTCATCTATAAAATGAATAGATAATTTTTATGGGCCTTACCAATTATGAACTTCTGATCCTATAATATCATAAATTGCTTTACTGTCATTTGAAAGCTCCATGACTCTGTAATAGTTCACTTTCTTGATTCAGAAATCTTACCATGAAAATAAATGGATCTGTGAAACCATTAATTTATGGAAACAATCAGAATCAAACACCATTTGTATAACCTGACTAGAAAACAGAGGATATGAATTGGATAAAACAAGATTCCCATGGAAAGATACTTCCTTTTATTAGCTAATAGAGGCAGAAATAGCAAATAGTATGCAAAAAATGAACCACCCCTTGGTTGAGTAATTTGTCCTAAAGTTCATCTGTGCTTGATGGCAATTTGCCCATAAGCATTTTGTATTCCAAATTGTCTCTGCGTTGTGCAGAAATGAAATATTAACTTTGTGTGTCAATCTGGATTTGGTGATATCTGATTTGAAATAGTAGTAGTATCGATTTTCTTCTCTATCTTTGAAGATCTAGTTATTTTTGGGTAAAAATCTCATTGCCTTGGTCTTCCTCGAATGGGAGAAAATAGAAAAATTGGTGATATACTAATCTCAAAGCTTTATTCTTGCTCTTTTCCTCTTCTCTCTCTCCCTCCCTCCCTCTCTCTCTCTCTCTCTCTCTCTCTCTCTCTCTCTTTCTCTCTCTCTCTCTTTCTCTCTCTCTCTCTCTCTCTCTCTCTCTCTCTCTCTCTCTCTCTCTCTCTCTTTCTCATGTCTCTGTCTCTTCCATTCTCTGCCTCTCCCTCCCTCTTTTCCCATTAACCACACTCCCAAATTACCAGTTGGATTTGAAGTTTATATGAGCTTCTTCAAAATAGAGAAAAGATAAAAATTTGTGATAAGATTTTTCTACCCATTTGTACTTTCTCTTTCCTGTTATCTTTCCCCATTTCCTCTCTTTCTTTCCTCTCATTACCTACCCTCACTTCTTATTTTCAATTTGAAGCCTCTATCTGAGAAATATATTCTCTGGAGACTTTATAACAGTAAGTGCTTATACCCTTTCCCTATATTTAAGAAAGGAGCTTGACAAGGGGAGAAAATTAGATGTCCGGATCTCTTCTGAGCTATAGAATTTATGCATAATTATAATATATTTGCATAACAATTTATACTTTTTTTTCTTTTTCTTTTTTTTTTAACCCTTATACATCGGTGTATTGTCTCATAGGTGGAAGAGTGGTAAGGGTGGGCAATGGGGGTCAAGTGACTTGCCCAGGGTCACACAGCTGGGAAGTGGCTGAGGCCGGGTTTGAACCTAGGACCTCCTGTCTCTAGGCCTGACTTTCACTCCACTGAGCTACCCAGCTGCCCCTACAATTTATACTTTTAAAGTTGCTTTTATATACATTATCTCACTTGATGCATATGGCCATCTGTGTGTGTGTGTGTGTGTGTAACAAAAAGCATTATATCCATCTTAAAGATTTTTTTAAATAACAGCAAACAATAACCCAAAAGGCAGAGGTTGTCAAAGATTGTATAGCAGATTAGTAGGAGAACCAGGGATAGCGCCTGGGTGTTCTTCTCAGACCCATATCCTTACTATTACACTACTTGTTCTTCCTAAAGATAAGGCAGCAAGTTGACAAGAAGCATATAGCATTAGGGGAGGTTTTTTTCCCCCCTGCCTTTATTTATTTATTAAGGTTTGTCTGCTTTTAAGGCTTCCATTTATAATGAAGAAACTGTGTTCCAACATGGGCTAACAGGAACATGCATTTATTCCCAAACTGTGAGCTTTTTATAAAACTTTCCTGCCAGAAGTGCTAATTTGCAGATTTCACAGTCATGAATCATCAAACAGCAGGTGTACATGAAGAGTAACATCATTGCTTTAGTGACAGCAAGAATTAGTTAGAGAAAACAACTGGCTTCTGTGAAAATACGCTGGAAGCCAATAGTGCAGGGTGATTTCCTTATGAACAGATATTTCTGTTCCAAAGGTGAGGAATGTTCACAAAAGGAAATCTGATTAATGGACTGGAGGAAAAGCTCAGTCTTTGCACCAGCAAATTCCTATTGAGACCAAGCATTAGAAGGTTCAGACAGTGGGTATAACTAGATGATGAAAAGCAATGGACTGAAAAAAGTCACCATTTTTTTCTTTGTTACCTCAGAAATAGTAGAATATGTAAAAAAATAAAGAGAGGGTCACAGAGCCATAACATCTCTCTCTCTGTGTGTGTGTGTGTGTGTGTGTGTGTGTGTGTGTGTGTGTGTGTGTGTTTTCAGGAGAAATTCCATTATGGGAGGCAGTGATACAGTAGGCAGCATCACTTAGCTGTAGGCATATTGAAAGAGGGGTAGATGGCTCATTTGCTGGGGAGAGAGAATGGGCCATGCCCCTACTGTACAGAAGAAAAGAAATTTTTGACTTCACAACTTCCAAAAGGAGGTAGAAGGGCATGGAATCTACAATAGGGGTATACTGTATGCCAGTAGAACACACTCTTGATGGAGGTGTATCATATCAATACAACCCATGGTGATGGTGCCCCAGTTTGGGGAAAAAAAGAATGCTCTTGTTACCTTCTGTTGGGACACAAGGCAAAGGGACAGTTACACTTCATGGCACAGGTTGGCAGGCCATAAGGATGAAGCACATACTTCCTATATTAGCATCCTAGGAAAAAGCTCCAAGTTATACCTTCATCACCTTCCCATTGCATTGTTAGAGTTCTGTTTCCTTGAAAAGGGAAGATGAAGTTATCTGTAAAGTGAAGATCTGGAATTTATGAGGTGTATTTGAAGGAACACTGAACTTGAAGTTAGAAATCCTTAGAATAAGACCTGGCTCTACTACTTATTGCTTTGTGTCCTTGGACAAAATATTTTACCTTGTTGGCCTCAAATCATTAAAATGAAAAGATTATACTAGAGAACCTTCAAGTAGAAGTTATCTTTCTGTTTTGAAAGTCAATAACTTTTTTTTAGTTTCATAGCATCATAGATTTAAAGATGGAATGCAACTTGAAGATCATCTTGTCAAACATTTCATTTTACTGTTAAAGAAACCAAGATTCAGAGAGGTTAAGTGACTTGCCAAAGGTCTCACAGATAAACCACAGCTAGTGATTTAAAAAAAATGAATTTGAGTTTATGTCTTCTGATTCTCAATGTAGCACTATTTCCAATGCACCATTTTATAGGTGCATATTTGCCAGTTGTCCAAAATGGTATCTTGTGCATCTTATTCTTAAAATAATAACTGAAAAACGATAGTGATAGGATTAACATTGTTAATGTTGACCAAATTTCCCTGAATTCCCCAAGTTTAGGAGAACTTGAATGAGTTTGATTAATACTGACCAAGTTCTAGGCCTTTGCAGGTAATTTTTCCAAAAATAGTATTTCAGAATTATTCACTTAAAATAAATTGTAGGACTGGCAGCTGAAAAAGACTACATTCTATTTCCAGCCTTTCTAGAAACTAGCTGTGTTAATTTGATCAGAATAATTAACCTCTCTGTGTTTTAATAGTCTATATTATATGTGAAGATGAGGTTAATATGTATATTACCTATTTCACATGGCTATTTTGAGGAGAAGAGAGTGTGAAAATACCTTGAGAGAATATGCAAGATCAATGTTAGCGATTAAAAAAATTAATTCATTTGTATATTTAGGTGAATTTGTGATCTCACCAGTGTGAGTATTCCCATTTCCCATAAGAGGAAACTGATTAATATTTAAAATTTATACTAATTAATATTTCACTTTGTTGTTCCCAATGGCTACTGATATTTCTGCTTTTGCTTTGGGTTCAAACTAGGTTACTGAAATGAAATAAGACAGTATATTTACAGTAGCCATCAAGGAACAGTTTGTGCGTGAGTCAGCTGTAAAATCATGCCTGTTGGAGGAGGAGGAAAAAGTTGCTTCAAAAAATAAACACTGTGGGTTAAAAATGGGCTCTGAATTCCTTGGGAGGAACATATGGGGACATAACTGCTGCCAAAAGGAGCACACTGTCATCATTTATTGAAGTAATAAAATCCTCTTTATATTGGGCAGAGATATGGTACAACTCTATATGGCATGATTCTTTGGTGATCTGGAAATTTATCTTAATCCTTTATAAGTGATCCTTAGACTTTTCACCCTATCTGATCAATAGCTTGGAGATTATAGTATTTGTTATGAAATGCCAAAACCTACTGTCCCATTCTGACACACTATCCAATTAAGCATTCTTAATTAGGCAAAAATAGTGGCTTTCAGACCTATCACTCTATTGAATGTGCTCCTGCTAATTTCATCAGTGACATATTAAATCTAATATAATATCATTTTGGACCTATTCACTCAACCTTTCTAGAGTTGTAATGATATTAATAATTTCATTCACTTCCCATGACCACGACATCATCTTCGTTGAAACTTTCTATTCCATTGGTAGATCCGTTTCTGTTTTCTTTCATATTTTTTCTTCTTTTTATTTTTCTTGGCCCCTAAATTATTCCTCAAGGCTCAGTCTTAGACCATCTGCTTTTCTCTCTGAAATGTAATGTCTCAACCACACATTTTAGCACTTAATTACAGATTGTCTTATATTGTTGCTTGTTGTTTCATGCGTGTTTGTCTTGTTCTTCAGTACTTCTTTCCCACTCCATTGCTCAAACAAAACATAACAAAACAAAACTGGATTCTACATTTCTCACATCACCAAGCATACTTTTAGCCACATGGTAGATTATGTTAAATATTTGGTTATAGTTGAGCCAACTTTGATTTTAGAGTGCCTTGTAGCTCTCTAATTTTTTGAGGGGGTATGTCTTCTATCATTCTACCCCTGGGTATGGATCCCCTAAATGACTTGTATTTCCTTCCTCATGGTTGCCCATGCTCTCCTATACTAAGCTGTCCTGCCTATATTTGCCTTCCTCCATAGTACCAAGGGCTTTAACCATTTCATCTGATTCAAAGGCAATACCAGCTCAATAGCAAGAAGGGAGGCCATGGCTTTCACAAGGAGTAGTATTAGGAAACCAAGCCATTATTATGTCAGAATCTCTTTTTCATCGAAGAGTTCTTTTCCTAGGAACCTTCAATCTGCCTTAAGGCTGATCCTCTACCTAGATGGTGAGTAATAAACCCCAAGGTCCTGTTCCGTAGCTTTTTCTCCCACCCCTACCCCCACACCTGGCTATCTCCCTTTCCAGGCACATTCCTTCTTGGTTGAAATTCTTCCTTGTTAATATTTTGTAGACTATTCATATCCACCTGGAATTTCTCTATTATGCTAAAGTTGTGTCCTAAAATACAGGAAAATTTAATTTATCAGAGAACTATTGTTTCAAGGAGAAACAATTCTGAACTTATTAAAAATAACATTTTGATATATGATCGATCATGTAGTTTGATAGGGATAAGATTAGGGTTTTGATGTTACAAGATCACTCTACTGCAAATATGAATTACATGGAAATAGGTTTTGAACAATGATACATGTATAATGCAGTGGAATTGCATGTCAGCTCTGGGAGTGGGGAGGGAAGGGGGTGGAATCATGAATCATGGAACCATGGAAAATATTCTAAATTGTAAAAAATTGTAAAAAAAAAAACAAACAAATAACATTGTGCAATTTCCCCAAAGTAATCCAGTCTCTGGCTAGTTACTTATCCTTCTGTGATATCTTTCCAAGATATAGTCATTGATGGATCAAAAATATTGACTTTCTGGGAAATTGTGCTTCATAATCTGGTTTTTCTTTTGGGAATTATTTTGAGTGATTATGAATTTAACTTAGGAAGCTCCAAAATGTTCTGAGGTCATATGAAAGCAGTACAATGTCATCATTACCAGGAACATTGGAAGGAAGGATCCCCTTGTGCATTTCAACTCTATATTGGACATCCTTAATAATGATGCCAAATATACAAACAAATTTGCAAACATTAATCTATTTTATGTACTGGTTAATATTAATAATTTGAGAGTTACCAAAATTATCTGCATTGAATCTTTAGAGGGATCATGTATCATTTTTACAACTACATGTAAGCTATTTTATTAGAAGAAAATTAATAAATGAGTGAATGAACAAGCAATTAGTAAGTACTTGCTATGTACTATGCATTGTGATAGATGATGGAGGTAAAAATAACAAAAATCAGACAGTTCCTGCCCTTTATGACTAAGCTTCCCCTCATTGATTTTTTTTTAAACCCTTAACTCCTGTGTATTGGCTCCTAGGTGGAAGAGTGGTAAGGGTGGGCAATGGGGGTCAAGTGACTTGCCCAGGGTTGCACAGCTAGGAAGTGTCTGAGGCCGGATTTGAACCTAGGACCTCCCGTCTCTAGGCCTGACTCTCAATCCACTGAGCTACCCAGCTGTCCCCAACCCCCATTAATTTTTAATGTCAACTTTGGGGATAATCATATTTTTCTGTCATCTCCCTGTGTACAGTTTTTAAGGTGGGCTTGTAATACTACTGATGTCCTGCTCTTCTATATCTTTTTGAATCAGAAGGAAATTTTCTAGTTGAGGAAATTTCTGTGATGTTTTAATCTCTTCATCATGCAATTTATTTATCTTTGTCAAATTTAATTAGGAAAATCTGTAGGCTGTGATGTATCATTTACATTTTGGGGGTTCAACATCCTATTCATATCAGGTTGAAGTTGCCTTAGTTATACAACATAAATTCTTCTAATTTAGTAATAATTTTGATATTTGTTTTAAGAAATCAGTGTTCTGACTATATGCTGACAGATGAACCAGAATTTTCCCCTGTTAAGAAAACTAGTTACATCTTGTTCATTTCACTGTACTCATTTTCATTTTTGTGCTATTTGGTTCTAGTTTTGTCCAGCATTCCCAAAATTTCTCTGGAAAAACATGTTCAGAGTATATATTTATGAAGCTTCTGTATAGTCAGCCTATAAGCTTATGGTTTCTCTGGTTCTTTTAAACTCCTGATCTATATTAATGCAACATATTTCATGCTACTTGAAATGAGCCTTTTGCATCAAAAATATGAAATTATAAAATTACATGATGGTTTTATTTAGATGGTCATACAATTCTTCATATATTTTTTCACCTCTATCATCTGTAAAAGATGTCAGCATCTGCAATTACTTGTCTTCATGATTGTGTTTTTAAACTGTTGTCTTTCATGAGCAATGCCATATTAGATAATATTTAATGTTCCTTGAAATTGTGTTTCATGTTTTCTTTGTATGCCTAATAAAATCAACTCTACTAACTTTATCTTTTAGCTCTCTAAGGAGAATCTGTGAGCCATTCTTCTGTTTAGTTATAACTTCTTTTTTTCTTCTCTATTTATAGTGAGACTATTGGGATGTATATGACTCAGTATGTCTACTTGTTGGTCACTGGTAGAGGATCTCTGAGTATCAAGTGTTAAGTTAATGTACTGCATAGCCTAAAAAATGCATGATTCTGAGCTCATTCTGCCCATTTTTCAGTCACTTTTGCTATCATTACTACAGAGATAAAAGGAGGTTGCACGGGATTGAAGACAATTTTATATATATTTTTTGTGTTAATGGGTACTAAAAGGTTTATGGAGTATTTCCTCCTTTTAGATTACATCCATATTACTAAAAGTTTTCTCCATGTAAGGCTTTAAGGTATGGTTTTTAGAGTGAGAATTTCATGCATTTTAACAGCTTGGAAAATGATACTTTTTTGACAGTCAAGGGCTTTTGGTACCCCTCAATCCACAGCATATAGCCACTCATTCCATATATAAGCGGGACTAATCCTTGGAGAAGAGAAATCAAGAGGCTAGGCCTATGCAGATAACCAGAAGCACATCTCCATAAACTGAAATGTTTGTATTCTAAAGATGTAGCTGACTTTGAGTAGATGGCGTATACTGGCTAGTATGATTTAATTTAGTTAAGCAGGTCTTTCTATTTATTCAAAGAACCTTATACTAGGTGGAATTCCCAAGGGGAAATAGTCTTTTTTTTCCTCTCATAGCTCTGGAAGTACTCACAGTCTAGTGGGGATGACAACATACAATCCATTCTGTAAAAACAAGCTTTAAAAACAAGATAAATTGGAGTTAATCTCAGAGGGAAGGAGATAAGATTTCAGAGGTGTAAGAAGAACTTCTTGCAGAATATGAGACTGTCTGAGTCTTCAAGTAAGCCAAGAGGTGGAGATTTCAAGGCCTAAGGAACAACCAGTAAAAATGCTCAAGGAAACTGCTTTGTTGGAAGAAACAGTAAGGAGATTAGTACTACCACATCAAAGACTATGTGGAAGTGAATAAAGTGTAAAAAAGTCCAGAAAGGATAGAGTACAACAAAACCAAGCATTTATTTGGCTGTGCCTCATCATGAACTCTGCTTTTAGCAGCAATAAAGATAAAACATGGTTGCATACTCCTGAGACTTTATCAAAACATTATATTCCCTATAATGCAAAGTTTCTTGGCAGTACAGAAGTGGAGCAACCCAAAGGTATTGAAGTTGTGAGAGATGCAGTTAGAAAACTAAAGTTTGCAAGACATATCAAGAAATCCGAAGATCAGGAAACTCCTAAAGTTGAATTGCAAATATCAATTTATGGGGTAAAAATTCTAGAACCCAAAACAAAGGAAGTTCAACACAATTACCAGCTTCATAGGATATAATTTTGTTCAGATGATAAAAGTGACAAGAGGATATTTACTTTCATATGCAGAGATTCTAAGTTAAATAAGCATTTGTGGGGGGCAGCTGGGTAGCTCAGTGGATTGAGAGCCAGGCCTAGAGACGGGAGGTCCTAGGTTCAAATCCGGCCTCAGACACTTCCCAGCTGTGTGACCCTGGGCAAGTCACTTGACCCCCATTGCCTACCCTTACCACTCTTCCACCTATGAGTCAAAACACAGAAGTTAAGGGTTTAAAATAAAAAAAAATAAGCATTTGTGCTATGTATTTGATAGTGAAAAGTGTGCTGAAGAGATCACTTTAACTATTGGTCAAGAATTTGATCTGACCCACAGGAAGTTTCTAGAATCTGGAGGAAAAGATGTTGAAATAAGAAAATAGATTATAGGGTTGCAGAAAATATTACAAGAACTAGAAAGTGAGAATATAGAACTCAGAAATAAAGTTCAGGACTTGGAAAACCAGGTAAGAATAACTTAGCTATCAACATCTCCAGCATCCAGTGTGACACCTAAAATCACCTTCCAGTGACATCTTCGACATGGTTCCTTTTTCTCCAATAACTCCTTAGTTGTCACCACCTATTCACAGTGGTACACAGCTTCCTCCAGTACCCAGTCGATCTACTGAGATAAAAAGAGAACTTTTTGATCCTTTTAACTGTGGAGCAGGTGACTTTCCTCTAGACCAGTGACTCCCAAAGTGGACACTACTGCCCCCGGTGGGTGATGCAGCAATCCAGGGGCGTGGTGATGGCCACAGATGCATTCATCTTTCCTATTAATTGCTATTAAAATTTTTAAAAAAATTAATTTCCAGGGGGCTAAGTAATATTTTTTTCTGGAAAGGGGGCGGTAGGCCAAAAAAGTTTGGGAACCACTGCTCTAGACATTCAATCAAAATTAGATGAGAAGCAGGAGGCGTTCAAAATGGGAGTAGCTTTTGAAGGCACTGTATTTTGTCTTGATTCATTAGATAGCAGGTGCTGATGCCAAGAACAAGAGATCCTGACTCTTGTATGACATTTTTTTCATCATTATTATTTTGATATGTATTACAGGTATTATCCATGTGTCAAAAATGTTTATTTTTAGACATGTTAACTTCTGTGAGATAAGCTTCAATAAGCCTTTAACACAGATTTAGTATTGACTTGTAAAATTATAAAAAGCCACATCTGTATGTGAGCTGTTCATTAAGTTACAGCATTATGTTTATTTCTGTTTCTGTTGGAGATAAATTTATATTACTAAAGAAGAGTCTCCTAATTCTTCTCTTATTTCTGGGTCATAAGTTAGAAGCACTTTTGAAAGCTATATTACCTTTTTTTTTTCAGTCCACTAGGATATTATTGAATTCTACTAAACTGGAATAATACTTTTTTCTGGTATTTTGAAAAAAAAAGTGTCTAACTGAAAGCTCATGACTTGGCTACACATTTGAAAAATCTTACTGTGACTATGTCTAAATTATATACATATTAGCCAATTCAGTGGGAGACAGCAAAATAGTTATTTGGTACTATGAGAACCCCAAAGAAACAGTTCCTATTTTCAATTAGCTTTGATGGCATCATGTAGTTATAACTGATTATTTCACATATTAAACGTATGACATTTTTATAAATCATGAGCCTTGTACATCATTGTGTGTATTAGTTGCTTTTCAAATCACTGGAAAATTTTATATTTTAAAAATAATGACAAGTCACTAATTTTCAGACTGGAGAAACGATTAGTGAATGGAAGTTAAAAAAAAAACAAAACAAAATTGAATGTATTTAGAATATATAGCAGAAAACATAGATGCCATATAATTCCAATTATTATATTCAATTGTTTACTATGTATTTCTTTTTCATCTTGAAATAAAATTTGCACCAACATCTAAGAAAATATAGAAAAGACATTTCAATACTATCTTATTGTGAAAGATAGCAATTATATGACAAAGCATATATGCCTTTCTAATTTGATAATACAGAGAAAAACATTTGAACATGTATTCTACATATATTTACAAACATCATACCTGTATTACTTTTTTATTTTATTTATTTCTTTTAATTTTAAACCCTTAACTTCTGTGTATTGACTCATAGGTGGAAGAGTGGTAAGGGTAGGCAATGGGGGTCAAGTGACTTGCCCAGGGTCACACAGCTGGGAAGTGTCTGAGGCCGGATTTGAACCTAGGACCTCCCGTCTCTAGGCCTGGCTCTCAATCCACTGAGCTACCCAGCTGCCCCCCTGTGTTATTTTTAAAAAAGCATTTTTCTCCACCAAAGTAGTCTGTCTCTTATTGGTGTATTTCCCCCTGATATTAGTATTACATTCAGTGCCTAGGACAGTGCCTTGCACATCTTAGGCATTTTTATAAGTATTTGATAAATTGAATCAAATCTCAAATACTTATTTTGAGATGCTGCAATTAATATTGTTATTTTAACATTTATAACAACCATTCAGAATGACTAAGTGAAAAAATCATCATTAACAATATGATGTGACCAAATTTTATTTTAATCTGATTTTCCTAACTTACAAATCCATCCTTTGTAGTCACACAAATTAAGTTTCTGCTAAGGTCAGAGTATAAAAGACTTGGCTACTTATATTCCATTAATTATTAACATGAACAATAAACATTTCATTTAATTTTGATTTTATTCAGTTATGGCATTGTTCATTGAAAGTATTTTATTATAACAGCCTTCCTCAACATATAACATGCTTAAAATTCATTTTGACAATAATAAAGTATACTCTAAAAGTAAATTTGACTTGGTTTCTCCTGACACTACTTTACTAGAAAAAGAACTTAAAGATTTAACAGTTTAGAAATAGATGTATGTGTAGAAGTCCTCCTCACAAAAAAAGAGGTTTTCTTTTTGGATTCATGAACATTTGCTTTTCTTTTGTATCCTAAATTAAATATAAGTTGGGAAAATATCAACTGTGTTCATGCAACATCATATTCCTATGAATTTTAAGGTGTATATGAGTTTATCTTTTCTACTTTCTGTTCACATATATCACTAATTCCAGAATTATATATGTTTCATAAAGAGAAGTCTTGATAATTTTGTTTGTCATATAGTATCTGGGAATTTGTATAATGAGGATGTTTAGTAGCCATATCTCAATGGCTTTTTTAACAAATGAAATATGTATTTTTATTGTACTTTAAAAAACTTTATGTAATAGGCATATATTTAGTGACCATTTACTGTCAATGGTAACACAGTACTAAGATGATATTTGCACACTTCATGAACTTTTTCTTTACTAACTTTTTAATGGTAATTATGCATGAGAATGGAATGATTAAATAATACTTAACTGGTCATTCGGTTAAAAACTGCTTAATTCAGCAGTGTATTTTTAATGAAAAATTTGGTTGAAAACTGTATTTCTTTGTAATTTCAATGGTATGTTTGATTTTGCTGCAAATAAATGTTTTTAAGTAAAAAAAATTATTTAGTGAAGCACAGTAGTTCTCATTGGGATAGGGTAGGAAAGACAGTTTCAATAAAATCAATCATATAGGCTATGCCTATAGGAGAGTCCTAAAAAGTATAGATTAAATTAAAATGATTGACTTGTATATTATGATGCTTTTTCATCATCCTCATTTATCATTTTTGGTCTTGAATGAATATATTGCATCCATTTTATTTTTCCTTACAAAAAATCTTAATTTTTGTATTTTTCCTTGACTTTCATGTTTGCTCTTTTATTTTCTGACTCCAAAAAGATAATTACAGAGTATACTTTGGCAAGTAATGATGAAAGGATAGGTTCAAGAAAGATGACATAACGTTAAATGAAAGAATTTAGTATTACTTAATTCCTATTTCTCTTCTTTCTTTCCATAGAGGATTTTCATTAAATTGATATTTCCAATCAATTTCCAGGTCTTTTTGGTTATATCCTTACAACATATGTTATTTTTGTTCCCTTCCTTTTTACTTATATGGCAGAATACTCAGTTAAGACCTAAATCACCTCTCACCTAGAATATTGTAAACAACTCCCAACTAGACTCACTTTTCCTAGATCTTCTCTTCTATAATGCATCCATACTCCAAACAATATTATCTTTCTTAACATGAGTTTGACCATGTTACTTCCCTTCCTAAGAACCTGAAATCATTTCCTCTAACTTGAACAAAATATAAACTCCTTAGTTTGTTTTGTTCTTAAACGTATGGCTGTGGCCCACCTTTCCAGCATTATTTCACATTATTTTCTTTTACATACTCTGTTATATTTAAACTGATCTGCTTATAGTTTCTTGAACTCAGTATCCTATAACCTGTCTCAATACAGGCATGAATTGGATATCTCCCGTGCCTGAAGGAGACTTTTCAATTTTCTTATCAGTCACAGTTTCTTTGAAAGCTTAGATTAGGTGCCATTTTCTTACAGGTATTTTTTTTGGCTTCTTTTCTTTCTTACTCTTAAACCACGTTATCTGCTATATGTTGTACTCTTTTATAGTATCGCTATTTTTGCATTGAAACTATGAGAAACTAAATTATATATATATGTGCATATATCTTATTATTCTATTTGAATAGTCTCCCCAATCTAAAAATCCAAACTTCTTGAGGGCAGGGATTTATTTTGCTTTATTTTTATGTTTCCAGATCATAGTGCAATGCTCTTCATATAGTAAACAGTTAAGAGTTACTTACTGGACTGCATTAAAAGAAATATAAAGAGGAATTGAAGTCTGATATGGGCAAAATGATGTTAAGAAAGCACCTAGCCACTCTAAATGAGTTCAGAGCTCCAGGGCTCAACATATTTTTATATTCTATGTTACTGAAAGAACTTGCAGATGTGATTAAAGAATAACTACTCCTTTTCTTTGGGGGAAAAACATAGAGAACAACACCAGCATGCTGGAAAAGGAAAATATTCTAATTTTCACAAAAGGGAAAATATAATTCTGGGAACTAAGGACCAGTAAGATTGATGCCAATTACCAGCAAAATTCTAAAATATATTACTAAATAGAAAGTTTTACTATTAAACTGACATGATTAAAGGGCTAGAGCAAAATGCCTCAAAGGAACATTGATAAACTAAACTAATATTCAATTAGGCTAACTAGGCTGGTGAGGGGGTCTAGAAACCATTTCATATGAGGAATGAATCAAGGAAAAAGAAATAGCCTTAATAAGACACTATTTGAGAAATGATGGAAAGAGATCTATCTTTAAATATCTGAAGAGCTATCATATAGAAGACCGAGTAGATATTTAATATCGTTCAAGATGGCAGAATTATGACCAAAGAATGGAAGTTAACAGTAATTCATCTCAACGGAAGGAAGTAGTGTGTAATAATTTGAACACTCCAGCAATGTTTCAGAGCAATGAATTCCCTCTCCCCACCACTGGAAATATTTAAACATATTTAAAAATATTGTATTACAATAAAATATCATAGCTTGCTTAGCCATATTCCAATTGGAAGGCCTCAACTTGTTTTATTTCTACTGTCTTTCATAAGAATACTACAGAAATGAAGAATGCTCCCTTCAACCTTACTTTCAATAGCCTCAATCTTTCTAGATCCATTATTTATGATTATATTAACCTCTAAACCTTTAATCATATTTGGAGACTCTCAAATTCTGTTCTTGCAAGTAAAAGGTAGTGCATCTGACTTGGGTCAACTCCTTATAACAACTTACAAATGCAGCATACTGTGATTGTTTCTTTTCTTCTTTCATTTGTGTTAACAGCACACAAATTATGCAGATTTTTGTTAGTGAGGCTATTGGAAGTATCATATGAGCTAAGTCAGAATCCAATATTCAGAGCACATTCTAGCCCAAATACTTATTTTCATGAAAATGTAAATTTTTTCAATAGTTTTTAAAAATATATTTTAAGAAAAAAATTTGTCTGGTTTTAAATGTGATTGAATTGGGCTTGGAGGACCCTCCCACTCTCTATCCCAGATTGGAGGGGGATAGTGGTGAAGCAGGGAAAATGTATGTCTAACTGTCCTTGAATTATATGTGGTGATAACAAACAAGCACCTATATTATAACATTTTAGAGGAGCCAGGAAGGTCTCTCCTTGGTAAACATCTATCATACTTTGGTACTTCAGAAGATTTGTTATTTCATGAATGTAGGGATATTACTTTTACTAATGCAAATAGAAACCCTCTACTTTCTAATAGAAAGGTTTCACAAATTTCTGTGGCCAAAAAAAAAAAAGAAGAAAGAAAGAAAG
>NC_058132.1:322508441-322555552 GCF_016433145.1 Gracilinanus agilis | reverse complement strand
AAAGAAAGAAAGAAAGAAAGAAAGAAAGAAAGAAAGAAGGAAAGAAGGAAAGAAGGAAAGAAGGAAAGAAGGAAAGAAGGAAAGAAGGAAAGGAAAAAAATTCCATGATCTGTTGGTCAAGTCTGTGTTTGAGGATCTTTGAAACTAGCTAGTCTGGTCCTCAGATAGAAACTGTACTCAAATTTCCTGTTCGATTGAATCTAATGAAGCTCATGTTCTGCAGGCATACTTCTCCAATTATGAAGAATCATCAAGTAGGATATGTCTTCCCCATATTTGCTGAGAATTTGGATTTTGTTTTGTGAATTTGTTTTAAATTTAACTATTCACAGTCAACTTTAAGTCAGTTTCACTTTCTCCAGCAAAAGCTGTTTTTAGGTTGCCCTTTTCACTCAATCCATCACTTAAACAGCATTTATAAAGCACCTATTGTATGGCAGGGCAGGTAAGTGGTGCAAGGGAATTTGGAATCAGGAAGGCTGATCTCCAAATTTGACCTTAAAAACTAAATAGCTGAATGACTCTAGGCAAGTCATTTAAATTTGTTTGCCTCAGTTTTTTCATCTGTAAAATAAGCTAGAGAAAGAAATGGAAAACCACTTCAGTATCTTTGCAAAGAAAATCCCCAAAGAGGTCACAAAGAGTCAGACTTGATTGAAATGACTGAAGAACAAAAGAAGTTTGATGGATATTCTGCTAGGATCCAGAGGATACAAAGACCAAAAAATGAAACCTTTTCTTCTTTCTAGGAACTGATTTTTCTCCTAAGGCAAGTTGAAATAAACATATTGAAGGAATAGCTGTTTTAAGGGGGCAATTGCATTTTGCAGGAGGGCAGGCTAGGGTGGGAAGAGGTCTGTAATCATATATGGTCTTCAAACAGCTACCATATATTTCTGCTCATAGCTCCTATTTCTCTCCTTTTATAACTCTATCCTCCAACCAGAACATACTAACTCTAACTCATGCTTATCAGTCTCCATTTTATAACTCTGATCCTTTTATCTGGAATGTTCTGTTTCCCTTTTTGCCTCATGAGCCTTACTTAGCCTTCTTCATGAAGTCTACTCTAATCATTTCTTTCCTTTCTTAATTCATATGGGATTTGGCTCTGAAAATTTTTTGCTTCATTGTTTTGTCTTGTCAAACAATTCTTTATTATTTGTTAGTCAACATTATCAATCCATAAGTGCTTATTTGGCACTACTATTTTAAATGCCTGGCATTGCGCTACATGCTGGGGTTACAACTTTAAGAAATGAAGTAATCTCTACTTGCAAGAAGTTTATGTTCCAATGGGAAATATAAGTCCATATTATAGTTAGCTCTGTTTGTTTCTTAAATTAGATTGTATCCTAGAGAAAACAGAGATCATGTCACTGTACTTCTCCCAGTACTTATCCAAGTGCTCTGTCCAGAGCAGATGCTTAATAAATGCTGAATTGAATTTGGGGGATTGTCTCATTGGGGATGCTCTGGCTCTAATTTTAACCTCTTCCCCAGTTTCCATGAGTTTTGTTAGTAAAGACAAGGATCCTGCTGTAGGACCCTGGGCAAGTCACTTATAGCCTAGCCCTTACCACTCTTCTGCCTTTGAATATTGGTTCTAAGACAGAAGGTAAGGGTTGAAAAAGAAAAGAAAAGAATAGGATCCTGGGGAAAGAGTTCACCAAAGCAGGAAGTTAAATACATGAAGAGAACCGTGAAGGACCCAAAGACAAACCACCTATGTTGAATTTTTTGGAAGGTTTGCCTTTTCTGAGGCTGCTCTAGTTCCAGTTGCTTCTATGCACTCCAGGCAATCTGTCCATGAATAATAGGATCATCTGGAGGCTACAGGCTAGGAATAGTTCTAGAGGCTAAAGGGCTTTTTAATGTTGAAGATGTTAAATTTCTGTTTGTTTTTCATTTAGCTCTTTGACAATGAACCTTGTGGAGGAAACTATGTTAAAGGGCTTATAGAAAAGGATGCATTCAGTTTCAAAGTCTGAATTTACCCATAATAGCTGCATGTCATGTGAATGCAGGAAAACACTATTTACACAAATACAGTCAAGACTTAGTTTTCACTGCTTGCAATTTACATTAATGAATATAATTTTACTAATACAGTCAAACTTTAACATTTACAAGAGCAAATAGCTTAACAGAGATCAGGTGCATCTGCATACCAGCTGCTTAATTAAAGCAATATTTAGATCATACAACTTGAACTCAAACCTAAATCGACTCCCTCCCATAGATATCCTCTGTATAATTTTTTAGCACTTTAATCATCAACTTAACCTCCACGCTATGTGTTTTCCCCATAATTTTGGCTCCTGTGCATCCATGTATGTAAAGATGGATGATCTTTGCTTGTTTGCTGATTTCTTATGGCAGGAAAAATGGAATATTTCTATTCTTCACACTTCCTAGCTACAATTATTTTGACTACAGATGTGTACTTAGGGTAACAAGGCTTAGAGGACAGACTTCTTTAGTAGAATTGTAACACATAGAACATTCTACATGTCAAAAAGCAATGGCATGGCTAAACTTACTCTTCCTAAAGGACAATTAAAAAAAGAGCTCAATTTATTCTAGAAGATCCAGGATGCTATTACCATAATCACAATTAAACATAAGTCACAAGTTAAAATGCTAGGAAGCCAGAAGAGAAATCTATATATGTTTCTTGAATACATTTATTTGTGTTACTTTTTTAAAATATGTAATTTGCTAACTCACCCTCACAGTAGGCAAATTTGAATCCAGACATGCAGTTTCACTGTTGGTGTATAGAAGAGATTCTTAAATCATTACCAATGGAGTTAGTCTTTACCCTGAACATTGCTCTGTATTTCTGCTCCCATCTATAAAACAGCGTTCAAGGAATAATCAACAGCCCAAGCTAAGCACTATAATTAAGCTCACTGCACTTTGAGTAATAACATTTTGTCAGGACGGTATCTTTCTCCGTAATTTCACCTAATTTCTTCAACCACACTCAAATTCAGTCATTAAGTACTCAGCTTGCATTCTGTCTGGGCATCTTTTTATTTTCTGTTTTAGTATTTGAACACCAATTAGGAATAAATGCTTATTTTTATTGTACCTCATCAGGAATGACCATATTCTTTCTAGCAGAGAACAATAAATGAAGTTAAATTCATTTTGGTAAACAAATTTTCTTGACCAAACTGAAAGATTTGCCTAGGAAGTCATCTTATTTGGGAAACTGCTTGACACTGAAGGGAAATCTAAGCATGTTTGTGACCCTATTTCTGAAGGAGATTTTATTGGATAGGATGCTGAGTTGTAGGAAAGTCCCTGATTTGGAAATGAGGAAAGATTGGCTCTAGTCTTGGCTCCTCTCAAACTACCCATGGGGCCTTATTGAAATCCTAATTTCTACAAAGTTCATGTACCCATCTGTTAAATGGGGTTAGCAATACATTTCATACCAATTTCATAAGGTTGTAGAGAGGAACAAAAGAGATAACATATATTAAAGATCTTTGAAAAGAATAAAGATACCACAAAATACAAAGGTAAACATAAATTATAACAAATACCATTAAAATGCTTCCTGTAGAATAAAGAGATTTTTGATGATCATTTCTCCAATGTCCCACTGTCTTATCAATTTTTCTAAATTGATGTTTTTATCCTGTTTCTTGCTTATTAACTTTTAATGGATCCTCACTGCTTATAAAATCAATTCCATTTAAGTCTCTTCAGATTTCTAAACTCTCTCTACAGAGGCCCATTGGTGGTTCAGTAGGTAGAACACTGATTAAAGTCAGTATTATCTGAATTAAAATCCTGTCTTAGTTACTTTAGCTATGTGAACTTGGGCAAGATAATATAAACTCTTTCAATTTTCTCATATGTAAAATGAAGAATTTGGACATAATGGCCTCTTAGATACCTTTAAGTTTTAAATCTATTCACCACCACCACCATCATCACCACCACCACCACCAAATATTTTAAATCTATCATTCTTTGATTTCTTAAGCATGTAGGATATATACAAAGCTTTTGGGCTCTGCAGAAAAATAATAAAGTAGTACTTTTCTCAAGGAGCTTCCATTCTGCTGGGAAAAGAACCCTTACTTATGTAGATAAGTAAATCTAAAACACCTAATTAGTGAGGGGAGGATGGGGAGAGGGGAAGTGAGAAGAGAATATTAGAAACCGGGGAAGCAAAAAAGGACTCTTGAGGAGGTCACATTTGAACTGAAGGAAGCTAAGAATTCCCTAAGGCTGAGGTGAGAGGAGAGAATGTTTCACTCCTAAGGAATAGCCTGTGCAAAGGAAAGAGAGTGTATTATGTTAAAGGATATAACAAATAAGTATGTGAAACTGGCTAAAATATAACATACATAATAGTGTAATGTGTAGTTAGTTAGAAAGAAAGGTATAAGAAGTGTATGAAAGGCTTTAAATACCAGCTAGAAGAGTATATTTCAGTGATGACATGGATGCCAGAGATGGCATGCTGAGAGCTCTCTTGGGTATGGGCTACCTTCCCCCCCCCCCAAGAGTTCATTACTAGAAAGGCTGAGGGGTCTTGGGCAGAGCTGCTCCCTTCCACCTCTCCACCATGCCTGATGACATTTTTCACATCTCCTGCCCCTCTGCCTAGCACCCAATAGGAGTGCATAGGAGGTAAAGTGGGCAGCTCACAAGCAGCAGAGCTAGAGGGGAGCAGAGTGCTTAGGCAACTCCCCTCCTCCTCTCTACAGTCACTGAGAACATTCCTTACTTCAGCCACCCCTCTGTCCAGCAGTCCATTGGGAGGGCTTTCTCCCTTATCTGTGTTGGGTAAGGGGAGGGGACAGGGTGTACCCTGCACTTGGGGGAGGGGGAGGATCATTTCCTATGGTCTATGGAGGCAGTGAACATGGCACTTGGTCTGTGGAGTGGGATAGGGGTGGGACCTGGCACTCCATCACTAAAAGGTTCACCATCACTAGTGTATTTCATTCTGGAAACAATATGGAGTCACTAAAGTTCCTTGTGGAGCAGTGTGACATGATCAGAAGAGTGACAATTCTTAGCATTCAAAATCCCTACACTTTGTTTCCAATTATCTTTTTAAACATTTCTTTTTACAGGAACATAGAATATGTATTGCATGATAACACATGTACATCATATATCATATTACATGCTGTCTTTGGTAAGTGGTGGGAGAGGGAGAGAGAGAGAGAGAAGAGAGAAGAGAGACAGAGACAGAGAGAGAGACAGAGAGAGACAGAGAGAAACAGAGAGAGAGAGGAGAAAAATAGATTACAAAATGTCCAAAAATGATTTTAAAATTTCTATCCATATATAAAAAATAAACAATGAAAATAAAATAAACTTATCTCCTACTATTCCATTCTATGAACCTGATATTTGAGCCTGAAAAATCTATGTCTGTTCTCCTGATATCATGAACATGTCCATCTTGATACCTTTATTCATCATTTTTACTCCCATGGAATGATTCCCCTGATTACTTCCATCTAGCCACATCCTACCATTTCTAAGCTCCTTCTTAAATGCTACCTCCTACCTTCTATATAAGCCTAGCTGCTAAGAGCTATGTGACCCAGTGGATAGAATATTAGTCTTGGAATCAGGAAGACTCATCTTTATGAGTTCAAATCTGGCTTTAGACTCTTATTTAGCTAAGTGACACAGCCAAGACCCTGTTTATCTTACTTCCTCATATATAAAATGAGCTGGAGAAGGAAATGGCAAACCACTCCAGTGTCTGTGCCAAGAAAACACCAAATGGAGTCACAAAGAGTCTGAAATGGCTTAACAACAAAATATGAGCTTAGGAAGCGTTATCTGACACTTTAGCTCACAGTGGTATCTTCCCTGAAGATTTTAGCTTTTATTATCTATACCTTTAATTGTGCACTTATCATGCAATGGTTTATAACATTTCTTTTGTTTGTATTGTTGCCTTTTAATGTTTCTTATTTGCATGTGTATATATCATATTTCCCACCTTGATTGTAAGGCAGAAGGCAGAAACCAGATCTTATAACTAAAATATAAAAATACTTCACATTTAGTATTATTTGGTAACAAAAATTTTTGCCCATTATTTAATCTTCTCCTTACGATAGTCTGGTGAAATATGTAGACAAAGTATATTAATTTCATTTTACAAAGGAAACAATTGGGTTTCAGAGAAATTACATGAATTTACCAAGATCACATATGTAGTAAGTTATGGGGCCAAGACTCACACTTAGGACTTTTGATTTTTAGTCTAGCCATCCTTCAAATATACCATTCTTCTTCCCACTGTCTATGCTTATAACACTCAGCATCCCCCATAGTGTCTAGTGCATCATCATGAATATTTTAGGTGCTCAATAAATTCTTGTTGAATCAATGAGTAAATAAATTGAGCAATAATCAATACAACAAAAGATCAACTAAGCAAATGAACTTGGAAAGTCCTATGGAAGATGTTATAATGGTATTGAATATGTATTTATGCAATATTAGCATGTTCTTTTGACCTTCATTCTAGATTCTAGGCTTATGGACCACATGAATTTGCTTGTCATTTTAATACTCCATGCTCGAGTATCCTTAGGACAGATTTACAAATGCATGTAAAGAAAAATTTTATTTGTTGTCAGGATGATCAGAGAACCTTGGATTTGCTTGACTGGGACACTTCTAATGAATTGGATTTGACACTAGAGACACCGTTGGATAGACTATTAGACTTTGGGTCAAGAAGACCTGACTTTGATTCTGACCTAAGGGTTCACTAGCTATGTGATTCGGGGAAAAGCATTTAGCCTCTTTCATCCTCATCTGGACTTGGATGATTCTGGAAGAGAGAGTGAGGTTGATGACTTTGTTCAACTCTGTTTCACTTTAATCAAATTCATGCACATCGCACTTGATATCATTAGCCCTCTTTAAAAAGGACAGGGACAGCTTGGTGGCTCAGTGGATTGAGAGTCAGGCCCATAGACAGGAGGTCCTGGGTTCAAATCTTGCCTCAGACACTTCCTAGCTGTGTGACCTTGGGCAATTCATTTAACCCCCATTGCCTAGCCCTTACCACTCTTCTGCCTTGGAACCAATACCCAGTATTGATTCTAAGACGGAAGGTAAGTGTTTTATTAAAAAAAAAAAACAAAAAAAAAACGAAGGACAAAACAACTTTATCTATAAAATGGAGATGGCAATAGCACTTACCTAACAGTTGTAGGGTTGATTAAATGAAATAACATGTAAAGTTCTTTGCAAATCCTAAAGAACTTAAATCTTAAAATATAAGAACCTTAAATGCTAGTACTGCAATTTTGATGCTATTTTCACTATGCCTCCTGCTAAGAGACATGGACCTTGGTAGTACAGTGATGCCTTGGTTTTCCTCAATAATCCATTTGAAAACTGAGGCAATTATTTCCATTTAATCAATATAAGTTCAATTAATTCATTCTAGACACTCCAAAGTACATACCAAAAACACATTTCATAGAGAATAAGTATATCGTTTAATACTAAAAACAATAAGAAGTTAATATAAAATGAATATAAAAGAGTAATGTAAAGAATAAATGAGGGGGCAGCTGGGTAGCTCAGTGGAGTGAGAGTCAGGCCTAGAGACAGGAGGTCCTAGGTTCAAACCCGGCCTCAGCCACTTCCCAGCCTGTGTGACCCTGGGCAAGTCACTTGACCCCCATTGCCCACCCTTACCAATCTTCCACCTATGAGACAACACCGAAGTACAAGGGTTAAAAAAAAAAGAATAAATGAGCACCTGAGCAGAACCCAGACCATCAGAATGCACTACATGGCTGCCTACTTTTTGACTGTCTTCAGCAACAATGACTCCCCCAACTCCAAGGACCTGAAGAAGATCCTAGACAGCATCAGCACTGAGGCAGATGAGGAGTAGCTCAAGGTCATCTACAAATTCAGCAGCAAAAACATTGAGGACATGATGAAGCAGGGGAGCAGTAAGCTGGCCTCAGAAGAGTCCAATGATGACATGGGCTTTGGGCTCTTTGAGTGCCAACCTGGATCCTTAAATTCCATTGTTTGGCTAGACACAGTGGGTGATGCTCACACAAAAAAGAAATAAAGCTGGACTGAGAAGGAGAATGAGTGGGTTGCTCTTTGTTTTTGCAAAATTAGCATCTGCAAGCAGACAGGCCAATGAAATCCAAGGCAACCAATGAAAACTGAGACAAATTTTTTATGGAAAAAATCAAGGAAAAACAAAACCATTGATAACCATTATCATAAAAAACTGAGGTATCACTGTATGACATAATTAACTTTGAGTTGGTCCCATTCACTAAAGACAAAAAAGATGATTTGTTGGGACATGGATTCTCATCATAGAATCTTCCTCCTCTGTGGTCTGTAAGAGGATGGAAATTACTGCTACATTCCTTAAACTTCCCTTCTCATCTACCTCCCTGTTCAAAGAAGACAATGTCTGGACAAAAGAAAGGGGATCCAGTAGAGGGAACATATTCATTTGCATGACTTTTTTTAAGACTAAGTTTTCTTTTTTCATCCATACCAAATATACAAGATAGACTCAGAATTCTCATTCTGCTCCTGAATGACATGGAGGTTCCTATCTGTTTTGTTTTCCTCCCTTTTGGGTAGCTTTTGGCTCTTACTTTTCAGAGGTTCCTCATGACAGTGTCAGGTTTAATATATACGCCCAATTGGTCTACTTCAGCTCACAACTCTGAAACTCAAACAATCCACCAACCTTAGTTTCCCCAGTGATAGGGGGTATAAGCTTGTGCCACCATGGCCTCCCACAATCATATAGACAACTACATGGGAGATTAAAATAAAAAACAACTTGTAAATATTTTAATTAAGAACACACTTGGTTTCATCATTTCAAAAATGAACTGAAGTATTAATATTAACCTCATTAAAGGATCAATGGATAGAGTATAGAGAAAACACTGCACTTGGCATTGGGAGATCCTAGTTCTAGCACTGTTTTCTTCACTTTGTTACTTTGGACAATAACTTAACTTCACACAGTTTCAATTGCTTTGTCTAAAGACCAAAGTGGTTGGCCTAGTTATTCTCTTTGGTCCATTTCAGTTCTAGCATTATCTGATTTTTCATATATAATGCTTGTATAATTCATTCGTTCAACAAATAAATCAATCAACATTAATTAAATGCCAATATGTGTTAGTCATTGTGTTAAGCACTGGGAAAATGAATGCAAAAGCCAAATAGTCCTTGCTCTCATGGAGCCTACATGGCATGATGGATATTTTTCAAGGTTTTTGCAATTCTGTAAGCTCAAATCCTCACTCACACCATTAATAATTAGCCAAATTTTGGTTAATTAAAATTTAATTAACATTAAGTAATTAACCAAAAATCATACAAACATATCAGTAAAAGTCAAAGTGGCTACTTCAAGAGGAAGTCAAAGCAGACTTATCTCCCCCTGTTACAATATAGTATCTAACCTCAGTATTCAAAAGAAATTACTTTCTCCAAGGTGGTCAGGGATCTTTTAATTAGCAAATCAGCAACTTTTTCTTGATCTTCATTCTTGGCTTCTCTATGAATGTTTATATTGTTGGTGTCCCTCCTCCTGGTGTCCCTCCCTAGCTTCCTTGTCATTGGTTTCTCCTGGTTCTCCTACTGCCCTTTAGACCATTCCTCACTCCCTTTTGCTAAATCATCACTCATGTCCCACCTCCTAACCACTGGTAACCCCCCAAGGCTTTGTCCTAGGTCTTTTTCTCTGCTGTGAAACCTTAGGATCATAGATTTAAAGAAGAGAGGGATAGTAGAAGCCATGTAGTCCAAGCCTTCTTATTTTACAAATGAGGAATTGAGGACCAGAGAAGCTTTTTTTCCCAAGGTCATAAAGCTATGAAATGAATGAAGTAGGATGTAAGCCAAGGTTTTGACTGGCTCCAAATCCACAGGACTCTATCCACTCACTATGTCCTATTTTCTTCTTTCTTGGTGATCCTATGAATTCAATGATCATCTCTTTGCGGTTGATCTTAGATGCATATATCTATCCTTGATCTTTCTAATGAGTTCCAGACTCACTTGGATTTTTTCTAGATATAGCAGACTCATGTCCCAAATAAAATGCATTGCGTTCTTCTCTTAAACCTCTTGTTCTATACCTAGATTCCCTGTTTTTTTAAGACTATTCTTTCACTTATTCAGGTTCATAATTTCAAAGTCATGCTCAATTTTTGCCCTTCCTTCACATACTATTTTCAATTAGTTGTCAAGTATTTCTGATTCTATTTCCATACATTTGTCTGTCCCATACTGTCCATTCACATGATCACTACTCTACCTTAGGTTATTATCACCTAGTGTGTATATACTTAGACATATTCATGTTGTTTTCTCCAATAGAATATAAGTTCCTTAGGGTTAAGGACTATCTTATTTTTGTTTACAATAGCTCCAGAACTTAGCACAAAAACTGGCACATAGTAGGCACTTAACACAAGCTTGTCATGTGATTATAAAATTTATATTTCTCCATAAGGTGCATGTTGTTTCTCTCCAATATTATGTTAGATCCTTGAGGTCAGGGACTATTTTGTTTTAGTCTTTGTGTCCCTAATGTCTTGCATGGTGCCTAGTAAGTAGTAGATACATAATAAAATCTTACTGAATGAATGAATAGATGAATGAGCAGAATGAATAGACCCCTGCAATTATCTCCTCTTTGGATTACTGGTTTCAAGTCTCTTTTCCCTCCAATCCATTCTCCTCAAAGATTTCCAAATTATATTTCTAAAACAAAGTCTAACCATTTCATTCTTCTGATAAACACCTTCTAGTCTTACTTCACATTACTTGCTTTCACAAACTCATTTTTTCTAGCCAAAAATTATAAGTTTCCAGAGCTTGACAGTTTTTCCCTCCCTTCCTTCCTCTCTCCCTTCCTCCTTTCCTTTCTCCCTCCCTCCCTTCTGTCCTTCTCTCCCTTCCTTCTCTACTCACCCTTCCTCTCCTCACCTTTCTTTGTTTTTTCCTTCTTTCTTTATTTCTCCCTTTTCCCAGGGCTTAGTAGTGTCCTATACAGCATAGGCCCCTAAGTTGTACAGAAGAGAGAATGCTGGGCCTGGAGTCAGGAAGGCTAAATTCATATATCAGCTTAGACACTAGTAATGTGACCCTGGGCATGTCATTTTACCTATGTGCATCAGTTTCCTCACCTATAAGTTTGGAATAATAGTACCTATTCCACAAAATTGTTGTGAGTACAAAATGAGATAATATTTATAAAGCACTTAGTAAATCTTGAGCACTATGTAAATGCTATTATTATTATTATTTAACAAATTCCTATGAATGTTCTTTGGATTGGATTAGAAGCTGTAAAATGAACAACAAGAAGGATCACCTACCTTTCTAGCACTCATATTAGCTCCAGGGTCTCTGTTTCTTCTTTCTGACTTAATTGAGGCTGCCTTTCTTGCTTCTTGCCCACAGTATAAAAATACCTGCCTATATGATCTATCTTTAAGTACTTAAAGAGTTGTTCAGAGGAAGAAGGACCAGACCTATTTTGTTCATTCCCAGAGGGGAGAACCAGGAGCAAAGGATGAAGTTTTCAGAAAAATCTGATTTTGGTTTGATGTCAGGCAAACTTCCTGGTGATTAATGTTGTCCCAAGAGTGGGATGTGCTACCTCAAGAAGTCATGTTTTCCCTATTCCTTGATTTCTTCAAGTGACTATTGAACGACCATTTGTTGGGGATGTGGTAAAAGGAATACCCCTTCACATATAGGTAGAATGAGTTGGTCTTGAAGATATTACAACTGTATAAATGGAGATTTTGAACATTGGGCTGCATCCCACATAAGTCCCTTAGTATTTCCCAAAATTCCCTTTAATCTCTCTCCTGTGCCTCCATGTTTGTGTGGTCACATTATTGTTTTATAAGTTCTGTAGCTCCTTCCTCTTCTCTCTTTTGCTCTTGGGAGTGGGCTGGTTAGTACGTTTTAGCTAGTATTTTTGTTAGTTTATTATTAATAAAATTATAAATATAATATGTATTATTATGCATATTAAGCTTAATCTCCACACAACTTTGGTTATACGATTATAACAGAAGATCATAACTCAGATCTTGTGATGTTCCTTTGCTAGGCATTGGGTGATAGGAGGACGTATAAGGTATAGTTCTTGACCTAACAGAACTTCCCATCCAGTTACAAGTATATGATATAACCACGCAAAAAGGTAACTAACAATGTGCTAATGTAAATAGTCAAGTGAATAAATAAACTAGTGAAGTGACATTAAATTCCCTCCTATTTTGGGGCAGGAACATATCACTGGGGCTGGGGTGATAAAGACAGCATATTACAGTGGAAAGATTGTTGGATTTTGAATCAGAGGTCTTGAGTTAAGATCTCATCTTTGCCAGTTATTACTTGGATGGCCTTGGGCAAGTTTCTTAATTTCTCTGGACCTCCATTTTGTTATCTGTAAAATAAGGAGGCTGGACCAGATAACTCCTAAGGTCCCCTCCAGCTCTATATCTGTGATCCTATGATCTCATGACTTCAAACGAGAGGTGCATCATAAGCAGGGCCTGAAGGATGAGTAGGATTTTGATAGGTTAGAAATTAGATACACACCACATGCAAGGGAAACATCATGAAGTAAGGTTCAGAGGTTACTTGTGTGACAGAGGGAGAAAATAATCCCAGATTAATGTGTCTATATACAGGGATATATACCTTATCATAAGGTTAAATAGGTATTTGAAATTTAAGCAATGGAGTGCCAGAACCAGCTCATAGTGGAGCCAATTATTAAATTTCCAGTATGATCATTTACAACTCTGAAAGAGAAAAACTTCAAAAATTACAGTTTAATTTATTGTTTTGTTAGCTGTCTACACCCAGGTGGGCAAACTACCCCTAAGGGTGAAACCTGACAACCTGCTGTGTTTTTAGGGCCCTCAGGCTCAGAATTTTTTTTTTACTTTTACATTTAGAGGAAACAGGCTTTATAGATGGCAGAGCAGAAGGAACCTGCCCAGAATCATACAGATCACAAACAGTAGAGATCCAGGTTTTGAATACAGGACTCTGAACCCAAGGTGACAGATCAGTGAATCTTTTGAAGGAGCTGCAAAGGACAAGTCCTAGAGAGAAGCTTAGGGCTTTTCCCCTTCAGTTTCTCATGGACTCAGTTGCATCTTGGCTTAAGGGTCTGCATTAGAGTTCAAGCCATCCCCAGGATCTTGGGTCAATCAATGCTATATTTTCAATTTGGCATGAGGGGCCAGATACTCAATTATGTACAGATTATAAAGAGCCTTCCCATGACTATAAATGGTAGGGTCTTGGGAGACCAAAAAAAAATAAGAAAAGTGGCAGGATCTATGATTTTTAAGTTCATAGTCAAATCCAAGACTTGGTATATATGTCAATCCATTTTTAGTTCACGGGTGAAAACAGACAGAGGAGTGGATTACATCATGTTTTGCTGACCCCTTATCTAGGCTTAAGTATGTGATAGAGAAATTATTAATAATGTAGGTTAAACTGAAAAGTGTGCTGTGTACATTCTTTCCTCCAGAGAGCTGGTTGCTATATATTTACCAGCACATCCCTGTTTGAAAACCACTTTAGCAATAATGAAATAAGAATCATAGGATTAAAATGTAGCATAAGGAAACAGGGACTCAGAGTGGAGAGCTGAATTTCTCAAGGTCACACAAGTAGTAAGTATCAAAGTCAGACCTTCTGATTTCATATCCAGTGCACTTTTTCTTAAAGCGATGCTATTTCTCTGGAGAGGCAGTGTTGCATAATGGATAGAAAACTAAACTTAGAATCAGGAAGTTATTGGTTCCAGTTCTATCTCTGACAGATATCACCAGCCCACATGGCCTTGGGAAAATTACTCTTAGTTACCTGATATCTCTCTAAAACCATAATTTGCAGAAGAGGTGCTGGTTTCCATTGGTGGTGAGATTATCTTCATCATTAATTAGCTATGCAAATATAATCATGGGTTCATAAAACAAAGAATATTGCCTCTCTAATGCCCCTGTCCCCAAGTGGAATGGTGAGTTGATATTTGATCACAAAGATCATTTATCAGTTGATCACTCAGCAATCTATTATATCCTATCAATAGTATACCATCCATCCACAGCCTTAAGTGGACTACACATGTTTTTTTTTTCTCAATTCACAAAGTAAAATCAGATGCTAGCTTATATGGAATAAGGAAAGATGCTCTGCAGATGATAATTCCTGTTTTTCCTGTAAGTTGACTAATACTGCTTAACATTACCTGAAATACTCACTGATTTTTTTGGCACCCACTTCAGGAAAAGCTTTGCAAGTGTTCTCCAGGAGAGTAACGCTTGTTCATTTATACAGCTGTGAACCATTCAGCCTCCTGTGAATCTCCACATAAAAAGTTGGGGATATGATTAGCAGCTGTAGACTAGAATTCATTTATAGCTCCTCATGTTATGGAAGGAGAGACTTATATATCAGTTATGTTGGATATAAATCCTGCAGTGACCATGTACCCGAGTGGGTTACAAATTGGATCAGGAATAGAAACTGCTGGCATTTAGCTTAATTTTAGGGAATTTCTCTGAACCATCACCAATCAACTTTTTTTTTATAATTCTTAGTAAATGTTTTTTTTTTAGGTTTTGATAATATTTTATTTTTTTAGAAACATTTTCCATGGTTACATGATTCTTGTTTTTACTTTCCCCTTCAGCCCCCTTCCCCCCCATATCCAATGCATATTTCCACTGGTTTTAACATGTGTGATCAACCAAGACTTATTTATATATTATTGATAGTTACATTGGTGTGGTCGTTTAGTGCCTACATCCCCAACCCATGCCTGCATCAACCCATGTGTTTGAGCAGTTGTTTTTCTTCTGTGTTTCCATTCCTGCAGTCCTTCCTCTGAATGTGGGTAGTATTCCTTTCCATAAATCCCTCAGAATTGTCCTGGGTCATTGCATTGCTATCAGTATAGAAGTCCTATACATTCGATTTTACCACAGTGTACCAATCAACTTTTAAATATGATTTTTCCTTTCCTTTTGCTTCTTCCTCTACAGTCACATTATATTCTACTCTTTAAAACATTTCTTTTGATCTGGACTTTTGATTCCATAGAGGTAAAAATTATGAAAACTCCTTCACTGATATAATTCAGTATCTTCTCTGTAATGTAAACTCTTAGTTGCCTGGGGGAACTAAAAGGTTAAATAATTTGCCCTTGGTAAAAAAGCTAATATATATCAGAGATAGTGGTTGAAATCATGCCTTCCTGACAAAGGCAAACTCTTTATTCACTAGCATATGTTTTCTCATCCTGCTCTTATGTTCATTCAAAGAGGATCACAGATTTAGGTTGGAAGCAATCACAGATTTAGGTTGGAAGCAATCACAGAAGTGACCAAACCAACCTCCTCATTCTACAAAGGAGGAAATTAGTGTTCAGAGAAACGGTGAATTGACCAAAATCACAGTTATGGAAGGTAAAGGTGATGATTGGAACCCAAATCCTCTGGCTATAAGTCCAACACTTTCTTTAGTATCGTGTTGCTTTCTAGTATCCTAGAGAAAGAAAGCCAAAGTTTCTACTTTTTTCCACTCACAATAACCTCTCTAGTCTCTTTTCCTCCATTCCCAGACCCAGATATTTATGGTCTTCTCTGGTCCTGGCTATTTGTTAATGACCAGCATATTTGGATGTTTCCTTGGTGAGCACTGCACCAAAAAGTTGTTCCTAAGGAGTACTTTACATAGCCTTTGTTTGCAAGGACTGCTCCCATCAGTCCTGGTCCCTAGATGGCACTATGTACCTCAGTAACAGCCCATTACACTGATTGCCTCTGTGACCAGCAATGCCCCGGGAGAAAAGTGACAATCTCATGCTGATTAAGAAGAAAATGAGTGTTTTATTGTTGCTAATACCACCTGACAGCAGCCTGAAGCTTCAGAAGTTTTTAGTAGCTTGGGGCATTTACTATAACTCTGTTGGAGGTTATCACTGAATAGAACTAAAAAGAAAAATCAGAACACATTTCCAAATGCATGCTGACATTACATATTCTAATATTCAATGTATAATTTCAGTAAAATGTACCAGAGTTGTTTTTCTTCTTCTTTTTTAAAGTGTGAAAGTAGAGGATTGACAGCTCCAATCAGGGTCCAAGTCTGTCCGAAGTAGTCCAAGTGAGAAAATCAGCCCATCTACAATATGGCTCCCAGATGGCTCTTTCTTGTGCAAAAGTGGAGAAAAATCTTATCTTAGTATTTAAAGACCAGGAAATTAGTACTTTCAAAATGAACACATTGGTTGTACTAACATTGAAATTTTGTATTATTATTAATATCATCATTACTTTTTTACTTTTGATGTATTAACTCTAAAAATGACTCTTTTCGGTGTTCTAAATTTTGTTAAAAGTATATTTCCTATTTTATAGTTCTGAATTGTTTCTTCTCTTGGTTTGTGTAAAATCAGATGTTAAGAGTTTTGGGAAAATAAGAATCCCTGTGTGCCTGAGGCTGCAATAGGTGGGTAGGAACTTATGATAACTCTGGCCCCAGGATTCTGTAGAGACCCATAAATAACAATTTGATCTGTAAATCCTATCAGATCCAGCTATAGCTGATGATTATAACCAATTTATAACTTCTTTCATTATTAAGTTTTCCTGTGTAATAAATCATTTTAATTTAAAGAAAATGGGGATTATGTGGGAAGCCATTAAGAGAAATTAGAATCTCAAATAGATATTTTTATCTGGACCCCATCAAAAGATCTACACAGACCAGCAGAGGCTTGTGTTGACCTTTCTCCCTATAAAATAGGTCTGAGACTGGAATGGGTTATCTGAGATAAAAATCTGAGATTCCTCTTTTGGCGCCTTTTCATAATTCACACCTTTCTTTAAAAAGCAATATAGTCTTATTGAAAAAGCATTGGGCTCTCAGTAGTCCAGCAGGAGATGGGTTAACACTGTTCCCCTTTGGCCAGGAATGCAGCTGCCTGGTACAGCCAAGGCTGAACCCTTAGCAGGGGCATTTTGCCCAGAATTAAAGTAAACTAATGGGTCTCAAAAATATTGTTTAATACCATCAAGGCTGAGAAATTCAGAGGCTTTCCATCCTAACAAAATGTCCCAGACTTCACTTAATGATAACACATATAGTTGACAGTTTAGCATAGGTTTTATCTACACCTTGAAGCTTCTAAGGCTTTTGTTTTGACTATGGTAAAAATACTGCTCTGTGTAATTGTGGGAAACTTTCTTGGGCTTTTGGGGGAAGGGGATCTTTAACTTTCTATATAATAAACTTGTGACTCCATTGTACCTCGGAGCACTTTGAGCTAACAAGCTGTGCTTCCAATCTGTTTCTTTCTTTGCATCCGATGATTACCCTAGGCCACTCAGAAAAGTCTCTGGTTATAAAGCAGGATCTCTATAGGATTCAAGGGTACCAGGAAGCATACAGCAAGCTAGTATTGGTTGTTTTGTTGGCTAGAAACTGACCTGGATGTGGTGAAAGATGGAGAATGGACAGAGTGTGCTTGTCCTCCCCCAACCCTTCCTAGTCCCCTACGCCTTGACTGATGTCCAATAAACATCCTGAACTACATTGTTGGAGGAAAAAAAAGACCTTTTTTGTTCAGTCCATGGGAGTTCATTGCCTGGGAAAGCACATGTGGGCTGATTCAGTAGTTGTATAGTAGGAACATTTAGTGTGGAAACATACTTAACCCTGGGATCTTAGAAAGAGTGAAGGAATAAAAAAAATATTGATCCAGTAAATAGGGGCCAAATGGGAGAGAGAGAAGTTAAATTCTGGGTAAATTCAGAAGCAAGATATCAAAATATTTTGATGATAGTCAGGAAAGGCTTCATGGAGGAAGTGGGATGTGATTGATAGCCCTCTAATATTGTTCTGATTGGGATAAGTAAGGAATGATAGATTCTTAGAATTGGAAGAAGTCTTAGAAATTGGCAGTCTGAACCTTTGTAATTCAATACAATAAACACATTTATTAAACAGCTGATATACGTAAGACATTTTGCTATATGTTAAGGTGCTGGTGCTTACCACATAGTAGGCATTTAATGATGTTTATTGATTGAAACAAAGTTAAGAATGAAATAATCTTTCATTCAAAGAGCTTTCATTTTACTAAGGGACATTCACATAATAAAAGGTAGAGTGTGATGGAGACATACTGACAAAGTTCCCTAGGAAAATTTGAGGGAAGATGGAATATTTTTTCCTGAGAGAATCTAAGAAAGCTTTATGGAAGAGGTGATATCTTAGCTAAGCCTTGAAGAAAGAAAATTTTATAAAGTAGGGGTGAAAGACAATACATTTCAAGACATGTGCAAAAAGTATGGAGTTGAAAGATGGCATGGGAAGTTTAGGGAAGAGCTAGTTATAGTCTGGGTGGAACAGGGAGTACCTGAAAGGGACTTAAGTGAAATAAGACTGGAAAGGTAGATCAGATCTTGATTCTGTAGAGCCTTAAATGCCAGACTAAGGAGTTGAAATTTCATCCTAGAAGTAATAGGAAGTTTCTAAAGATTTGAAGTGGCTGGTAACTTGATCAGATTTTAGAAGCCTTGTAAGATTTTGGCACCTATGTAGTATATGTGAAAGACAAATGGTAGGGAGACTATTACATCAATGTATAAAAGTGAGGTAATGAGGTCCCAAACTAGGTTAATATCACGGTGAATGGTTAAAAATGTCTTACAGTAGAATGCACAGGACTTAGCAATTGAATGGTTTTTGTAATGACAGAGCATAGGAAAAATTAAAAGAGATAATGTGGAGATTTTGAAATTGGATGACTGGAAGGATGGTGAAACTGTTTTTCTTTATTCAAAGATATTTTTTACCCAATTACATCTAATAACAAATTTCCACATGTTTTCCAAAATTAAAAGATCTAAATTGTCTCCTTCCTCTCTTCCCCAACTTGGAGATAGTAAGCAATTTGGTCTGGGTTATACATGTATTATCATGAAAAACATACTTCCATATTAGTATCATTGTAAAAGAATACTCACATAAAATCGAAACCCCTAAATAAAACCATATATAAATTAACGAGAAAAATAGTGTCCTTGGATCTGCATCTTACTCAAGCAGTTCTTTCTCTGAAGGTAAATAACATTCTTTGTCATAAGTCTTTCAGAATTGCTCTATATCACTGTACTGCTGAGAGTAACTAAGTCTTTCACAGTTGATCATCATACAAAATTGCTGTTACTATGTACAATGTTCTTTTAGTTCTGCTTATTTCACTCTGCATCAGTTCATGTAGATATTTCCAGCTTTTTCTAAAGTCATCCTACTTATCTATTCTGAAAGCACAATAGTATTCTATTCCCATCATATACCACAATCTGTTCATCCATTTCCCAACTGATGGACATCCCCTCAGTTTCTAGTTCTTTACCACCACAAAAAGAGCTGCTATAAAAATGTCTGTACAAATGAGTCCTTTTCCCTTTGTTGTGATTTCTTTGGTATATAGACCCAATAGTGGTATTACAGGATTAAAGGGTAGGCTTAGTTTTTTTTTATAGGACTTTGGCCAAAATTCCAAATTGTCCCCTAGAATGATTGGATTAGTTCACAACTCCACCAACAACGAATTAGAGTCTCAATCCACTTCCCCTCCAACATTTATCACTTTTATTTACTGTTATGTTGGCCAATCTGTTAGGTCTGAATTGATACCTAAGAGTTATTTTAATTTGCATTTCCCTAACTGAAAATAACTTAGAATATTTATTTCATTATGATTTTTGATAACTTTGATTTCTTCATCTGAAAAGTGCTTGTTCATATCCTTTGATCATTTGCCAGTTGGAGAATGACTTGTAAGAGAATGAAGATACTTTTAACAAAAATAGTAAATTTTTAAGGGATGACATTTTTATCACAGAATATAATCAGCTTAGTTTGGGGAATGTTGAATTTAAGGAACTCCCAGAATTTCCAGATGGAGATATCTTGCAGACAGTTACAAATGTAGGAATAAAATATGGAAGAAGAGATGAATACTGGATATATCTATTTCAGATACTTTTATCTAAAGATAATTAACAATTAAAGATATGGTACCTGATAAATCCATTATTGAATAAGAAGAAAAAGCATAAGAAAAGTCCCAAGATTGATTCTAGTATTAGGTGGAAATTGGGATACAGTATCTTTTTTATCTCTGTTTGTTATTATTGTTGTTAAAGGCAGTTGGTTGCCTGCTGGGTTTGAGCAGAAACTCTGTGTTATTTTTGGGCCTAGTTAAAAAATGGCCAAGTAAACTACTTGGAGACAGTCTTAACAAAACCTATTTAATAATTATTGAAAAGCTTTAAGGTAGGAAAGGAAAGGTAAACACAAATTTGAGAATTAGGATTAATTCCCTAATATAAAAGGGAATCTAAACTTTACCCACTCCCTCTGATTCGTGAGAACCTTTTTCTTCCTCAAGTTTCCCCCAGCCTCTTTAACAGTTCTTAATCTCTTCTAATCCCCAGAGTCTATTCTAAATATGCTACACTAATTAATAATCCTCTGAGTTATAATTAAGTTTTTACTGTCTCTGTATATCTCTTCCAGCCTTGAATCAGTTTGATATTTCTTTCACTCTGCCAACTGTCAGCTCCTTAGGCCTAGGTTAGGCTTCTGGGCCTAAAACAGGCCTCAAAATGGCCTACCTCTGTCTGCAGCCACAAGAGGAAAAACACAGTCTGTCTTTCTGTTTTCTATTGGTCTTCTCCGTAACTTTATTCCTGACACTCCAATCTGCTTCCTCTTTCAATTGCCACTGTTTTCCAGTTTTCCCAGAAAGCCGATCCACTAGCTTCCTCCCAAGGCAACACACCTCCAGGAGTGAGTTATCAGTTGGATTTCAACTGACTCCAAGCTCTTCAGGATTCCCTGCATGAATCCTCTCCAAAATTCTAGCTGTGGCTTAAAGGTAATCTGACCCTACTTAAGATCCTAAAGACCCCAAAATGTTTATTTTAATCTCAATACTAGAAAGATACCCATACCTAAGGGGCAAGAGAAAGATGAAGCAATGTAGAAATTTAAAAAAAAAAAAAAAGGAGTGACCAGATATCTGGAGAAACAGAAGAGACCCAAGGCATAGTATAGGATGTTCCCTGAACAAAACGAGAGCATGGACTGTTCAGTCTTTATATCTTCCTGTAGCCAGTACCCATCACAATACCTGTCACATTGGTGCTTAATAAGTGCTAGCTGTTTGAATAGATTGAATACTTAAGAGAGGTGAAAGTGGATTAGGAGGAAGAGAAAGCCATTAATAGGTCATGGGTGATTTTTAAGAGAGCCATTTCAATAGAACCAGGTGGCTGGAAGCTGGATTGCAAGGAATAAATGGTTGATAGCAAAGTGGAGGCAGTATGTTTAGACAGTTTACTAATTTCTCTGTTTTCTTCTTAAAGTAAGATTAGAAAGTCACTAATGAGAGAGAGGGGTTTGAGGATGTAAATAGAATACTTAAAATAATCATTTTGGGGAATATGATAAAAAATCATTCAGAGATCAATAACAAAATTGCTTTGTTGAGATTATATTTATAGTGGACCTAATCTGCATTTCTTTACTTCCTCTGACCCACTTTTCCTTACCTCAGAGTATAATTATAGAAAAGTGTTTTACTCACCTCAAAGTTTTATATAACTGTGAGTTGTCATTGTTATTAATAATGGTAACAACATTTAGCATCCTGGAGAGTAAGATTAGAAAATGTGAATAGTTGGGACAACTAAGACCCAAGTTTGAGCTGGCCATGAACAACAGAAGGATAAGGGGGGGAAAGATTCAAGGAAGCAAGGCAGTACATGGGGTGATTGTGAAGGAAAGAAAACATCCAGAATTGAGGTGATGGAGAAGAGAACAGGGAAAGACTGAGGGATTAGAGATTAAGATGAGAATGAACACCAGGGTTAGACAATGAGAAAGGTGGAAGGAAGGAGACTGACCTAAAGGGGAGATTTCAGAGCTCGTAATCTTAGAAAAAGAACAGTTTCGGATAGATAGTGAGTTCTAAAGCATGACATTTCCATGATAAATGTGGGATGGAGATAAATTGAAGATATTGCAGAACTGGAAGACCAAAATATTTAAAAGGTCATCAAAATAAATATTGAAGTCACTAAAAGTGAAGACCAAAGTTAGTTTAGAGAGGAGGACTGTGTGCTCTGGAAACTGAAAGAATTATTGAGGAAAGAAGGACAGAAACCTGGAAGTCAGTGATCTAAAAAAAAAAAAAGAAAGTATCTGACCTGGTTAATGTAGGCACATAGTTTGATCTTCAAAAAAGAGGTTGCTAAAATCACTTTTAATGGTATTAGCAATGGTGTCAGAGGGCCAGGGAAGAGAGTAAGAAATCTATTGATTCCTCCTCCTGGTACTGAATATCCTTTGTGGGGGTTTGAGTGAATCAATTGGGGAAGCAATTGGAGAGGGTGGCAAGGGATGAGATGTTTACAGAAGAAAGCCAGGTTTAGTGATTTAAGTGGCTATGAGTTTAAGAGAAAAAGATCCAGGATGATAAGTTTAGTTTGTTAACTAAAGATGAGTTTTGGAAGTACAGACTTGGCAATGGACAAGGAAGACGGAGATTGTTAAGGACTTAAGTTTGAGGAAGATAAAAGATCAGTGAAGTTTGGACCTAGGCAGATAGTGATTCTGTCATAAGAATAAACATGATAAGAATTGAGTAATTTTTTTTAATCATGAAGCAAGGAGAATTCCAAGTAGATAGTATAGATTTAAACAGCCCCCAAGTTCTATTTAGAATGCTGATGTTACATGTTCCTTTATCTGATAATATTTCCTAGGTAAAGTATGCTTAGTTGACTGGAGAGGGGTAGAGAATAAACATTGAAGTGCTCATGTGAGCCAGTCACTGTTAGGTGTTTTTTTACATATTTTCTCATTTGATTCTCACAACAACCCTTTAAGGTAGGTACTACTATAATCCTCATTTTATAGTTGAGGAAATTGAGGCAGAGGTTTAACTGGCTTGCTCAGGGTCACACAGCTATTCAGTGTCTGAGGCTATTTTGATCTCAGGCCCTTCCTGATTCCAGGCCCCAGTACTGTCCAAGGTAACACATAGATGGCCCTATGAAGGAAGCCTTTATAGAATATTTTCCCACCCAAAACTCCCCTAGTTGATTGTAGTGGGGTAGGGAGGGGCTTAAATTTGTCACTTCTAGACTATTTGAAGGGTTTTCTGTATAGACAGCACTTTACTGCTGGAATTCCAGGAGAATGATGGAGGAATTATCTTTCTATAAAGATAATCTATGTCAACATATGGATTGACTAGAGAAGGTAATCCCAGTGGTAGATAGTGCAGAAGGAGCTTTATATTTCAACTCTATTCCCGAGAGGAAGGCCAGGACACAGTGGCCAGGAGAGATTTACTTGAAATCCTGCTATATATGACTAGGTTCTTTGTTCAAGGCAGAGCACTTATAAAAATAATTTTCTATTTGTAAGGAGATAGATTTAAAAAATCCCACTGACATAAAAAATCATATTCATTTATTTTTATTTTCTAATGTTTTGGTCAAATTGGTATTACAAACCACCTGCCAAACCACTATTAAATACCATTAACAAGCATTTGTACATGCTTTAAAGTTTGCAAAGCACTTTACATACATTATCTAACTTATCGCTATAGTCCTGAAAGCTAGGGACAAGTATTAATATTTCCATTTTACAAAGGAGGAAATGAGGGTTTAGAAGTTAAGTGGTTTCTAACATAGTTACTGTGTGTCAGAAGTGGGACTTGATCCTTGGTCTACCTGATTCCAGGCCAATCAATGTCTTCATCAAGCCACTCTGCCTCTCTCATTAGCATTTGTGTGGAATATATGTTAACAGAAGGCATATTTATCAGAACTGCCATTATAAAAATATTATTAAATTCCATCAGGATGGAGCATTTAGCACCATATTTTGTATGCAGTAGTAAGTTAAATAGTTATTAAATTTTGAACAAATTAGTGGCTGAGTTCTAATAGACCCATAATTACTGAAATAATTTGGGATGGGTTTTCAAATAGAAAATAGCTCTTTCAAATAGATCCAGTGGCCATTTCTCTAATCAAAGAGACCAAGAGAAATGGATTTTCCAAAAAGTCAACTAGAAAAACCAATCTGTAGTTGCTGGGAATTTAAATAGCCATTTTTAGAAACAGATGCTTCTCATGAGCTATGATTTAAAATTATATTCATAATTGTTAACTAAAAACTCACTGAATATTAATGGGAGCCACCCACTATAATATAAATCCAGTTCCTGAGAAGCTGCTTCAGTCCTTCATGTTGCTGGGGTAATGTATGGCCACAGGCCACTTTGATGAGTCTATAAGGAGAGTGACAATGCAGTGAGTGAGTAAAAGGGAAATAGAACATCTTGCCTCTGATTCAGGGTGTTTTCTGAAATAACTCAAGTGCTGTTTTTGCATTGCTAATGGAAACTCCAGCCCATCTGTACTCACTTAGTGTAGGAGTAGAACTTATGGAACTGGCCCTTTAACTGTTTGGCTCAGTTGCACCTCCGCATTTTCAGCCACAGACTTGTGACTTTCCTAGGCACTTTTCTTATACAGGGTTATTTTTGGAAGGTTATAGTTCTCTGCCATTCTGCACAATGTTTCAGTTGGTGCTGTCTATTTGAGGTTTGCCTATGAGGTAATGAGACTGGGATGTTTTTTTTTTAAACAAAATCACCAGAACTCATAACTACAAATGTACATCGTATCCTCCATATTCCTGCACACTCCTAAGCCTTTCAATGTTCCTTTGGGGCACTGGTCACTTACCTGAAAATACCTCCAATGGCAAAAGGGATTTGTGGAGCTCTATTTTAGGAATGGTCTTGAGGGTCTCCAGATAAAGCATGTGTTAAGTCCTTTCTGTGTATCATGTTCTCTACAGCATAATCTTTTGTATCTTTTCATTAATGACAAATCACCATCCTTTTAGTTCAGCTCAACAAATACATGTAATAGGCTTTGCTCTGTACCAAGTGCTAGAGATGGCTAGAAGTACAAAAATAGAAGAGTCTCTATTCAAGGAGCTTATATATATATTAGACTAAGAGCATACTACAAACATGTATGTAGAATTAAAAATACAAGTACATTGTGGCAGGTGAGGGCACTGACAACTGTAAAGTCCAGGAAAGGCTTCCTAGAGAAGGTAGTTCTTGACTCTCTGAGGACTGAAGGAAGGTAGACATTAGGAGAGTGAAAGATGTCCTGGACACATGTGGAGGTAGGAACTCAGGACCAAGGAACAGTTAATAGTCCATTTTGGCTGAAAGGCTGAATCCCCAAAGGAAAACAACATGCAATCAGGCTAGGAAGGTGGGTTGGGCCCAGATTTGAGGGGGATTAGAATTTCTAGGATTTTATGTATTATTCTGGAGGCAAAAGGGAGCCCTTGAGTATATTTGAGCTGGGAAGTATTATGGTCAGATCTCTGCCTTAGGAAGATTATTTTGCTTGCTTTGTGCAACAGGAAATAGAAAGGAAGAGAGAGGAGGAATAGGAAGACCAATAAAGAGGTGATAAAGATAAGACAATAGAGGTGATAAAAACACTAATTGGGGTTTGTGAAAAGAGCACAGGCTCTGGAGTCAGAGGTCTATGGTTCAAATCCCACCTATGATGCTTACTACCTCAATGACTTCAGTTAAATCATTTAACTTCCCTGGATCTTATTTTTATCATCTGTAAAACAAAAGGATTACAGTAGATGCTCTATCTGAGGTCCCTCTAAGCACTATATCTGTGATCATATAATTCTAGGATAATACCCATGTGGGAAAGGAGTGGGATGAGATAAGTGTTATGGAGGTAGAATTCACAAGATTGTCAGCTGATTATACTGTGAGAATGAAGGACTGGAGAGAAGGGACAAGGAAGATTCTGAGGTTGTGAATCTGGGTGATTGGGAATATGGGGGTGCTCAAAACTAAAATAACAATGTTTGGAAGTGGGCTATAGGAGATAGAAGAACAGTCAGTCTGTTTTTGGCATGTTGAGTTCAAGTTGCCAACTTCCAGGCAACTAGCAGGCAGTAGTTGACAATAGAAAATAAATTCTGAATATTCATGATAGCTGAATATGTATATTTTGAAGTTATCAACTTAGAAATGATAACTAAACCCCCAGGCTCTGATAAGAACTTAAAGGGAAAGATTATAATAATAGTCCACATTTATGTAATATTTAAAATCATCAGTGATTTACAGATATCTTCTCTCATTTAGTCCTAACAAAAAATCCTGTGTGATATGTGCTATTATTATTCTTGTTTTAATTGATAAAATTGTGTCTGGGGGCACTTAAATGACTTGCCTAGGGTCACACAGTGTCTGAAGCAGGATTTGAATTTGTCTGCCAAACTAATAATTTATCTGATATGCTATACTATATTGCACTGTCTTTGGAATTTTAGAGAGACAAGAAAAAAGGGCCCAGGATAGACACTTGGAGATATTCATGTCAACAAAGAGGGAGATGGAGGATGAACCAGCAAAAGAGACAGTCATGTCATCAGGTAGCTGAGAAAAGAATAAAGAGATAGTATTTTCATGAAAGCTGAGTATGGAAAAAAAGTATTCCTGAGGAGGGAATGATCAATAGCATTAAAATCTGCATTAAGTTTGAGATTTAAGAAATCAAATTTACCAGTTAAGATATGCTTGTTAGTAATTTTGGAGATAGCAATTTCAGTAAAGTTGGCAATGTGGAACAGAGGAAACCAGGAAGCTTTTGATGGATGCTCTCAATTTTCTCAGTAAAGTTAGAGGCAACTTTCTTGGTTGAAAGAGGAAGTGTGTAGGTTGGAGATGATAGGGAGTGGAAGGGAGCTCTGGAACAACATTTGAAGAGGATAATAAAGGGTCAAGTCAGAAGTAATAAAAGTATTGCCTTGCCACAGTGAGATGAGGGAGTAGTTGAAATTAGATATTCTGAATTTGTGTGGTTGCAGTTTCCTCCAGTGGTATTCAAGCCAATCTCAAGTAGTAGGTAGGCGGAAGGAGTGTGTGGTTGAAGGACTGTCACAGTATGAACAGAGTGATAAGATAAGGGATCAAGGGATTCCCAGTAGGAGGATGAGTTTCTGAATTGCTTAACTCTAAGGTCAGAACTGTTAATGAGAGAAAGATGAAAAAAAAATGAAATCAGAACAGAGGTGAAGGGCAGAGAAAAACAGAAATTTTGAAGGACTCAAGTTTGTGGTAAAAACAAAGATCAAGTTTAGGAGGAGTTAAACAGAAGGAGAGATGGAAAGACAGGAGCTTATACACAAAATTAAGAAATTAGGAGATCTCCCAATTGCTTTTTTCTTTTTTAAATTTATTTTTAAAAATATTTTTCCATGTTTCCATGATTCATTTTCTTTCCCTCCCTCCTCCCAGAGCCAACAGGCAATTCCACTGGGTTGTACAAATGTTATCACTTGATACCTATTTCTATATTACTCATTTTTGCAATGGAACATTCTTTTAAAACCAAAACCCCAAATCATGTACCCATATAAACAAATGAGAAGTCATTTGTTTTTCTTATGCACTTCTACTCACAGTTCTTTCTCTCAATGTGGATAGCAATTTTTCTCATTAAGTCTCTTGGGATTGTCCTGGATCTTTGCATTGCTACTAGTAGCAAAGTCCATTACATTCAATCATTCCACAATGTTTCACTTTCTGTGTACAATGTTCTCTTGGTTTTGCTCATTTCACTCTGCATCAGTTCATGGAGGCTTTTCCAGTTCATATAGAAATCCTCCAGTTCATTTTTCCTTATAGCACAATAGTATTCAATTACCATCATATACCACAATTTGTCCAGTCATTCCCCAATCAAGGGACACCCAATCATTTTCCAATTTTTTGCCATCACAAAGAGTGGGGCTATGAATATTTTTGTATAACCCTTTTTTATTATCTCTTTGGGGGTACAAACCTCTTAGTGGTATTGCTGGATCAAAGGGCATACATCCTGTTAAAGTCCTTTGAGCATAATTCCAAATTGCCTCCAGAATGGTTGTATTAATTCACAACTCCACCAGCAGCATATTAGTCTCCCAATTTTGCTACATCCCCACCAACATGTATTATTTTCCTTTACTGTCATATTAGGCAATCTGCTAGGTGGTTCCTCAGAGTTGTTTTGATTTGCATTTCTCTAATCAGGAGGGAGATCTCCCAAATTCTGATTCGATGATGAGATCAAACATGAAGACTATCCCTGTGAGTGGCTGAGTTAAAGAAAAGATACAACTCAAGACACTTTAGGAGAATGAAGAATTGGAAGGCCAAGATGTTGAAGGGGACATCAATAATCCCTTGATGGAAAGGGTTAGGGTAGAAGAGGAGACTACAAACCAGGTGTTTAACTCCTTTAGAAAGTATAAAAAGTGATCTGAAGGTTAGTATATTACAACAGTAAGAATCTGGATTGGGTATTATTGAAGACTAGAAGGTGCCTCGGAAAAAAGTCAGGTTTGATGATAGAAAATGGAAAGGGCAGAAAGGAACAAGTAATATTTCATGTTCTCTTCCTAGAATTGTAGTCAGGAAGAACTATGTTCAAATATAACCTCAGATATTTATTAGCTGGACAAGTTTCTTCTTGAGGCAGTGCTTTCTGCCTTACTTTCTTCATTTACAATATTAAGAAAATAATAGCACCTACTAGCACTTAGCCCAGTACCTGCCACATATTCATTTAATAAATATTTGTTGATTGATCTACCATTCCATGGTTCTTGTGTTGATAAAATGAAACTATAAAAAAGAAATGATAAAATGAAAATTGATAAATGTTATATGATAATGATGTTGATGGTAGTGACAATAGAGAATGATAGAAAGGGCAACAAATACTACAGATGGTGGGCAGGGATGCAGTATTGCCTTTGAGTATAAGAAGGAATAAATATGAAAGAAAGAGGTCTATCACAAAGGGAAACATATGAATGATGTAAAAGAAAGTCCAGAGGCTATTATGAATGGATCAGTTGGAGAAGGGTAGTAACTGAAGAGGAGAAGGTTTGAGCTAAAATGAAAGGACTGAAAGAGTAAAAAAGCTAACCCAAGAAGGTTGGTTTTGTTTTTGCCTAAGCATCTGGAAATTCTGAATCCCAGGGATTAGAAGATCTAGAAATTGGAAAAAGCTAACCATAGGATGATAGATGGATTTGTTGATTTTGGCACTGTGCAGGGTCTTTTGTTAATAAAGGATCTCTTCTCTTCAGAGGACCAGAGCCCAGTAGTGTGTCTATATTCTCAGCCTTATTCTTTCTCAAAACTTGAGGAACTACGGATAAAGGAGACAGGGAATTTGCCTTGACAATCTGATTCAATAAATATGAGATTATCTACTCCTCAGGAGTCTTGTTGAATTCCTACTTAGTGTTGAGAAAGGGAATTCTTTATTCTCTTTGTCTATTTTGAGTTAACACTTTGTTAGCCATCAAGTAAGAGAATTACAAGTCACTTGCTAAAATGAGTGATAACTCCAGAACTCAAAACACCCCTACTTAACACTAAGTAAGAGTGTTAGCAAGTCATTTGCTAAAGTGGGTGATAACTCAATCAGTCAGAAATTTGTGAATCCTATGATAAAATGTTGATACCTTCAGAGGTCTATCTTAAGAGTTACCACCTTTAGAAGTGAGAAGTAGATCCCATAGACACTGCCTCCCCAAGACAGTGCTAAGCAATTGGGAAGCTGTGATTGGCCCCTGTGAAGAGGGGAAGGGACAAAAAGTCACTATTAAAGTCATGAACTTTTTTGGCTAGGGAAAGTCTTTTGCAAGGAATCTTCAGGTTGGAGGATCTTGGGCTGGTGACCTGCCTCTTGGAGGTAACTTGGGACTTGGACCAACTCTTGGGTGAGTGAGTAGCTGGCCTTCCTTTCCTGGTGTCTGGAGAGAGATTAGTTTTGGAGAGGCCTTCCCTTCTTGGAGGAGGCTATGTGGGTGGAACTCCGGGTCCTCAGGTCAAGGGTTAACAAGCCCTGCTGTGCTGAGCCAAGACCTAGGCAATATTTAGTGTGATAGGGTAGACATCTTCTCTACCCTTTTTGTATTTCTCCACTTCCACTCTTTCTACTCTTTTTGTAAATAAAAGCTATTAAAAGGCATTTTGATTTGCACTATAATATTTTAAATCAGTGGCCACCATATTATTTTAGAATACTCACATATTTAGTCAAACCCTTAATTTAATTCCTTACAATGTCATCTCTGTAGCTTCCTTCCCAGATAGTTGGAGATGAGGCACACCCAGAAGACACTTCAGGAATGGAGTATTCCCTCAGTGCCAGGTGAGATTTAGTATCTGAGACCCAGGACCTAGGAGCATGGGACCTAGTATTAAAGGCTATATTGTTAGTAGTGTATTCACTGGCTTCATCTGCTAAGGGCATCATTCATTTTTGCTGAGAGCCCAAAGCTTTCTGCATAAACATGGTGATCAAGTTAGGGGACCCTGTCTTTGATCAAAATAGAAATGGAAATATTTTAAAAATGATTACCTTATTTTGCTAAGAAACACTCTTGGTGGGTAAATCCAATAGAATCTTAGCAATGGCAGAAATGCCACAGCAGTATAGATGGTAGACTTCTCTAGGTGACCATTTTGAGGGACAAATGTCTGTATACATTCTGGTACATTTGGTTAACGGTTAGTTTCATGATTTTTTAATTATAACATGTTTCAGTTCAACTGAATAACTGACATTAAAAATCTGTTGTTCCTATAGTTCTATGTTAGCTAGGGATCCAGCATTCAGGGAACTTATATTCTATTAGGGAGATACCACATATAGGCAGATAGGCCAATAAAAAAACACACATAAAATGACATTTTGAGGGAGGAAAGAACTTTAACAATTGGAGGTAATAGGAAAGCCTTCTGTTGGATTTGCTGATCCTTGAAGGAAGCTCTGATTCCAGAGGTAAGGAGAGAGAACATTTTAATCATGGTGGACAGCCTATAAAAAACACAGATAGGACATGGGATATCATGTGTGAGGAACAACAAATAAACCATTTTAGCTGTAACATAGAATGTATGAAGAAGAAAAATGCTAAATAAATCTAGGAAGCTTGGCTAAAGCCAGATTATGAAGGCTTAAAAAGATAAACAAAGGAGTTTGTGTTTTATCCAGGTTCTTTTTTTCTTACACAAAAATGAAGGTACTGAACCACCATCAAAGGATATGTGTCTTTAAACTCTTTTTTTTTTCTAGTGGAAGGGATAGATTTGTGTTGCCCTGTCTGAGTGCATTGACTCTTGCTTATCCGAGTACCCTTGTAAACCAAGGTCACATATTTGCCAGTCTTCTGACTAGAGTTAGGAATGTAGTCTGTGATTGTGGCAAAGAACAAAGCTAACTGGCGCACAAGGGAATTGAATCCATGACCTTGGCCATTGCTAATAAGGTCATGGTCGTGCGTCCAGTCCCCATGAGGCTAGTTATTTTGGGCCTGTTCCATATCCACAGTCAGAATCCCTAACCCCAATCAGGGACATAGGGGGGCAGAGGACATGTGCTTCATTATTTCTTTGAGGCACTTAGCACAGAGATAGATTTGAAAAAAACAGATTTTGCTTCACAACTCTTGGACAAGGGGGTTCCACTGATTGTTTTAGCCTGCAAAAAGTTGTTTTACTAATCTCACATGATTCAAGGGTTGCACTCATGGTACTTCAGATAGCACCAAGCATCAGTAACATGAAGAAGTCCACTAGTGTTTCTAGGAATCATAATTTCTAATTTTATTGAAATTCTAATGTGCTTTCAGTTCAGTTTAACTTTGCAGCCTGGAACTTCTGTTACAACATGAATCAGTTAGAAGATAGTGAATGAGATCAGTTCTCTGTTCTCCATAACAATGAAAAGAAAGGGAGTTAGTCCTAGGGAACTGATAATGAAACATACTTAGCTCCTCTCAGTAGAGAAGTAAAGGGGATCCTGGAGGAAAAATTCAGTATATATTGTCAGATATGGTGGCTGTGACATTTGATTTTGTTGAAATGTCTTTCTTTGCTATAAGGAAAATTTAGATTGTGGAGTATTATTAAGGAGAATAATAATAATAATAATAATGATAATGATAATAATAGCTAATTCTTATCTAGCACTTACTAAATGCCAGACACTGTGCTAAGAACTTTACAAGTATTATCTCATTTGACTCTCACAACAACCTTGAGAGGTTAGGCTACTATTTTTCTCATTTTATAGACAAGGAAATGGAGAACAGAAATTAAATGACTTACCCAGGGACACATAGCTAGAATGGTCTGAAGTTGGATTGAACTCACATTTTGCTCTATTTATTGAACCATCTAGTTGTAAGAGAAGTGTCATATTTGTCAGTTTCTATCTTAATCTCTCTGTTTCAGTATTCTAGAGCATCAAACAAAATTAAATATCAAAATGGGGCTAGGAAGTAGGTTGGGGGAAGGAGAGGTGGTTTGTTTGTAGGGAAGGTTCCTTTGAAATATTTTAGTATGCTACATTTTCTTTTTACTATTAGAAGTACCGTAAAATTGAATACTGATGGAGTTTATCACACTTCTAAGAATGAACTATAGTGTATTCTCATTATCTTCCCTATGTAACTGGTCAAGAAAGGATGGTAATCTGGTTTTCTGGAGGCTGAGACCATCAACCTGCATGCCTTTCCTTCTAGGCTTTATCCTTGTTCAATGATTTTCAGTAGTATCCAAATCTTCATGACCTCTTTTGGGGCTGTATTGGCAAAATGATTTCCCATATCCTTCTATATCTATTATAAACCCATGAGAAAACCAGCACTCAAATTTCCTGGGTACATATTTTGATAGGAAGAGACGGAAAAGATGAGAGGCATTTTTATGAGGGAACACTGGGCACAGAAGAAAACAACAAAGAAAAGGGAATAAAACACGGATAAGTGATTTGCCCAGTGACATATTTTGTTAAGTGTTTGAGGCTAGATTTGAACTCAGGAAGTAAAGTGAGTCTTCCTGACTCCATACCTGACATTCTATCCACTGAATCCCCTAGCTGCCCTACCACCTAGGATAGATGGTTTGAAAAGCAAAAAGTCTAATAAAGCTTTGCTAGGCTCATCTGGAACTCTCTCCCAGACTGCCTGAAAGATGATGTTTTTTAAATGTCTTGCAGAAAGCTGGGAATATATCTCAACAAGGTCAAAGATAAAAAGATGTTCTACATGTTCCAAAATATTCACAGAAATTTTTTTTGAGGATACAAAGAACTGGAAAAGTTCTAAGTAGGTCTCAATTGATTGGAGGATGGTAAATGAATGTAGTATTAGAATGTAACAAAATATTATTATATCATTAGAAAGTATAAGAAATCACTAAAGAAATATGGAAAGTCATATGAACTGATGAAGTCTATGAACTGATGCAGAGCTATGAAAGCAGTACACAGAATGATTATTGCTACATAAATTAAAAGAACCAAAAAATGAAACTGACCAATGTGTCAATTCTAAATAATCTTGGACCTGGAAAATATATGAAAAAAATGAACTACCTTAAATGTCATGGGAGAGGGGTGTGTGTGTGTGTGTGTGTGTGTGTGTGTGTAGGAGGTAGTCTGAGTATAGAATTTTGTTTATGGTGTCAAAAGGCATTCTTTTTTTTTTTTTTAACAAGAGAAGATTTAATGGAATATAGAAGAGAGGAAGGAGAAATCTAGATGTCATAGTGGATAGGGTGCTTGACTTGTAATGAGGAAGACTTGAATACAAATTTTGCTTCAAATACTTATTGCCTATATTACTCTGGGTTAATCATTTTCACTTTTCCTTGATTCCATTTCATCAGCTGTAAAATGGAGTTAATGTCATTCACAGGGTTGTTATAAAGATCAAATAAGAGATAAAAATATCATAATAATACAATCTTACATATTGCATATGATATTAGTAATTCTTACTATTGCCACAAATGACTATGAACTATATCTAAAAGACATCAATAAAGTGTCACCCAATGGCCTAAATAATTTTATGGCTCTTTTCTGGAACCTCCACCACAAGCTCTATGATAGGGAGAGACTTCCCCAATTTTAGGCAGTAGTTTCCTATTGGATAACAATGTGTTGTTAAGGCAAAGCAAGGTAAAGAATTTTGTTTGTTTCTGGTATTAGGAATCATTGGTGAGTAATTAGTTTGAACATATAAGAGTTTGCAGCAGGTTCAAATATGAAGTAATGTAGATGATGTTCCTCTTTGATGATCTCAGCCTCCCTTTTCTGTGTTGTTTTCTTCTATGCCCAGTTTTCCATCATAAAAATGCCTCTTACCTTTGTTGATATGGAATCTAGAAACCCCCAAATTTGTAGGCTAGTGAGTTTTAATGACCCCCCAGTTTAGTTAACTTGAAGGTGGAGACCTCAAGTTTTACCTTGCCACATGAGTTTCTCCTGAGGGAAAAGCCCAACTTTAGAGTCTTACACTATAGTCCTTAAAGTAGTTTAAATAGAGCTGCTAATCCCATCAGGTGTTAAGAATCTCTTTTTGTCCCAATAGTTTTTCCCCTTAGGCAAAAGTCCTTTACTTATGTAGATCAACCCTTGGCTAGATCTTTCCCTTTTGTGCCCATTGTAAAACATAAGCCTTTCACTGTTATTCCTATCTAAGACCCCTTATTTTCTTCCTTACCATTTAAAGTCAATCAATTATACTCTCCCATCCACAGTTCCCCAAGAGGTATATGTTCCCTTTTTTAATAAGGTTCCCAATTTTAATGGCTCTTTGGAGTTGCCATCTAGCATGGTGTCACTCTCAGGAGTCAGTGACCAGAGCAACCAGAGTCTAGGGCCTCTGTGTGGGTTTGAATTGTGTATCTCTGAGTGGAGGCCCAACTAAGCAATGAACCCCTTTCCCTTAATTAAAGGGTGGTTTTTCTAACTATTTAATAGTTCTGTGTTTTTTCCAGTTTAACACCCTCTCATCTCTTCCTATCAAAATATGTACACAGGAAACTGAGTGCTGGTTTCTTCATAGGTTTACAATGCAAACTCTCATCTAAATGTATTTATAATACCTTTTTTCTCTATTACTAAGACTGTGGTAGGAATAAAATGAAATAATATATGAGAAAATATTTTGTAAGCAGTTAAGTCTATACAAATTAAGCTATTATGATTGTTATTAGAATAACAGCTATTAATCATTTATACCTTAGTATGAACTCCAGAAATTGATTTCCCTCTCTTAGGGAGTATTTATTTGTATTTCAGCCGTAGCTTTAATTATAGTATAAAGAATGGTTCCTTATTAAAACAATTTTAGGAATGAAATGAGCAGATAGGAGAAATATGAGGTATGGAGAAGAAAATGCCATTTCTGTACCCCTAAAAACATATGTTAATAACTGCTTTATCCATATGTAAAGTCTTTTTTGGATTAGACAAATCAGAAAGCAGATTCAGGTCAGGTATCATTGCCAGAGGGGCAGTTAGATAGCAAAGTGGATAGAGTTCTAGGCCTGGAATCAGAAAGACATCTTCCTGAGTTTAAATCTGACCCCACCTATGTGACACTGGACAAGTCACTTAGCTCTGCATGCCTCAGTTTCCTCATCTGTAAAATGAACTGGAGAAAGGAAAGCCATTCAGGATCTTTGCCAGGAAAACCCCACACAGGCTCATGAAGAGTTAGACATGAATGGAAAATGACTGAACAATAACAAGAATCATGGTCAGGGCAAAGACTCAACTGTTGTTAAATTTTCTCAACTGTCTCCTTTTTTATTTTTTATTTATTTTAATATCAAATTTCCACATAATTTTCCAAAATTATATAATCCAAATTGTCTCCCTCCCTTTTTCATTCCCCACTCTTGGGGCTAGCCAAGAATTCAATCTAGGTTATATGTGGATTATCCTGCAAAACATATTTCCATATTATTCATTGTTGTGAGTGAATAATTTTATAAAACCCAAACCCAAAACATATACCCAAATAAACAATGATAAATCATATATTGCCATCTGCATTCTTACTCCATTTCTTTCTCTGGAAGTGGATAGCATTTATTGTCATAAGTCCCTCAGAATTGTTCTGGATCATTGTATTGCTGTTAGTAGCTAAGTCTTTCATACTTGATCCTTTCACAATATTACTGTTACTGCGTATGTTACTTTCTTGGTTCTGCTTAATTCACTCTGCATCAGTTCACATTGGACTTTCCACTTCTTTCTGAAATCATCCTGTTCATCATTCCTTAAAGCATAATAGTATTCCATCACCATCATAAACCATAATTTGTTTAGCCATTCCCCAATTGAGGGACATCCCTTTAGTTTCCAATTCTTTGCCAACCACAAAAAAAAAAAAAAAAAAGGCAGCAATAAATATTTTTGTACCAACAGGTCCTTTACCATTTAAAAAAATTTCTTTGGGACACAGACCCAGTAGTGGAATTACTGGATTAAAGTTTTTTTTTAATTATATGCATTGTTTTATAGACCTTTGGCCATAATGTCTTTCTCCTTCTAATGAAGATTGTGAACATTTGATAAAGCTCAGGAGTGAAGCCAACCTAGAAGACTGGAACTAGGGAACCCTCAACCTGCTCTTTTGTACATTTAGGAATCAGAGGGCAAGGAGTAAGCGACTGAGAGCCTTGGACAGAGCTAGTTATAATCATAAAGGAAATAAGCTCAAATGGCTGCCTCTGTGAATTGATTTTAACCACAAGAAGTTTCTTTCCCTTACAAATATATCTTCCACTGATCTTCCTACAAGTTCATTTCTTTGAGATAAACTTTCCTCTTTCTGTTCTTTTCATCTGAAATACAAACATTAGAATGGATTGTGCAAGTCAGCATGAATGAGTTTATTAATGCTGTCTTACTTTTTGATTGGATAGAGACCTTCCTGGGGTCAGTGAAAGCTGAAAGTGAGAGAGAAGGGAGGGCACATTGAGAGGAGGAAAAGTTTTATAAAGGGTAGGTAGGACTACCAAACCCAGGCATTGCTGATTCTCTAATTTAATTTTTTATTTTATTGTTTTTAAACCCTTCACTTCTGTGTATTGGCTCCAAGGCAGAAGAGTGGTAAGGGTGAGCAATGGGGGTCAAGTGACTTGCCCAGGGTCACACAGCTGGGAAGTGTCTGAGGCCAAATTTGAACCTAGGACCTCCCGTCTCTAGGCCTGACTCTCAATTCACTGAGCTACCCAGCTGCCCCTCTCTAATTTTATTGAAAGATGACCTTAACCTTACTAAAGAGGTCCTGCTCAGTGACTGAAAAAATGCTCAGTCTGTTCTAAATCATTCCCTCCTTTACAAAGATCTGTCCTCTTCCCAGCACAAGGACACAAAGCTCTCAGAATCAGTGTCTTAGTATCTGTGCCACAGCACCTTGGATCTTAGCCATGGCATAGCTTCTAATATTTTTTTCTTAATATCAGTTAACCTTTAAAGTTGCAAAGTTAGTCAGGGCCAGGACACCTCCTGAAAGAACATGTGTGCTTAAATGAAACATTCTTTCCTCATAATAGCATCCTGGTTTTGTTTGAAATCAATAAGCTGTTATTAAGTATGAATGAAGTTGAGAAAGGTTTAACGAGCTCCTGTAAGAAAGTCCTGGCCCCTAGATACTGTAGGGCTCGCCTGGCAGGCTCTTCCCCAGTCTGCGAATGGGCCAGCAGCTGCTCACTTGCCTTCCAAGTGGAGATGGGATCCGATTACTGAGATGAAAAATCTTTTAAATGGTTTGAAAGGGAAGGAAACCCATTTATTTTGAGTAAACTCTTTTAGTACTGTGTCAGTGTTACTTTTTGATTTCACAATGAGTAGGAGGAAACAAATACCCAGAATATGGACTTCAGTCCTTTGCTGCTCCCTCAAGTCCAAACTCCCATCTGGGTTTCAAAATCTTGGCAATGTGGCTCCACCCTATCAATTCTGTTTTCTCTTCTATTTCTCCCCTACATCATCCCTCTTAGCTGAACTAAGCTGGTCTCATAGATTTTTTCCTCTTCTCTGCAAAACATACACATCAAGGGGGCAGCTGGGTAGCTCAGTGGAGTGAGAGTCAGGCCTAGAGACAGGAGGTCCTAGGTTCAAATCTGGCCTCAGACACTTCCCAGCTGTGTGACCCTGGGCAAATCGCTTGACCCCCATTGCCTACCCTTACCAATCTTCCACCTATAAGTTAATACATGGAAGTTAAGGGTTTAAAATTAAAAAAACATACACATCATCATCGTTGTTACCATTTTCACTTGTATGCATCTTTCAGTTGTGGCCCATTGCTATCCTGAAGACTTAAGTCTAACAATACACTAGGAAGTCATCCTGCTCAAGCTGAGACAGGACATTGTAAATATAGCTTTAAGCTAAAGCAGAAGCTCTTAACTTGGGATCTTGTTTTACTAGTTTTTTTTTTCTTCTTCTTTTATTTGTTTGTTTATTTTTTAATTAAAATTTTTTTATTTTGAATATTTTCCATAGTTACATATTTCAAATTCTTTCCCTTTCCCCCAAGCCCTCCCATCCCCCTGTAGCTGACTCACAATTCTACTGGGTTGTACATGTATCATTGATTAAGACCTGATTCCATATTATTGATAGTTGGACTAGAGTTATCGTTTAGAGACTACCTCCCCAATAACATCCCCATCAGCCCATATGTTCAAGCAGTTGTTTTTCTTCTGTGTTTCCACTCCTGTAGTTCTTCCTCTGAATATGGGTAGTTTTCTTTCTCATAAGTCCCTCAGAATTGTCCTGGGTCATTGCATTGCTGCTAGTACAGAAGTCCATTACATTCGATTTTACCACAGTGTATCAGTCTCTGTGTACAATGTTCTCCAGGTTCTGCTCTTTTCACTCTGCATCAATTCCTGGAGGTCATTCCAGTTCACATGGAACTCCACAGTTCATTATTCCTTTGAGCACAATAGTATTCCATCACCAACAGATATCACAATTTGTTCAGTCATTCCCCAGTCGAAGGACATTCCCTCATTTTCCAATTTTTTTGCCACCACAAAGAGAACAGCTGTAAATATTTTTGTACAAGTCTTTTTCCTTATTTTCTCTTTGGGGTATAGTCCAAGCAGTGCTATGGCTGGATCAAAAGGCAGATAGTCTTTTAAAGCCCTTTGGGCATAGTTCCAAATTGCCATCCAGAATGCTTGGATCAGTTCACAACTCCACCAGCAATGCATTAATGTACCAGTTTTGTCACATCTCCTCCAACATTCCCCACTTTCCTTTGCTGTCATGTTAGCTAATCTGCTAAGTGAAAAGTGGTACCTCTGAGTTGTTTTGATTTGCATTTCTCCAATTATAAGAGATTTAGAACACTTTCTTTGAACTAGTTTTAAAAGATACTCTATAGTTGTATTTCAGTGTAATGTGTTTCCTTTGTAATGTTGTGTTTTATGTATATAAAAACATCATTCTGAGAAAGAATCCGTAAGCTTCACCAGTTAGCCAAAGTGGCTCATGGCACTGAGTGGTTCATGGCACAAGAGACAATGAAACCCTTCTTTACTTAAAGCAAGTCACAGTTTCAAGTTCTCTTTGTCTCTGATGCTTAATGATTCCTAATCTGACTTCTTGCTTAGATTTGTCTAAAGAGGCAGAGGGCTATAGTAGAAAGAATACTAGCTATGAAGTTAGAGGACCTAGGTTTGAATCCTAATTTTTTGACTCAATGCCTGTGTGACTTGAAGAAGTCATTTAAGATCTCTGGGCTTCTTTATCCTGATCTGTGACATGGTTGACTTGAAAAAATTATTTTTAATTTTAATTTTTTTATTTAAAATATTTTTCATGGTTACACGACTCATGATCCCCTCTCCTCACCTCTTCCCTTACCCCTCCTAGAGCTAACAAGCAGTTCCATTGGGTTGTACATGTATCATTGTTCAAAATCTATTTCCATGTTATTCACATTTGCAGTAGTGATCCTTTAACATTAAAACCCTAATCATATCCCTATTGAACCACGTGATCAGTCATATTTTTTCTTCTGCATTTTTGCTCCCACAGTTTTTTCTCTGGAAGTAGATAGCATTCTTTCTCATAAATTCCTCTGGATTATCTTGGGCCATTGCATTGCTGCTAGTAGAGAAGTTTATTACAATTAATTGTGCCACAGTGTATCAGTCTCTGTGTATAATGTTCTCCTGGTTCTGCTCCTTTCACTCTGCATCAATTCCTGGAGGTCTTTCCAGTTCACATGGAATTCCTCCAGTTCATTTATTCCTTTCAGCACAATAGTATTCCATCACCATCAGATACCACAATTTGTTCAACCATTCCCCAGTCAATGGACGCTCCTTCATTTTCTGTCATATACTTTATGCATTGAAGAAAATTGATTTAACTGCAAGTAAATATAAAATTATTTTAATAGTTTCTTTTTTTATTTTTTAAACTTTTAATTAAAATTGTTTTTAAATGATTGTGTTGCCTTTAAAGGTCACTTCTCTAAATATATGATGCCTATAAGGATGATATTAGCAAATGAATATCGTTTTATTAGTTTAGAGATAAGAAGTAGAGAAGCTGGCTTGAGAAAGTATTGGAGCTTCAAACAGAGCTGAGAGAGAGTGTTAATTTCAAATGTTGGCAGTTGTAACCATTTTTCTATGACAGTTACTCTCTCTGGGTGTGGTGGCTTTGACAGTTGGTCTCTGGCAGTTGCAGAGTCATACAGAAGGACTTTCTCAGGGCTAGAGAAGGTAACTACTTTGCCTCTCCCTTTCTGTCTGAGTGAAAGACCTGAAAGAGCTTAGTGTTTTCTTTTCCAACTTGGGAAACACTATTGATTATCTATTACTGTTTATAGACTGATTAAACTCTGAGAAGACCAAAGAAACCCTGGTCTTTGGTTTGGACTCTGAGTCTATTGAGACTCAGAGTCCTAACTTGATTCTTGTTGAGACTCAACCAGCTAGTCTTCCTTATTTTTATAACTTAAAGGGGAAGTTAAGAATTCGAAGGATAATAGTGGTAGTTTTATTTAGAACAGTATAAATTTGGATTAGTTAGATCAGGGAGAATTCGTGTATCCTGTGAAACATAGGAGAAGCCTTGCAAAACCAGAAGTTTTATTTGGGTGGAGTTATAATCTCTTAGAATTAGTAATCCTTTTTATCCTTACATATTTTAAATAAATAGTTTATTTTTCTATAACAAGTCTCTTTAGTGTTCCTTGTGCCTGGTCCTGAAGGGAAGTTCATCTATGAGCTTCACTTCACTTTATCACTGAAGATACTTTTGGTTACATCTATCAAAAGTATCTGAAACAATTTTGAACCTTTATTTCCATAGTTTTTGCCCTTTATTTTTGGAACTCACCTATAATTATTTTTACATGCCACAATGCCATGATTTGCCTTGTAGTTCCTGTGTCTCATCTTCAGATATCATATTCACTTTGATCCCTGGTTTACTAACTTTTATTGTCAGCCTTCTCTGGATTCCCTTGGTTTTGGCTTCCAGTTCAATTTAGCAAATATTTCTCAACTCCTACAGAGCCCCTCATAGGGCAGGAGACACCAAAATGAATAAGGCATAGTTCCTGCTAGGAAAAAATGTACCTTTTGGTTGGGTGTAATAGTATCATATTAATGAACAACCGCTCCTTTTATAACCAACTGCACATAGTCTGGTCAAACACTGAACTTTCTATTTATACTATTTCTCATCTTTTAGAAAATTTTCCCCACTTTTTCTCCCCTGTCTGATTCTACCCATCCTCAGGTATCAAATGAATGTTTTATTTCCTCTACATGTTGTAATTTATATACATTATTTTAATAATCCTTTAGTATGTATTAGAAATATTAAATCCCAATTTTACTGATGAATATGGAGCAGAGAAGCTACATGGCTTACCCAGAATTATATGACTAATGAGTGGCAGAGCCAGGAATCAAACCTAATTCTGATTCTAAATTCAGTGTTCTTTCTATTACACAAAGGCTGTTCTTCAGTTAGTGCTGAATCCTCTTTTTCTCTAAACTCCTTTGGCATGAAAGGTATCCAGCAAATAACCTATATTGTCTTGTATAGGCCTTGATAATTGTTTCATTCTATGTATAATGTTTTTATGTATATGTATGTGTCTATGTGTGTGCAGGGATTGCTCCAGGCAAAGTTATGAACTAGACTAAGTCTGGTACTAATATCCCTGATTTAAGGGGAAAATGTTGAGACTGCTATCTTATACTCAAGAGTATTCAACTGAAAAAAATAGAGTATGCAGCTGAATTCATTCTTGGAGGGACAGGGGAACTGACTAAAACTGGCTTAAGGCATCCTGTTTATTAATAAATATGCTAGGGCTTAGAATTAATAGGAGGTGGATCTTCCAAATCTTAGGGTAGTCAACAAGGTCAACAATGGCAAGTTCTGCAATCCCTGATGATTAGCATTGCTATATCATTTCCTGGTAAGAAAATGGAGAGCAAGTTGAGTGACACCCAACAGTTTGGAATTCAGAACCTACCCAGATGCCATGAGCCAAGGGGAAGAAGACAGTTGCTGCCAACACTATAAAAAGGTATGAGCTGAGGCAAACACTCTCTCAGTTGTGAGACGGGGACCCCAGGTGATTAGTTGGGTAGGCCAAGCAACCAGCTATAGTTACTTGTATCCTACTTTATTGATTACCACATTACCAACTACTGAATAGAGCTGTGAGATAGATACCAATTACTTGATTAACAAGAAGAACATCAACAACCCTCAGGCCATTGGTCAGGGCTAAGGTACCAGCCTGACCAGGGTCAGAGAGGGAAAGGCATCTCTCCAAGCAACTAACACAACCTGATTATGGATTGATTGTCCATCTCTATCATCCATAGTCTAGCATAGATTCCCAAAACCTCATTCCTCAACCGTGATCCTTCCCCTGAGTTTATTACAATTAAATTCGTAAAGTTTATTTAGGTGAAGGTTGATTTTGTCTAGAGTAAGGGAATACTTTAGCTAAGTAGCAGTCAACCACATTATCCAATCATCACCAATATCAATCCATTTATCATCAACATTTATCCAATCAACCCTAACATCTATCTATCAGCTCAATGCCAGAATAAGAAGCCAGAGAAGCTGTGTGATTCTATTCACAGCTTCTCATTGGATTACTTAGTTCTGGGCACTGTAGGTGGGAGCTGGTGCTCAGCTGAGCTACAAATATTTGGGGACCTTGTGTTCAGTGTCTCAACCTTGGTGTTCACTTAGGCTTCCCATCCCTATTCAGTTTAGGTCCTTATACCACCTGAGGACCTTGAGCCATCTCTCTGTCAGGTCCTATCCAGAAGCATCATACACCCATAACAGCAAACAGTAGTCAGTTGATTTTAAGAGTATCCCTTACTGTTCTTAAAACCAGAGTACAGTGCTTCTTCTAACCTTTAAATATTTGAGGGCATGGAGGTTTCTTGGATCTAGTGCAAGGCACTGAATTAGTAGTGTTATCCAGTTAACTCAGTTGTTAGAGCATTAATCCTTGTGTTGAGCTAGGAAAGCTAAAAATGAAAGGAGTATGGTATAGTGAATAGAGTGCTGGGTTTGAAGTCAGAAAGACCTTTGTTCAAATTCCATCTTGCATATTTATGGGGGCAGCCAAAGTGTAGTGGAAAAAAAAAACACTAATTTTGGAGTCAGATGATCTGGGTACAAATCCCAGTTATCATGTACTATTGGTTTGGCCTTTGGGAAAGTCATTTTACTTCCTTGGGCTTTGCTTTCCTAAAATACAAAACAAGGGGATTGATTTAAAGTCCCTTCCTGATCTAGAGCTAAGATCCATATATGATAGGCATCCCAGGTTGAGAAGGAATAGCCAAATTTAACCATTAAGTTCAAGACAGATATTGAGTATTTGTGTCATTGGAGGTAAGTGGCTAATAGCAGTGGTAGGTTTGGATAATAATTACCTACATTCGTGATTGTGGCCCTGAGAATTGGGATTCAGCATGTTATACCTAGAAGAATGTGGAAAAACACGTGTTAGTCAGTACCTGGAATCCAGCAAAAGCTAATGGATTTCAATGACCTAAACATCCTGTAGATGGACTTCTGCAAGTACAAATCCAGAAAAAGGAATTACAATGGGGAGATTATTCCAACAGAGAAGAAAAAAGATAAGTGGATTACAAATACTATTAACCAATGGCTAAACAAAATACAAGATTTTACTAAATTGCATCTTTCTAAGGAAGGAATCTAGATGATTGTCTCCAGGCATTAATCTGAGCCAAAGACCTGATGAAATAATGTTCTTTACATCTCTTCATCTAAAGAGATTAGTGAACACTATCCAAGGTTGGGGTAAGCCAGGAGATGGAAGTTACTTATATAGACTTGCTCAGCTGCCACAGTTAGAAAGATTTAAGAAACAGGGAGTAAGTCAGAAGTCAGTCTAGTTGACACCATTTAGGAATGCTGTTTTTAAATATCAGAGAATGAATTTTATGATATGCTACATAGTACTGAAAAGTTCATTCCCACGATAGTATATTAAGGCTTATGAGAAAGCCCCTTAGTGGCCTAATGGAAGGAATTGTACTCTTTGAAGGTACTTTTATTCAGCCTCTAGGACATTGTAAAATGTTAGTTTTCATCTTCAGTATAAAATTGTCATAGAACATTTTAATTGAAGGATAGCAGTGCTAAGTAGACTTAGAATATGCTTGAATGGGAGAGGCTACAGAGAAGTGAGCTCCTTCTATCTTTGACTAATGGACCTATCAAGCAACTTCCTTCACCCCTGGGCCTGCCCTGTCTGCCCTGATATAACACAGATACCACTCAGTACTCATCAAAATCTACTCTAGGAAACTATGAATGGAAAAAAAATTAGAATAAATTAAGAAAAACAGATGTTCGCTTGCTTAAAAAAATTAAATATGCTACCAGCAACTCTGGGATTGTGTGTGTGTGTGTGTGTGTGTGTGTGTGTGTGTGTGTGTTCAGCAGTAAAATCATCTAGTTAAATTAGAAAAGTGTTGCTAAGAACAAACTATCATGTCTGTTTAATTACTGGCAGGTGTGGAAACCTCAGCAGCCAATCAATCCTAGCTGGTAACTTTTGCCCCAGGATGCTATCCAAATGGCCCTTCAAGACTTCACCTCATGCTTCTCATTATGTATATAACTTTGTGCAAACATAACTCTGCTTTCTTATCTTTGAAAAAGAAAACTAACAAGAAAACAAAACCATTCACCAAAAACTTCTTTCCCAGATGGTAAAATGCAGACTTTTTAGTAGATTATCTGTATTGGTAAATATGTGAAGAACTTAACCCAGGACAACCATTCTCCAGTCTGGTACTTTATTATTATGGATCTATGAGAATAGATTGGAAGGGAAGAGAAGAGAAATACTTCCTTTCTTTAGCAAAGTAAGGGACTTGGGTGAGAACCTGTCAGATTAGGTTGATGTATTAACTACTTTTAATGAACTTATTTTTTTCCTCTCTTCTTTCCATGTTTTGGATGGCTAGCTGTATTTGAGTTTGGGAAGAGATACATTTGGAAATTAAGTTGATTTATAAATAAAAAGTATCAATAAAAATTAAGATTATAAAATTATGAGAAAGCTTCATAGCCATTGGCTTAGAATAATAAGTGAAAATAATTTTAACCTTTGATGAAGGAGATGAGTTTACTGCTGAGATGGCTCCAAAGATAATACCTCAGCTAAAGCCTACAACTAAGGCAGAGAAGGACGTTGATAGATTTGTTTAAAAGCTGAGCCTTTCTTTTAATAATGTGGAAATATGCCTTCACTCCTGTAGATGGCAGAGATGGCTGAAAGAGCTGATGAACAGGCCAATGGTAGGAGAGGTACAATGTCTGCTGGGAAGCAGTGATAGGAGGCAATGAGGATAATGCAAACATTTGAAAATATCAATTCTTTTGCATTGTCAGAAACATGATGTGTCCTTCTTTGTATATGCTCCAGTTAAAATTGTTCCCTGGGAGTACATCTCTTTATGCAGATGCTCTGGCCATACATGATACCCTGAAATAAACCATTCTTCCCAATTAGAGTATATGGGAATGCATTGATGGGAGAGTAAATTTGAGGTTTGGGGAAGAAATTCTAGCTTTGGTAATTGTAATTGTATTGGACTCCTGTATTTGTTGATTAGTACATACCTCAGAGTGCCTTTGCTTTATTTCCTCATTATTAGAAATTTCCAGAAGGAAACAATAATGAACAGTGCCTGACTTAGTCCTTCTTATGGAACAGTATCTGTTCTTAACATAGTTTCCATGGAGTGTAGGGGTTTTTTGTCTTCTGATTTGAAGGAGGACCAATAACATCATGGGACAATCCTTTCACTTGCATATGAATTGAATTTAAGTTAGCCAGAGTTGCACAGAGTCATCAGCCTTATTCTCTCTTCCAGTCATAGGAGTCCAGGGACAAAACAAAAGTCAGCATGACTACTGATGGTCTGGGATGCAGTGGATGGCCTTGGTGTCTTCATTATCTGACTAAGCTCTAAGCCTTCCACAGTACTACTTCAGCTGTCTTCATGGCTGTTGGAACAAATTGTTCTCATCTGCCTATCCCTTTGTGTGAATTTAATATAAAATTGTACCCACTTATTACATTTGAGAACCAATTCTTGAGACCAGTCACACCCTTTTACTGGCCATGCATGTGTGCTTATGTGTCATTGGAGTGGGGTTGGTGCAATGGGTGACATGTCCAGAAGGCAGGACTCAAGACTGGGATGATCCAATCAGAGAGTCATAGAAGGAGTGGTGAAAAGGGGCTATATAAGCAAATGTAGAGGAAGCACTCTCTTTCCCTCTGGAGCATTTAACAGTTTGGCAGGCACTGTCTTATCTCGAAACCAGCTAGCCACTTAAACCTAAATCAGTTGGAGCCACAGGGCTAGGACCTCCAGCCCAGAAGGCTCAGCCTGGTGATCATGAGAACTCTCAATCTCTCTCTCTCTCTCTCTCTCTCTCTCTCTCTCTCTC
>NC_058132.1:322482687-322508083 GCF_016433145.1 Gracilinanus agilis | reverse complement strand
TCAAAACTCTCTCTCTCTCTCTCTCTCTCTCACTCTCTCTCTCTCTCTCTCTCTCTCTCTCTCTCTCTCTCTCTCTCTCTCTCTCTAACTAATAAATAGTTATATGCTTGGGGTAAACATCCCATAACTTACCAATGGCTTGAGGCCTGTCAGTTACCTTCAACCTGATTTAGCTTACCTAAGAAGATTGTTTTGTCAGGGTGTGGCTGCTTTGCATGCTACAGATTCTTGGAGCTATAGGTGAGAGTTGGGTGAAGAGACAGCAAAGGTGGATGAGCAGCCCTCAAAAAATCCCCAAACTCACAAGCCATCACATTGGAGGTGCTAGTTCTCCCTGTTAAGAACAGTTGGCCAGGGGTATAGACTATGCTTATGGGAGAGTTTGTTTCATTCACAACAGATTGGCCTATGCAGATATGATGATAATGATGATAACATTTACATAGAGTTTTAAAGTTTACAAATTGTTTTGTATATGTTGTCTCATATTATCTTCATGACAATATTGAAGTAGGTGCTTTTTATTATCCTTTTTACAGATAAGAAAAATGAGGCACAGAGTGTTGAGGTGACTTACCCAGAGTCATAGGAAATATACCAAGGAGACAAAACCAAAAAAAATTTTTTTAAATTCCTGCCCTCAAGGTGTTTAAATTCTCCTGGATGGAAACAACATGTGCATAGATAACTAAATACAACTTACATTACAAACTGAATAAAAACAACACAATATAATAAGAGAGGAAGAAAGAAATTAAGAAGTAATAACAATTGAGAATTCAGAGAAATCTCCTATAGAAGTAGCTTTAGAGCAGCCTGCACAATGGTACAGAAGTAGTAGATGAAAGGTTAAGTTGTTTGTGAGGAACAGCTATTGAACAAAATTAGATGGACCATAGAATACCTGAGGGAGAGAAGTATATAACAGTCTTAAAGGATAGTTTAGAAATTTATCCTGAAGAGTTTTAAATGCCAACAAGAAGAGTGTATTTTATCCTAGATACAAAAGAAGGCACTGAAGTTTCTTGAGCAAAAGTTTAAATTTTTTTCATTTATTTATTTATTTGGAGTTGAAAAATAATTTAATTAATTGATTTAGAATATTTTTCCATGGTTACATGATTCATGTCCTTTCCCTTCCCTCCTCCCCACTCCCCTGTAGCCAACAAGGAATTGCACTGGGTTTTACATATGTCATTAATTAAGACCTATTTCCATATTATTAATATTTGCATTAGGGTGATCGCTTAGAGTCTACATTCCTAATCATGTCCCCATTGACCCATGTGATCAAGCAATTGTTTTTCTTCTGCTTTTCTGCTCCCACAGTTCTTTCTCTGAATGTGAACAGTGTTCTTTCTCATAAGACTCTCAGAATTGTCCTAGATTATTGCATTGCTGCTAGTAGAGAAGTCCATTGCATTCAATTGTGCCACAGTGTGTCTGTCTCTGTGTATAATGTTCTCCTGGTTCTGCTCCTTTCACTCTGCATCAATTCCTAGAGATTTTTGCAGTTCACATTGTATAAATGGAGATTTTGAACCTTGGACTGCATTCCCCATAAGTCCTTAGTATTTCCCAGAATTCTCTTTAATCTCTCCTGTGCTTCCACATTTGCATGGTCATGTTATTGTTTTATAGTAGGCTGTAACTCTTCCCTCTTTCTTTTTGGCTCTGGCAAGTAGGCTGGTTAGTAACCTTTTAGTTAGTCTCTTTGTTAGTTTATTATAAATAAATATTTATAAATATAATATTTAGTATTTTGCATATTAATTTTAATCTCCACAACATGGAATTCATCCAGTTCATTATTCCTTTTAGCACAATAGTATTCCATCACCAACAGATACCACAATTTGTTCAGTCATTCCCTAATCGAAGGGCATCCCCTCATTTTCCAATTTTTTTTTTTGCCACCACAAAGAGCACAGCTATAAATATTTTTGTACAAGTCTTTTTCCTTATTACCTCTTTGGGGTATAAACCCAGTAGTGGTAAGGCTGGATCAAAGGGCAGGCAGTCTTTTAGCACCCTTTGGTCATAGTTCCAAATTGCCATCCAGAATGGTTGGATCAATTCACAACTCCATCAGCAATGTATTAATGTCCCAATTTTGCCATATCCCCTTCAACATTTATTACTTTCCTTGAGCAAAAGGGTTTTGAGAGAATTGAGGGCATTAGAACAGCAAATGGTAGTGAGAATTGAGTGAAGCACATTTTCTTCATCTTGTGGTTCAGTTATGGAATTAGCTCACTTTCCTTTCTATTTAATTATGATTCTAGCCCAATTTCTTCTTTGTGAGAAAGCTTGTAAGAAGACTTTGTTTCAATGTTTTAACCTAGTTCTAGGTGGTTGGGAAGCTGGACCATCCCTACTTATGGCTTAAGATCCTTAACTAAGGACCTAGGTTATGCTGATTAGAAACACAGTTAGAGCTGAAGACTGATGTAAGGGGTTTTTCACAAATATACATCTCAAGCAACCCATATGTCTTATCTGAAAATTGGTCCCATACTAGTTAGTTGGTTATTGTTTCCATGTTCTTTTGATTGACACGTGGTGGGGGGGAATGTAACATCTCTTTTTCAGATTTCAGGGAATTATAACATTTTTCTCTCCCACTTCCAGCTTGGAAAGTCACTAATTTTTCCTTAAATTAAAAATCAGATTATTTAATTTTCTATTCTGGTTAATTATTTCATCTTAATTAATTGGTTTCATTATGTGAATTGTTTTCAATGTATAAAAATCTGTCTCCTCTGGAATTTGGATTCCAGTGCCAAATCTGAAGAAGGCTACTGATCCTGATTTGTTAATAAATCCATATACTCAGAAGCTTAAACCTTTCTTTCCTCAGTCATTTTTTCTTTCACCACCACAATGATGAGATCTGATGCATGATTTAGAAATATCACTTTGGTAGCTGTTCCTTAAGAGGGATTGGGGGAGATTACCTATAGAGATCAATGGTCTAGGCAAAAGGTGGGAAGGGATGGAATTAACATGATTAGGGAAGAAGAGGAAAGAAGGGATGATATTAGGTATTAAGGAGGATGAGTTGAAAAGACTTGGAAAGTGATTGGAAATGAGTTGGTAGGGTTGGTGAGAGTAAAGAGTAAAGATTTTCAATGTGGGCAATGAGAATAGGATGTCCTAGACAGAAATGGGGAAGTCAGGAGATAGTGGGTTTAGGGGAAAAGATAAAGATTTCACTTGAAACATATTGAATTTTAAATGCCTATGAGGCAATGTGAAGGAGAAGTCCATCAGGCAGTTGGAGATGTAGGACAAGATCTCAGAAGGGAGATAACGGCTACATAAATAGATTTGGAAGTTACTTCCCCAGAGATAATAATTTGTCCAATAGAAGTTGATGCAATCACTAAGAAAAGGTATTTTTAGAGAAAAGAGGAGAAGGTCTAGAATAGAATGCTGGCATAAACTAAAACACATTGAGTGGGACATAGCTCCCACAAAGGAAACAGATTGATCATTCAGTTTCAGGCTTCTATAGGAAGCCTTTTTCAATACCTCTTAATCGAGGTATTTTCTCTGGCAGTTATTTCCCATTTATTTTGTATATAACTTATTAATACTTTTTGTTTACTTATTGTCATCCACATTAGACTATGAGTTCCTTGAGGGCAGAACCTGAATTTTGTTTTTCTTTGTATCCCTAACAATTAGTACAATGCTTAACATGTAATTGGTACTTAATAAAGACTTATTTACTGACATTGATTTTGGTAGGTAAGAGAAGAAGAAGGAGAAATCAATGCTAACTAATCCAGCAAGGAGAGAGGATCTAGAAGAAGTGGATTGTCAATACCATCAAATCCTAGAGAGAGGTCAAGAAGATTAGGGGCTGGGATGGAGCCAAGATGGTTGAGTACAGGTAGTATCCTAGTTAAACTCTTCCAATATTTCCCTAAGGTTAAGATGAGATTTTTTTCCAGCCAAGGCAGATTAGGAAAGGTCATCTCATTGAGACAGTAGTCAACCTGGAACATAGCACAGGTCTTGGTAATACTGCCTCTGCAACACAAGCAGCAGGACTTGGAGGTGGCTATGATAGTAGCAATAAGAGCTTAGGGAGTTTATAGTCTCCAGACAGTTAGGGAGTTGGACAACTGGTCAAAAAGATATGTAGGGGATCCTTTGCTGGTAGGACCGTGTTACATTGTCTAGACACAGTTCTGGATCACAGGTCCTAAGTAAAGAGGGCCACTAATGCTTGTGATAGCAAGATTATAGGAAAGCTAGTCATAGTTCCATGATGGAAAAGAATGCTTGTGGTCACTCACAAAGGTTTGGGAACCCTGGTCTCAGTTTCAGGGGAAAAAGGATCACAGCACAGGTGACTTAGGGAGAACAGGGATCTAGTCACAGTTCTAAGGCCAAGAGGAGTTCTAGCACCTGTAGCTTTAGAAGAAAAAGGTCCCTTCCTGGCCAAACATTATACTCTAGGCCAAGAGTACAGTGACCACATCTTTCCTTGGATCATATCACCATAGAAATACAAAAAATTTACAGATTCCAAGAACTAGTTCTGAAAATAGCATGAAAAAATTGAAGCTTGGGATAGTGCCTCCTCCAACCTAAGAACAAAGCTCAACTTAAACATGAAGTTAAAAGTCAAGAAATGGGTGGAAAAAAGAGTAAATAATGAAAAAGGAACCCGGTCACAGAAATTTACTCTGATGACAGGGAAGATCAAGACCCAAACCTAGAAAAAAACAAAAATGTCAAAATGTCTGCAAGCAAAGTCATAAAGACAGATACAAGTTAGATTCAAGCCCAAGAAAAGTTCCTGGAAGAGCTCAAAAAGGATTTTTAAAAATCATATAAATGAGGTAGAGGAAAAATTGGGAAAACAAATGAGAGGGATGCAAGCAAATGTTAAAAGAAAGCCAACAACTTGATGAAAAAGGTACAAAAACACTAAAGAAAATAACACTTTATAAAAAACAGAATTCGCCATAAGATAAAAGGTATGCAAAAATCCACCGAAGAGAAATCCTTAAAAATCAGAGTTGGACAACTAGAAAATGAGGTGCAAAAGCTCACTGAAGGAAATAATTCCAAAAAAATTAGAATTGGGCAGGTGCAATCTAATGACTCCATGAGACATTAAGAAACAAAGTAAAAAAAATGAAAAAATAAATAGAGATGTGAAATCTCTTTAGGGGAAAAATCTTGGAAAATATATTGAGGTGAAATCATTTAAGAATTATTGTTCTATCTGAAATCCTAATCAAAAAAGAACTTATACCTCATATTAAAATTACTATTAAATTTTCTCTGATATTCTAGAACTAGAGGGTAAAATAGAAATAGAAAAAAATTCACCTAGCACCTCCTGAAAGCTATCCCAAAATGAAAATTCCTAGGAATATTATAGGCAAACCCCAGGGCTCCTATCATTAAGAAGAAAGTATTACAAGCATCCAGAAAGAAATAATAAAAAAATATAGAACAATTGCTTTACTGGATCACAGAGTTAGCATTTTCCACATGAAAAGAGAGGAAGGTTTTGGATATGATATTCTGCAAGGCAAAGAAGCTAAGATTCCAACCAAGAATAACCTACCTGGCAAAAGTGATATAATCCCTTAGAGGATAAATTGATATTTAGTGAGAAATATTTCAAACCTTCCTGATAAAAAGGCCAGAACTGAATAGAATATTTGACTTTTGAATACAAGACTCAAGAGAAGCAAAAAAGGTACATGTGAAAAAAGAATCATAAGGGGTTCAATAAGATTAAACTCTTTGTATTCCTATATAACAGCAAGATAACATTGGTAACTATTAAGAACTTCATCATTATTAGGGAAAGAGTCTATGGGCATGAGTGTGAGTGGACCATGATGGGATGATTTAAAAGAACTGAAATATTGAGAGTGATATACTGGAGAAGGACCAAGAAAGATGAAGAAGGGGAAATTATCTCATATAAAAGTGGCGTACAAGTTAGAGCATTTATGGTGGAAGGGAAAATGGAGGGGGGTGAGTAACACTTAAAAATTACTCTCATCCCAGTGGACTCAAAGAGGGAATAACATGCTTAATTAAGTAGATAAATCTATTTCATTCAACATGAAATAGGAAGGGAATGGGGAAAGAAAAGGACAGAGGCTGACAAAAGAGAAGGCAGATTAAGTGAGGCAGTGGTCAGAGAATGATATCATCTCTGACAAAATTTAAACCAGTTTAGCTTTTCAGGGACTGTAACTGCAGTTCCTAATATGATAAAGATCAACTCTCCAATTGCATCTTGAGATCCACAGAGAAGCTTGACTAGGGATCCCTGTTCTTCCAAGAGAAAAACAAGATGAGAGTTCTTCACTTAGGGAAGAAGATTCTCAGGATTTTAGATACAAAGAATTTCTAGTTTGTAAGGCCTTTCGCTGGCTCCTTTTGGAGTACTCACCCCATTCCTAATTGATAACTTGGCCCAATCATCTCGGCCAAACCCCAACCACTATTGGTGTTTATCAGCTATGAGCTTGAAGCAGAGGAGAATGATGCCAGCTGATACAAATTTGTTGCAGATGTGTAATTCCCACTACTGCTCTCCTCATAATACTCCCATCTGTGTCTGCATGTTTCTGCTTTCCCTGTTCCAGTGTTTTAACAGACTTATAGAATCTTTGAGTTGGCAGGTGTTTAGTATAATCCCCTGCCTGAAACATGAATCTCCTGCTAGGAGGATAAATAACTTGATAAGTGGCCCATCTAGCTTCTGCTTGAAGACTTCTGAGGACTATGAATTTAGCACCTCCCAAGATAGTCTCCTTCCTTTTGGGTGTTGCTCTAATTATCAGAAAGTGTTTCCTTCTGTTAAGCTAAACCCTGCCTCTTTCTGGAATGATCTGCAATAATAGCAATTGCATATTATTGTGCCGAATAAGAAAGCATGGCTAATGAGCCAAAGGGTGAAAACAGATTCCAATAAGATGGGCAAAGCTTAATACCTGAGATTGTAGAACTCATCAGTCTCCTGCTTTGAATCCTATGCTTTGCATAGTTCTTCACTGATGACCTACTGTTTTCAGATAGGAACTTAGTTTTTCCTAACCCTTCCTCAGACATTATATGATACACCTTGACTAAACTCTCTATAAAGCTTCATTTCAATTCATTTAAGAAGAGGCTTATTAATTGTCTCTTGTACACAAGAAACATGGTTGGTCTTGAGGGAATAGTTTTAGCTTAAGATGTGATTCCCTTATGGGTTTACAGTTTAGAAGAGGATATGTCAGATAATCTGATATTTATAATACAAAGTAACACACAGAGGCATCAGAGTTACAAAATGAGATTTTTTTAGGTAAGAAAGGAGAAATGAGTGTTCCTTACCGAAGGGCTAGGGCAAGATTTCTTGGATTTTTTGTGTTTGGAGTTATTAAAGATGCCAATTTAGTAAACAAAGATGAAGATTTTGGATATTCTAGTTGTGGGAAAGGGTATGAGCAAAGAAATTTGAAGAATTGAACTAGGACAATTTGAAGGGGTCTAGAGCAGAGTAATTATGTATGCAGCAGGTGGGCTGCATGAGCCCACAGCTCTCCTGACTGTGGATTGTTTTACTGATTGTCTAGACCAGTGATGGGCAAACTACAACCTGCAGGCCAGTTGCTGCCCCCTGAAATGTTCTATCTGGCTGTGTGACATTATTCCTAATCTGAAGAATAAAATGAGTAGGATACAATACAATGAAACTTCAAAAGAGTTGCCTTAGAAACAGACTGACAGATGAGTATTTCCTTTCGTTTGGCCACCTCTTTAAAAAGTTTGCCCATCACTGGACTAGACTTAAGGAAGTGATGGAAAAATGTTAATAATGGAGATTAAACTTAAAAGTGTATTGAATGTATTGTTTTAAGTGCATGAGTTTTAAGTTTAAACATTTCCCAGCAGAAACCTAGATAGGATGATTTAATTGAGAAGATATACAAATAATTATGAGAGAAATTGAAATACGTTTAGTGTAATTATGAGGTTCAAACAAATCTCTGTGAGAAATTTAAGGAAAAGAAGATTACTTCTATCTGGAAAAATCAGGGAAGAGGCAGAAACTGAATTCTTGAAAGAAAGGAGTAAAATCAACAGGAGGTTGTAGTACATGAAGGGTGACTATCCCAGGCAACAGGAACAGAAGAAACAAAGGTAAAGAAATAATTCAGTTATTAGTATTTGTGTGCAGACTCATTTGTTTGTAACAGTGATTCCCAAAGTGGGTGCCACTGCCCCCTGGTGGGTGTTTCAGCAATCCAGGGGGGCCGTGAATAACTGTAAGGGGGAGGTGATAGTATGTGACAGGGGGGCATTAAATAATATTTTTTCTGGAAAGGGGGCGGTAGGCCAAAAACTTTTGGGAACCACTGGTTTGTAAGCAAGAGGACAAATATCCAACTTGCTGTTCTTTTCATATATACTCATGGTGTCTTGGAAAAGGCTTTATATATAGTAATAATAGCTGACATTTATTTAGCATTTTACCTTTGGCAAGCCACTTTATGTACATTATTTCATTGGATTCTTTTTTTCCTTGTTTACACCTATTTTATTCTTTGATGCTTCACTCGTATATAAATGAAGAAACTGAGGCCAAGAACAAGAAGGCTTTCTTTCCCCCCCCCAAAAGAACACATAGTGGTACTCAAGCTTAGAGTTTAGGTCTTTTGGCTCTCATTCAGTATTCTACAGAGTATGTTATTAGGTTAGACTACCCAGCAAAAATCTTTCCTGGGCCAGGAAAAGATGGATAGTTAGATGGTGATGCTTATGTTGTTGTTGTTGATGATGATGATGTTGATGGCAATGAGGTTGATGATGTTGATAATGTTGTTGATGTTGATGATTTTGATGATATTGATGATGCTGTTGATGATGAAGATGTTGATGATAAAGTTGATGCTATTGATACTGTGGATGATGTTGATGATGATGATTGAATTAGGAGTTGGAGATTTTCCTTCCATTTGAATCTTTCTGACCCTTCCCACTGTCTCCAACCTCTTTTACCCTTCCATTATATTGGTGTTCTTCCCCTTCTCCCATGTGCTTCTTTATGAAATATAAAATTATCCCATTTTATTTCTTTTCTCATTTCTCTTAGTATTATACTCTTTTTTACCTTTAGTTTATATATATATATATATATAATTTTTTGACATTTCATCCTATCCAGTTTGTCACTGTTCCCTCTAAGTATATTTCTTCTAGCTACCTTGATGGTAATAACAATTTTTAAGTGTTACCAATATAATCTTTTCTTATAGGAATACAAATCATTTGAACTTATTGAGTCGTTTTAAAAAAAGGTTCCGCCCCCCCCCCCCCTTTTAAATTATCTTTTGGTGATTCTCTTGAGTTCTGTGTTTGGGCATCAAATTTTCTATTTAAATCAGGTCTTTTCTTTATGAATGCTTGGAAGTATTCTATTTTATTAAAAGACCATACTTTCCCCTGCAAGAATTAGTCAATTTTGCTGGGTAGTTGATTCTTAGTTGTAGACCCAGTTCCCTTGCTTTCTGAAATATCATATTCCATGCCTTCTAGTCCTTCAGTGTGAATGCAGCCAAGTTCTGTGTTATCCTAACTGTGTTTCCATGATATCTGAATGGTTTCTTCTTAGCAGTTTGTATTATCTTTTATTTGGTCTGGTAGTTCTTGAACTTGGCTATAATTTTCCAGGGTGTTGTCAACAGGGGATAAAATGCAGGAGGTGATCTATGGATTCTTTCAGTCTCCACTTTTCCCTCTTGTTCAAGAATGTCTGGGCAGTTTTCTTGGATAATTTCCTATAGAATGATGTCCAGGCTTTTTTGTCATTATTTTCCAGTAGTCCAATAATTCTTAAATTATCTATTCTAGATCTATTTTCCAGGTCTGTAGTTTTATCAATGAGGTGTTTCATGTTTTCCTCAATTTTTTATTCTTTTGATTTTGTTTTATGCAATCTTTCTGCCTTGTGAAGTCATTTGATTCTAGTTGGATTCTAATTTTTAAAGACTGAATTTCATCCCAAACTTTTTGGTCATCCTTCTCCTTCTTGTCTGTTTTTCTTTGTAGGTCATCTTTCACTTTCTTTGCCTTGTTTTCAAGCTGGTCAATTCTTGCTTTCAAGACACTATTTTCTTGTTTTAGTTCATGTACTCTATTTCCAGATGAGTTATTTTGCATTTTTAAGTTCTTTTCCCAATTGTCTTCAGCCTCTCTTAATTGTTTTTTAAATTGTATATTGAGTTCTTTCAATATCTGAGTCTAATTTGTTGAAGTTTCTGTGTTTTTTCTTGGTGTTCCTTGGTTATCCTCTTTTCCATTTGCTTTTTATTCATTACCTGGATAGAAACTGTTGATTTTAATTTTTTTTCTTTTTCTGATGTTTATTCATGTTTTTCCACTTCTTTCCCTCCTGCCGTTGGCAGTAATCTTGTTCCTCTGATTATTTTCTGGATCTGTGGTTTGGGGCCATTCTGTCCTGAAGGGGTTTCTTCTCTGTTCTGATGACTGACTAGATTAGGTTGATGGAATATTAATGAACCCTGAGATCAGATCTTCCCCAGCTGGCAGCAGATCTGTGGTATAGTTGAAGGTGTGGAGGCTAAAGGGAGCTGTGCTTCCCACCCTGTTATCAAGGTATTCTTTTGTGGTTGCAGCTTTCACCCTGGGATATGAGCCAGCAGGATTCTTACCTCAGCTCTCAGCACAGTTCGTGGGGGAAGGGTGTTGGAGATTCTCATTGGATTCTAACAACAAAAATTCCTGTGAGGTATGGACTGTAGGTTTTGTTTTTGATTGGATCTGTGATTTCATTGATGTAGGGATCCTCAATGAGAAAGCTCCCTCAATCAAGTACATGGTGGGTGCTTTGTTTATTTAAATATTCTCCAAATGACTAACCAATGCTATAGGACACAATAAAAAATGAATTTTTTTTCTGTCTTGTACCAAAAGGCAGATTCAGTTAGGAAGAAGAGAGTCTGAATCCTTAGGGATGGATACAATGTCAGTATCTCTATTCAGAAGCCTCAAGAGATAAAAGGGAGGCAGGCTAATTAAAAAGAAATTAAACCCTTGCCTTCTGTCTTAGAATCAATAAAGTATATTGTTTCCAAGACAAAAAAGTGGTAAGGGTTAGGCAATGGGAGTTAAATTACTTGCTCAGGTTCAAAAAGCTAGGAAGTGTGAGGTCAAATTTGAACCCAGGACCTCTAGTCTCTAGGCCTGTTTCTCAATCAAATGAGCCACCTATCTGCCCCCAAGGCAAGTTAATTATAAAAATTAAGAAATCAGAGTCTGTTTCTTGAGTTGGTAAATATTTGAGTTGGAGTAAGGCCTGCATATTTTCTCCCAAAGCAAATAAAAGATGAAAATTCTGAGTCTGGTCATTTGCACAAGTGAAGAGGCAAGCAGAAATCAAATTCCCAAACTATTCAAACAACAAATGAAGATAAAATGGGAGATACCAATAGAATGAATCAAAGCTTTCTGCTCAGTAGTAGCCAGTAGTGTGAGTATGAATCATTGGGTATTATTCCATGTTCTTTCCCTTCTTCCTTTTCTGCTTAAAGAGCTATAGCTGTACCTTGAATGACTGGGAAGCACTAGAATTTCTGGGATTTCTTCACATGGCCTCTTATATAGAGAATGACCAGTACTTACAAATCCTCTTCTCAATGCTCACTAGATTATATGAAAGAATTGTGAGGAATTTCCCCTCCCCCCTGCCCTGCCCAACTTGTGTATGGCCAGCTTTATGTCCCAAATATCTGTATTTGTGGAATGAGGGCTAGAGCATGCTGGGGATAAAAATGAGTGAAAGCACAAAAGCTCCATTTGGCCATATTGGCTTTCTCCATGGAATAGATTCTCTGCCCAAGTTGTGTGCTCTCTTCTGCTTGCCTTTGTGAATTTAATCACCACATGACTACAAGGCAGCAGAGGTAAGCTAATCTATATAACCTGCTTCTTTCCTTTTGTTTCAAACTCAAACAATTAATAGAAAACTGTAGCCTTTCTTTTATTTCCTCACAATTAAAGCCCCAACACTGCTTACTCCCCTCAAAACCCAGAAAACAAGCACAATTTATGTTGAAGAGTAATCTCTTAGGGGTGTTTATGCTCAGATATGAGTCATATAAGAGGGAATTCCCTTTCATCTCTGTGGTTCTCTAATTTTTCTCCACCGAGATTCCAGACTCCTAGAATTTTATGTGGGGAGTAATGTGGTATATTAAAGTGGAATAATTAACTGATTATTAACTGTAAACCAACTTAAAAAATCTCTTATGGGATAAATATTTAATACGAATCTAGAAACAGCAGCAGAAGCAATAGGGGGGCTATAAATAGTGATAGCTAGAGAATAAGAAATGTAGAAGGGGAAGTGAATAAGCATTTACTAATAGCTACCATGTACCAAGCACTGTGTTAAGAGCATTTAAAAAATATTATCTCATTTGAGACTTACAACAACCAGATGAAGTAGGTTCTGTTATTATCCCCATTTTATAGTTCAGGAAACTGAGGCAAAGACTTGAAGTGACTTGCCCAAGGTCACACAGTTATAAATATGAGGTAATACTTGAACTCAAATGTTCCTGACTCTAGGCCCAGCACTTTAACTATGGGTTCTAGCTTCCTCTGGTATATTTAACTCTAAGAAAGAGACAAATGAAAGCAAAAAAGGCAAATGGGTAGCCCATGGGACTTATCACCTCTAGACTCTCACAGACTCAGGTTTTCAAATCATGAGGATGTTAAAAGGAAATTAACTTTTTATCTTGCTTTTCCTAATTAGTTATACCTACAAAATACACCAAAACCTTTCCTTCTTTCCCTCCCTTCCCCCCTCTCTTTCTTACACACACACACACACACACACACACATACACACACACACACACACACACACACACACACACACACACACCCGTTACTGTTACCTCATTCCTGACTTAGAAATTGGGAACTTTTGAAATTAATTCACATTTAAATATTTGGCTGCTAATTATGCTAATGATCTTAGGCAAGGAATAGCAACTAAAACTGTAAATTATTTAATTAAGATGAGAATGAGTAGTAAAACAAAAACACAGACTCTGATTTGTTCCTAAATGAGTACAATTTTATTTCTTTTCTTGTCAGAATAATTTGGGAAATGAATTCCTCCAAAAGATATGTAGCTGCAAAAGGGCAAGGTCTATGGACAGCTGGAATAAAGGGATTGGAAAATTTAGAGTGCATAGTCCTGGCATTATTACTTGAAAACTGCTGTCTCTGGGGGCAGTGAGGAGGTTCAATGGCTAGAGAATCAGGCCTGGAGATGAGAGGTGCTGGGTTCAAATGTGACCCCTTACACTTCTCAGCTGTGTGAAGCTGGGTAAGTCACTTAACCCCAATTGCTTAGTCCTTATTACTCTTCTTCCTTGAAACTGGTACTCAGTATAGATTCTAAGACAGAAGGTAAGGGTTTAACAAACCAAAACAAAACCAAACTGTTATCTCTGGTATCTGCTGGCTATTCATAGCTTTCCTGACTCCATTCCATTTCCAGAATAACTTCATTCAGACAATTCTTTTTACTCCCAGTTGCACTCATCCTCATGCTTCCCCCAACTCATCTCTCTCTTTATGGTCAAAAACTTTGGAAGAGATTTCTATTACTCTTTCATCTTAGTTTTGCCCACTAGTAATTCATTTGATATGATTTACTTATTCTATCAGTATACATGGTCTCATGGATAATGGAGTCTTTTCCCAATATGTATTTCTGTTCTGGGTCCAACCATCCTGGGAATTGTGACAGCATGATCTTATTTTTGAAGTTTCTGTTTCTTCTTCTCTCCCAAACCTGAATAAACACTTATTAAGCCACATTATCTCTGATAGAAGCTTCACTTTATACATTAGGCTAAAACAGACTGTCTTCTATTTAGATATTAATGCAAATAATTGCTGTACTACATTTATCTTCCACTATTACAGTTTCCATATCTTTCTAATTTAATAGTAGCATCAATTGAGAACATATCAAAACATAACCATAATCACTTAACCAGATCTTGATGAACTAGAAATGTAGAAAATGTAGAAATCTTCCCAATACTTAGTGGCCTAATAGTGGAAAATACGAAGAAATAAAATAAAACAAAACAGGTAAAGCCAATGATTTTATCTATTGTTACATATCAACTGTTTGTTGTTCTTGGAGAACATAGTTAAGTACAGGTGACTCGACCCTACCAGTAAGATTAGTCAGAGCCTCATTCTTCTATTCCTTTAATGAGGCACCAAACTACTATGGAACTTCTTTAGAGAATCATTAATTCACAGTCATAGAAATCATAGGATCATTTCACATATGAAGAAGTTAAAGCCAGGACAGCTTAAGTGATTCACCAAGGGTGATATAGCTAGCAAGTGTTTGAGGTGGGATTTGAACTCAGGTCTTCTCAATGTCAAATCTAGTAATCTATTCACTATGTCATGCTACCTTTAAGGCATCATATTGCCTCTTTTGGCTAAATCAGAATGAAATTATATGGGTGGGAAGTATACAAGAATATCAGGATGCACACAGAAGGGAAAAGCTGATGGAATTTGGCTTGCATTCTCAGCTTTAAAACATGATCATCATCTGAATTATCTCATGCTGAATAAAAAATAAAAACAAATTAATGGACTGGAATATATACCCCAGAAATAGAACAAAATATACAGTATTCCAAAATTCTTTTGGTAGTAAAAATAAAACAACAACAACTGCCCTAAGACTTTTGGGGATCTCTGGATCTACAAAAGTTTATATTTGATGAGCCATTAGAAAACAAAAATATGGTGAATTTCTTTAGCAGATAATAGTTGGGGAAAGTTATTTGCAATTTTATGTGAAAGAAAAAAAGATTTATATTTTATACTTTTTCATCTGTAGGTGTTAAAAAACAAAACAAAAACATAAATGTAACTATTTTGCATATGCTTTGTGTTTTCTTATCTGTGCAAGTGCTATAACCATCTTCCCTTCTCCTTACTCTCAAGCCCCTGGTAAGAGCTGCTTTGTTTTTGCATCCTGAGGTCTAGGACCTAGGTGCCTAGTAAGCAGAGGGTACTTGTTATTTGTTGAATTTAAAAGGAGGCAACATGGAGTTGTGGTTAGAGTATTGTACATGGAGTCATGACCATCTGGGTTCATAAGTTTATCTCACTCACTAGATGAGTAGCCCTCACCTGTAAAATTAAGGGATTTTACTTGACTTCCTCTAAGATCCCTTCTAGCTCTGATTCTATGATCCTATTAAATGACCACTGATTTTCAACTTCTCTCTCCTTCTCTCCCAGCATACAGCCACCACCCTAGTTTAAGCTATCACTATTTGTTTATTGGACCACTATTAAGGACTTCCGATTGGTTTAATAGGAATATATGTATATGGGCATTATAAATAAAATAATTTAGTTACTTAATTGAATTAGAATAATAAAATAAACTACTTTAATGAAAAATGTTGCCACTACCTACTCATATGATTGTTTTGTACTGAAAATAAACCTGATACCAAAAGGTATGGAAAGAGATACAAAATATTATCTTATATGTCCGGAATTTCTATTCTGAAAGAAGATAAGCAATTCTTTTTTTTTTTAGCCATAAGAACAAGTTAAAGAATATAAATGTTAAGGCATTGCTGAGTTAATAACAACCCATGTTTAGATAGATCCTTAAGTTTTCAAAAGTGATTTCACAGATATTATTTCATTTGCTTTTCATAACAACTGTGTGAGATACTATGATAACTATTTTATATATGGGAAAACTGAGGTTCAGAGAGCTTAAGTGACTTTCCCAAGGTAACAGAACTAGGAAGTGCCTGAGGTAAGATTTGTATACAGGTCTTTCTGGATCTGAGTTGTGTTCTATTTAGCATGTGATGTAGTATCATAAGTATAGCTGAGTCTAGCTGAGATACATACAATGTTTCCTGGAAGAAATATAATTTTAATGACAGGGATGAATTGGCATTCCACAACAGGAAGAAAAATAATATCTTATAGTGCTTTCCCTCAATAATCCTATGAGATTTCTATTATCACTAGATAAGGAAATTGTAATTTCTAGAAGTTGAGTACCTTCACTAGGGTCATGCAATCAGCAAGTGTCAAAGCTGTGTCTTGAATATTTTTTTTCTCTTTTTTTAGCCAAAGTTCTTTCTAAAACACTACATTGTCTTCTCTCAGACACGGAATTAGTTGTAGAAAACAAATTAGAAGCAGAACTAATTGCAAATGCCTTTAAAATGTTATTGCCCAAATATCTCCATGTTTGGGAACAAGTTCTCTTTTGTGTGGTAGATTATGGCAGCTTGATGGGGTTGAGGGAAGAAAGGAGAGAGAGTGGGTGTATATATTTTTTTCTCAATTCTTTTCAATCATAAGCCACATCTAACTGACTGATTTCAATTCAGTTGATAATGAGCCACACAGTGCATTATCTCAGCATCTCATCCATCATTTCTGTTACCTGGTAGTGCAGTCAGATGAAGAGAAGGGTAAGCATTAAATGCAAGTATGTTTTATATTGTCCCTTTAATGTCTTTTAGGATCATTAATGTTTAGTGTCATCCTGGAACAGAGCAGCCAGAAAGATCTTTACTCCCCATACCTTTCATATTTACTTTCCTTCCAGTTATCCCTTGTGTAATTATAAACCCAGCTTTGCAAGAACACAGAATCTTCTTCTTCTTCTTCTTTTTTTTTTTTGCTATAGGTCTGACATATTACAGTTTTATATTTCTTGACCAGAAGCATTTTCCAACATAATCACAGCTCAGGGACATAGGCTATGTCAGAAAATGAGGAATATGATTATATTTCAATAAAGTAATGGTGAAACTTCCATTAAGACCTTCCTCTAATGCCTCATTGTGGCCTTGAGAACTTCCATTCTCAAACGCTAGGCCAGTAAGAACACAAACTTTGGCAGCTCCCATTCAGATGGAAAAGCTCTAACTCTGGGATCAGGAAGAAATAGTATGCCTGCCACTGAGGGACAAGTCTAGCTGTTCCATATGGAGAAACTTATCACCCTGTAGGCCATGTGGTGAATACTTTTTTTGTCCACAGCTATGTGAAGAGTGAATCAAACTTCCTTTGTCTATCAATCAGCAACTTTTAAATTAATCAATCGAGAACTTAAAGTACCCTTACCAATCACTAAGTAGGAGATTTCAAAAGTCACTTTCTACAACTCCAGAGGCCACTGACCACCCCTTGGGCACTACAAATTGAAAGATTGCAATTGGTTCTCCTAAAGTGGAGGAATGGATAGGAACTGACGTGGAAAAAAAGGACTATAAAAAGTCCTGAATTTCCTCTCCAGGGGACCTCCAGGGGGGGATCTTCAGCTTTGAGTTTTGTTTTGGACCTTTGGCTTGGATCTTGGGCTTGGACCTTCTCTTTGGGACTGCTTCTTTGGAGGACAGTTTTGGGGACTCTACAACTGTGAGATAGACTGAAAGAGGAAACTCTTTCCCTGGATCCTGTGTTGGTGTGCTGGGTGAGTAGCTGGCCTTCCTTTCCTGGCTTCTGGAGATATTGGTTCTAGAGAGGCCTTCCTTTCCTAAAGGAGTCTAAATTGGTAGAACCTTTGCTGAAGACACCACCTGACTTCTTGCTGAGGATTACTTGAAAATCCACCTGGAGACAAGAGATGTGGTGAAGCACTGCTGGGGCTGAGCTCCACACCAGAGCAGCATTTAGGGTGATAGGCTAGATAATTCTCTACCTTCTTCTTGCATTTTCCCACTTTTACTCTTTCCACCTCTTTGTAAATAAAGTTACTACAAGTTATTCTGACTTAAGTTATAATATCTTTAGATCAGTGACTACAATATTACTATAGAATTCTCATATTTAGCATAAAAACCTAAATTTTATATTCTTAAAGCTATTACCAATGACCACATAATAAGCAATGAGTGGGAAAAGCCATCCTTACCCTCAAAATATATATGTAATCTTTAAAATCCTAAAGTATAGCTGTGAAACACCAATGTGATAGTTAATTCAATAGTTTGCAATACTAAGAATCAAATTGAACTAAGAGGCTTGGATTTCACTGAGAATGTTAGAGCTGGAGAAAACTATAGGGGTTATTTTAATCTAATTGCCAGATTTTAAAGATGGCTAAACAGTCAGAAAGGTTATATGACTTCTCCAAGGTTACTAGATAGGTAGTTATGAAGTTGGGACTTTGGAATTAGTGCAAGGCACTCAAAATGGGAAATACCATTGCCATAAGAAAGGCAATGTGCTTAACTCTAAGGGTACAAAAATGAAAACAGCAATAATGACAAAAAACACCCCATAGTTCCCTGCATCAGGGAGCTTTGTATATCATATACAATCTAATGTTTTAAAGCTCCTCCCTTATATCATGCTTTCTTTTTTTCCCTATTTTTCCAGATTACATGTTTTACAATTTTTAATAATCATTTTCTGACATTTTATAAGCCATATTCTCTTCCTTCCTCCCATTCTTCCCTCTCCCAAGATGACAGGCAATCTGGCATAGGTTGTACATGTTATTATACAAAATGTTTTTCCATGTTTCTCATGTGAAAGAAGTTTTATATTGCTTATTCTAAAAATTCATGAAGGAAATAAAATGAAGAATGGTATGCTTTAACCTGCATTCAGACCATCAGTTCCTTCTATGGCAGTGAGTAGCTTTTTTCAAGATGAGTCCCTTGCATTTGTCCTGATTCCTTGCATTGCTGATAATAATTAAATCACTTAGAGTTGTTCATTGTGGTTACTGTGTACAATATTCTCTTGGTTCCAATTTTTTTATTTTTATTTTTAGAGAAAACTTGGGCCCACCTCCATGACATTCATAGTGAGGCATAGTAGGACTTTTCTGGGGAAATAATGACAAATTATTGTTTATTCAAAGGTTTATGAATAAAATAAGTCACAAAATCACTGAAAGAAGCACCCATGTTATTTACACAGACATTTTGCATGTATTATGCTTCTATATAGACTGGATGAGTGCATAACCTGAGGTGGGGGTTTACTGATAGTAACTATGATATGTCTCCTCTATCTCCTACCAGATGTCAGTACACTGTGGCTGTGCTTTGAAACTGTTGGCACCTTCAGGTTTCATACATGGCCCAGGCTGATGACTACTGGCAATATGCTACAATGAGGAGCTACTGGCCCTGGCACTCATAGACTGTATGACTTTGGGAAAATATTTTAGCTCTCTCAGCCTCTGTTTCTCCATTCTCCATCTGTAAAAGAAGGGGTTGACTCAATGGCCTCTGAAGACCCTTCCAATTTTAATAATGCATGAGAAAATTCATTTTGCTTGAGTATATGTTTTTGTTACAAGAGCTTTCTTCTTTTTTTTCTTTTTGAACATGAGGAATGTGAAAGTGAAGGGGAAGAGGAATAGAGTAGAAAAAAAGAATGGGGTGAGACAGACAGACAAAGAGAGGCAGAGACAGAAAGGAATAGGAGAAACAGAGGTAGAGATAGAAATAAGGAGGAAGAAAGGAGAGACTGACAGAAACAGAGAGAGGAAGGAAGAGAGGGAGGGAGGAAAAGAGGAAAGGAGGAAGGTAAGAAAAGAAGGAAAGAGAAAGGAAAGAATAGTGGGAGGGAGGAATGGAAGGAGGGAGAAAACAAAAGAAAGAAAAAGAGAGGAGAAAAAATTGTTCTAAGAAATGAAGAGAAAAGAATAAAAATTCCAGGTGAATAAGAAAGCTTGGGAAACTACAGTTCATCCTACATATTGTAATGGGGATAATTTGGGGAAAGGTGTTTGGGATAAGGGAATTGAAAGGAGGATGTCGGAGACTTGGTAAATGGATAAATTAGGCTACAGGTAGGCTGGGATTAAAGGAGATTCAGGGTATAATAGGACTGAAGTCAGGAGTATAACACAGAAGGGAAACAGAGATCTTCTTGGGAGAAAGAAGTTAAACTAAACAGGCTAACACAGCAGGTTTACAGACTGGGACTTAGACTCAAACACAAGCTGAAGGAAATAGACTAGACTGAAATTAACAAACAGGCTTTAGTTAATTTCACAGGAAGGGACCTATTTTGAAGTAACACCTTCCTTCAAGATGGATGCCCAGCTTCTCTCTAAACCCAGAGTATGTTTTCTCTTTCCCTCTTCTTCCCTCTTGTTAGCTAACAGACAAATTACACTAAATAGGACTATTGAAACAAAGGATTAATTTATTTGAAGGATGTTGTTAGGAAGGTGGATTAAAGGAAAGCCCTATCAGTTATCTCAGGAACCTCAGGTGGGGGAAGGGAAGTAAAGATGGAATCTGAGTAAGGACCTGCCTCACTCAGTTTTACAAAATGCTATCTAAAGAAAATAAATGATGATTTGATTAAATTATAAATAATGCTGTCAATTAGATAACTCTTCACAGATTTAACTCCTCTCTAATTTTCTCCTTATAAACTCCACAGCCACTAAGGTAAGGGAGGGAAGGCAGGGTGGTATTAGGAAAGGAAGATGTAAAGGGTCTATCTAAAATAATAATTTCTTAAGTAAATATATCAATGCTAGGCTAAATTTCAATATTGAAGCTAGATAATCTAAGAGCTCGCTCATTGACTTCCTCCCTTCACGGAAGATCCAGTCAACTGCCTCTCCTCAAGATTCTAAAACCTCTAACAGCTTTTTGGAACTCAGCCAAAGCTAGAAAAAACTATAACCCCAAATTTAATTCCAGGTGAATAAGAAAGCCTGGGAAACTACAGTTCATCCTACATATTTTTTAAAATTAAAATTTATTTATTACATTTAAATACTCAGTTAACTGCATCCCTTCCTTCTCTTTCCCCAATAGAGAAGGCACCATTTGACAGATATATAAATATATATAACTGTTTTTTCTCTTTATCAGTTCTTCCTCTGGAGCTAAAGATGCATAAGTCATTCTTCAAGCAATACTTGTGTTGCTGCATATAATAATCTCTTGGTAATTCTCATTTCATTCTTCATAATTTCATGTAGATCTTTTCAAGTTTTTCCAAAATTAACCTGCTTGTTATTTCTTACAGAATAGTAATATTCCATCAAAATCACATGCTACAACTTACTTAGCTATTCCTCAATAGATGAGTTTCCCTTCAGTTTCCAGTTCTTTGTCACCACAAAGAGAACTGCTATAAATATTTTGAAACATATAATTTCATTTCTTTTTTCCCTCATCATCTTGAAATAAACCCAATAGTGATATTGCAAGGTCAGAAGGCATCTACATAACTGAATATAATTCTAGATTGATCTTCAGAATGGTTGGATCAGTTCACAGTTCCATCAACAGTATATGTGTCCCCGTTTTTCCATATCCCCTCTAACATTTGTAATTTTGTCCTTTTATCATTTTAGCCAATCTGATCGATGTGGAATGATACCTTAGAGTTGTTATGATTTGCATTTCTCTAATCAATAATGATTTAGAGTGTTTTTTCCTATGGACTATTGTTAATGATTTTAAGGAGACTGAGTTCTTCCAAATAGTTCCTGAAATCAATCATTAAGTGATGGAAATCTTGTTGGGGAAGAATGCAATTATAATTTTGAAACATGGAATACTGTGGAAGAAAAAGCAGTCTCAGATATTGATGACATTGTGATTTGCTATAGGTAGCCAAATAACAGTAGAAGGGAACAGGATATCTTGCAGGGATTATGTGTATAGGGGCAGATCAGTGACAAGTGAGAAAAGGGGTCAAGGAAGAGATGTGAGAATATTTTCATTTTTAACTTATACTCTAATTTACTTAGGGGAAGCACTATATGATTGATGATTAAAAAACCCAATATCTCAAAGCCAAATTTAATAGGTTTTTCAGGATGAATTCAAAAGGACTTTGGAATGATTTACTGAAATGATCATTTGTTAATGTAGTCAATTTAAAGAGATTTTGTTCAGCTTTTATTTCAAACTTGAGGTAGCTTTACTACACCAAAAATGCAGCGTTCCTAATGGGAATTATACTTACATAAAGCATGTATTTTAAAACAGGAATATTGGGAAGACTCAATTTCACTGCATATCATTTGGTTTTAGATGTGATTCCCCCCTTGTTCTCTTCTTCTATTCAGTTCATTATAGAACAAAATCAATATTGCACAATGGCCTTTAATACAATTCAGGACAGTGTGTGTGTGTCTGTGTGTATGTGTGTGTGTATGTTTATTGAAACTGATTTGGATGCATGACAAATAAGATTGGCCTTCACTAGGAATTGATTTCAGTTTTTTGGGAACAGATAGATGTTATTTGCTTCTTCAGTTTTTCTTTATGAGAATGAGAGGAAGAAAATTCTAAGAGCTACTGTGGTTCAGGGTGTCTGTAATTTCCCCCTTTTTGGGTCTAATTTCTTCCCTGTTCAGCTGTTTTCAAATGCTTTCACCTGTAGACCATTAGTTTGGTTCTGTTATTTCAATAATTCAATTCTAGTCAACATTTTAAATTAGGCACCTACTAGGGACAAAGCACTATCAACGGAGGATATACAATAATGAACAAAATATCTTTTATTATCAGGGGGTTAAGATGGAGTGTGACATTCATTTTGATTCAGCAATATACATTAAGGGTCTAATACATGGGGATCAAAAGACAGAAAGGAAGACAAGTCCTGCTCTCAAAGAGCAGAACATTCTACTAGGGAATACAACATGTACATAAGTAAATACAAAAATATATAAAATAAGCTTTTGTTGTTGTTTTTTAACTGAATCCATAGTTTTATTGATATAGGTCAGTGGTGGAACAAAGGATAAATTGGTGGGCCTGAAATCAGCAAGACTTGAGTACAAATGTGACCTCAGACTCCCTAATTTTGTGATATTGGGCAAGTCACCCTCATTTTACTTCAGTTTCCTTAGTTGTAAAATGAAGATAATAATCTTATCTGTCACTCAGAATTATAGTGAGGATTAAATAAGACAATAATTAAAAAGCCCTTAGCACAGTGCTCAGTATATAGTAGGTACTTAATAAATACTTGTTTTCCTTTCCTTCTTATTCAATTTGCACCTGCTCTATAACTTATTGTCTTATAATTGCCCTATTACAAGGATATAGGTAGGTAAATGGAGGCTAGGTTATTTAGGGGATCAAAGTCAATGTTCCCGTGACAAGTCTTGAACCTAGGTTTTCCTGACTTCAAATTCCCTTCTCTAGTCCTTATACCACACTGCTTTCATATAAAAATTAATAGAAAGATCTAAGAGTAAAAGAGTGTTAGTAACTAGGGAGATATGTGGAAGCCTCAAGTAGCAGGAGGCATTTGAACTGTGCTTTGAAGAAAGCTAGCAATTCTAATTCATATTAGACCATATTAAGTTAAACAAGTTAAGAATTTGTGGTAGGGAGAGGAGAGGAATTGTGGGTTGGAAACAAAATGACAAACTGGACTCAAAAGATTGGATAACTAATGAATTTAGAGGCCAAGAAGAGATTCAGAAACTAACAAATCTAAAATATGGAAAAAAAGCAGCTAGGTATCTGTCTCAATATAGGTTGAAATAATTTGTTATTCATAGGTTGAGCTTCAATTTTGTTATACATTTGTCAGGAATTCTTAATTTTTCCTTTCCTTTTCCATCCTCTTTTCCCCTCTTCTCTCCTTTCCTTTTTTGGTGCTATAGTACCTTTTAGCAGTTTGGTGAAGTTCATGGATGTCTTGGTACATTTTCTTGAAATAATGCCCTTAAATGCATTAAGCACTTAACATTACAAAGGAAACCAATTATGGTAAATACAGTTATCAAAATGTTAATCACTTAACCTCTCAGCCTCAGTTTCTGACCAGAAAAATGGAGATAAAAACAGCTAAGTCAGAGAGTTGTCAAAGTCAAACAAGGGAATGAGTAAAGTCCTTTGGAAACCTTAACATTTTATTAATTCCAGCTATAATAATTGTAATAATAATAATTAGTATCATATACTCATCTGGTAAGAATAACATCTGTGCTATTATCCAAATCTTTGACCTAAATATTAATAAATAGCAAAAGTCCATGAACAAGGGGCAGCTGGGTAGCTCAGTGGAGTGAGAGTCAGGCCTAGAGACAGGAGGTCCTAGGTTCAAACCTGGCCTCAGCCACTTCCCAGCTGTGTGACCCTGGGCAAGTCACTTGACCCCCATTGCCCACTCTTACCAATCTTCCACCTATGAGACAATACACTGAAGTACAAAGGTTTAAAAAAAAAGTCCATGAACAGATGCTAGAGTTATTCTATTAGAAACTTCCTTCCAAGTTGACATTAAACAATTAGTATCTACTGTATGGATTTAATCATTGAATCAATTTCCAGTCTAACTAACTGTAGTGTTATCTAACTTCTTTTTCTTCATTTTGTCCACAATAAGAGTATTGGGCTTTATTGAATGCTTTCCTGAAATTTAGTCATATTAAGTCTGTATCATTCCAGTGACTGTTACCAGTCTGTCAATCCTTTCAAAAAATGATTTAATGTTAAAAAGGAATGACTTGATCTTTAAAAAAATTCATTAAATATTTCCCAATTACATGTAAAAAAATAAATATCATTAAAAAGTAAGTTCCAGATTCTTTCCCTCCTTCCCAACCTTCCCCCTTTTTGAAAAGCCAAGCAATTTGATTTTAATTATATATATGATGCCATTTTTCCATATTAGCCATATTGCAAAAGAAAACACAAACAAAACAATAAAGAAATTTTTTCAAAAGGATGCTTTAATCTATATTCATAGTTTATAGTTTATCAGTTCTCTCTCTAGAGGCAAGTAGAATTTTTCATCATTGATCCTGTGAAGATGGGATTAACTCTCCCATATTTATTCTTTAGATTTTAGCCACATAGGCTGTAGACCCTGTGGGGAGGGGGAGGTTTATGATCCATGTGTGCTAGCAAGTGACAAATCATAAACAACCGACTGCCTCTTAGGCAGTTGGAAGCAAAATTAAAGCTGCCATTGGTTCATGTAAAAGTGGAAAGAAGACACAGGAAGTGACTCAAACAACTGTCTTTAAATATGGTGGTAACTTCCTGTGAGTAGGTTTTCCCCCTTTGAACTTGGCCTTGGAGCAGCAACGGCTTGAGACTTCAGTGGTTGAGTGAAAAGGCTGACTGCCTTTCCTTGGCTTTTTTTTTTTAACATTTATTAATATTCATTTTTAACATGGTTACATGATTCATGCTCCACCTTTCCCCTTCAACCCCCCCCTCCTGCACCCCCACCCACCCATGGCCGATGCGCATTTCCACTAGTTTTGTCATGTGTCCTTGATCAAGACCAATTTCCAAATTGTTGGTAGTTGCATTGGTGTGGTAGTTTCGAGTCCACACCC
>NC_058132.1:322463399-322477696 GCF_016433145.1 Gracilinanus agilis | reverse complement strand
CTCTCTCTAGCTCTCTCTCTCTCTCTCTCTCTCTCTCTCTCTCTCTCTCTCTCTCTCTCTCTCTCATTTTCCTTACTTTCATTCTATTTGTGAATAAAGTGCCATAAAAGTCATTCTGACTTGAGTTGTTCATTTGGAATGAAGTACTTAATTCCTGGCAACCATACTCTTAAATATTCAGTCCAACCATAATTTTACCCTTTACCATCCCTTGGAATTGTCTTAGATTATTGTTGTGATCATTATACAATGGCTTCCAGGTTCTTTTCACTTTACTTTTCATGAGTTCATATAAATTGTTTCAGAGACCATCCTGAACAATAGTATTCCATCACAGTTATGATGTGCATCTATATAATTGCCAGATTTTTACAACAAAAACAACTGCTAAATGTGTTTTACTCAAATAGATACTTTTCCATTTTTCTTTGATCTCTTTGGGATATAGACCTATTCGTGATATTGCTGGCTCAAAGGGTTCACATAGCTTTATTGCTCTTTGGGTATAGTTTCTACTAATTTATAATTCCACAAATAGTATATTAATATCTCAGTTTTTCTACATTCCCTCCAGATTTTGATATAATTTGATCTTGTTGAAGACAGGTCAGCTTTTTTCATAGGCTCATACATCACTCCCAGAAATTAAAATCAACTATGCCAGCCTATTGTTTGCCTATCCCATCTTCTATGTACTTTTTTTTAAAATCATGAGACTTGCCCTGTTCTAGTCCTACAGCATTCCTCATGATCTTTCAGTTATCACTGACAGGGTTCCAGAATCAACTTTTCCCCTTTCAGAAGAGAAAGATATCATATCATGGACCCAGTGACTTGAACTCATGGACCGATAGGTATTCTTTTTGGCAATTTTTTTATATAGCTTAGGTTTTTAATTCTCTATTAACTTTTTTTATTCTATCACTTTGAATCTAAAGTCCATCTTCTTTAGTTAGGAAAAAATAGAATAGAGCTGCTCCATCTTCTCCCAGTTAGGAGCGATAGTAGATTGAAATGAGCACTAGACCTGGAATTAAGATAATTGGATTCAAATCTTGGCTCTTACTTTTACTAGACAAATGACAGATTACTTGTGTATTCCTCTTTAAGCACCTATTTCTTAAACTATAAATTGGAAAGAGCAAACAATAATTTTTTTCTATTAAAAACACTTTCATGTGGTATCTAAATCTTTCATATGTCTATAACTGTCTCTGCCACTTATTCCATTATACTTCAATTTAATTCAATTCAGTAAGTATTTATTAAACCCTTAGCAGCTAGCGGGAATCAAGAAGACCTGAGTTCAAATTTGGGCCAGATATTTACTAGTGTATAATCCTGTGTAATTTACTTGATTTTTTTTCTGTTTTCTACACTGAAAAATAAGGATACTAATAGCACCTACCTCCCAGAGTTTTTGTAAGAGATGATATAATATTTGTAAAAATCTTTTGGCATAGTACCTTGGACATTGTAGGTGCTATATGAATGCCAAGTATGTTGTTGTTGTTCTGTGTCAGAGACTTTGCTAGGCAATAAAGACACAAAGACAAAAAATGAAAATATCTTCCTTCAAGGAATTTTTACTGGTAGTGCAGGAAAACAAAATGTGCTCAGAAAAATACAAAATTTATGCAAAATAAGCAAATGTAACTTTGAGTAGGAAGAAGTAACTTTGAGTAGGAAGAACACTAGCAACTGAGGAAATAGAAAAGATACAGGAAGTAATACTTTAATTAAGCATTGAAAGGATCTCAGAATTCTGGAAGGTAGAGATGAGGAGTGGTGCTCCATGCATTAGAATAGCCTCTGCAAAGGCCTGGAAATTAGAGATGAAGTTTCAGGAATGAAGATTAGGGAATAGAGCAGTTTGGCTGGAGTGCTATTATGCATGTTACATTTCCTACCACTTACCTGCTAATTACTATAAAAGAAATTTCAGTGTCACATTTCATATGTGATCCCGTGAATTGCCCTACTGAATGAGAATAACAAATATGAATGACCAAATCCCTGTCAATTGACTTCTCTTTGTATAGCAAATCCTCTGATAGTTTTACCTCATATTTACTTACATCTTAATAGAATAATCAACCAGTAATCCTATGAGGAAACCATCCCTTGTATTTTCTGCCCTGCAACATAAAGTATCACTAGAGCCTTCTTATTCAGAGTACAAATAAAGATCTACTTTTCTACTAGTAAAGTAAAAGCAAATATTTTTCCCCCTGAGAAGTTTCTGATCAAATTGGATGGAAGGAAGGAGAAAAAAGACTGCAGGAAATATTTAAATAGCAAGTAGATATAGGAGACAGCCTCTCATTGCTGGAAGCTACCCCAAGCGAAGGCTTAGGGGGAAGTTAATTTCCTGTGATTTATGATCCTAGATAAAGCCTAAAGTTATACATTATGGCTTAATAGATTAATTCTATTTCAGAAAGATACTGTGCAGAACTACAGAATTGGAATCCCACTAATATATTTTAGATTTTGAGTTCCAAGGTACCTAGATTTTATGGAAAGAGAAGAGCTGATTCTTTATTTACAGTGCATCAACTTCAACTTCTTTTTGGCACTTCTAAAAAAGGACAAATTAATAATGCTAAAAATGCAAAAGTGTGATGGAGTAGGTTGATGTCTGTTATTTGCCCCGATGGGTTATTGCCACTACAATCTTCCATTACCCTTCCTATTCCCAAACTGAGAAGACTCTATCAGGTCATTTAGAATCCAATGAATACTTAATTCTAAATTTGTTCAAATATTCTATTGCTTCTGTAAAGTCATCAATATGAGTATTCCCTTTCAGAATGTAAATAACTACCATTTCTGCTCAACCCATCTGACTGTTGTCCATGTCCTTCCATAAGTAGTCTACAAGAGTTCCCCTAGTGTGCATGAGAACTTTCTCAATATCTCATGACATTTCATAGATACTGGTGGAACACTCTGACTAATGATACATTGTTCCTAATGTCACAATGTGACCAACCCATCTTCCTTTCTTTCGCTTATATTTCACTGAAAAAAAATTGAGGCAATGTCCCAAGACTTTCTTCTTCTCCTCCTCCTCCTCCTATATCTATCAGATGCTTTCTATTACCATATTCTTTACTCCTACATCAAATGAAGAGTTGTCCCTTCTCCTTGCCATGCTATACCAGTATACATGCTATAACAGTCAATCCCATCTTCACCAGAAGGTTGCCATTTCAGTCTTTTATATATTCAATATCTTCTTGTCTACAGGCCACTTTTTTGCAGTCTCTAAATATCCATATCTCCCCCATCTTGCAAAAAAAAATCTCACTTGATCCATGCTTGTCCACTAGCTATTTTTCTCTATCTCTTCTCTTTTTTACCATGAGAATATTATTTACAATAATACCTTTCATTTTCTTTCCTCTATTATCTTAATTCTATAGTCTGATATTCAGTTTCATAATCAGCTGAAACTTTTTCTCCAAAGATACTGATGATCTTTCAAATGCCAAATAGAATGGATTTTTTTCAATCCTCATCCTGTACAGCCTTCGATTTTATAGATCTCCCTCTTTTTCCTTGATACTTTTTTTTCTCTTTAAATTTCCATAACACTACTCTATCCCAATTCTTTTCACCTATTTGATTCTCTTTGTTAGTCTCTTTTGCTATATTTTCATCCAGGTATTGCCAGCTACACATAGGTATCCTCAGGGCTCTAGCCTATGCTTTTATTTTTTCTGTTACATTATTTCATTTAGTGATTTCTTCATCTTCCTTGGATTCAATTATCATTTCTATGCTTTTATTTTCAGCTCTAATTTTCTGGCCCTTCCCATGCTTTTTACTTGAGGTCTCATATCTCCAACTGCCTATTGGTATTATCTCAAACTTGTTGTCCTATAGACATCTTAAACACAACATATCTAAAACAGAACTCATTATTGTCCCACCTAAAACCCTCCCCTATTTATAAGATTCCTATTTCTCCTGAGGGTACCTATGTCTTACTAGTCAAATAGACTCATAATCTGGGCATCACCTTCAACTTCTCACTCTCTCTTAAATATAACTTCCATATCCAATCTGTTGCCAAGTTCTGTAGATTTCAACTTCCCAATATTTGACATATATGCCCTCTTCTTTCCTCTGACACTCACTATCTTGGTGTAAGTCCATATCACCTCAATATCTGGTGCAGATCCTCATCACTTCAATAGTGTGTTGGTTTATCTCCCTGCCTAAAACCTCTCTCTACTTGAGTCTATCCTCCACTTAGGTGTCAACTGATCTTCCTGAAATGCATTTATGACCATGTCATTCCTTCCCTGTATTTGAACTTCAGAAGCTTCCTATCACTGAATCAAATGAAAAATCTTCCGGCTTTCAAAAATCTTTACAACGTAGTCTCTTCCTACTTTCCTCTTCTCACACATTACTCTCACATATTCTGTAATTCAGTGACTCTGGCCTCCTTCCTGTTCAGTGAACAAGATATTTCCCAAATCCAGGTATTTTGATTTACTGTCTCCATGCCTACAGTGTTTTCCCTTCTCATCACCACTTCCTGATTTTCTTCAAGTTTCTGCTAAAATCCTGCATTCTACAAGAATGTTTTTCCTCATCTTCAATGTTTAATGCCTTTTCTCAATTAATATCTTGAACTGATCTTGTATATATCTTGTTCAAACATAGTTGCTTTCATATCTCCTTCATTAAGCCATGAGCTCCGTCAGAACAGGGACTGTCATTTGCTTTTATTTGTATTTCTTTGTGCTTAATATAGAGCCTGATATGAAGGAAGTATTTAATAGTTACTCACTGAATGACATATCTATCTGTCTATTAATATGCTTCACAGGTGACATTACTATACATTTGCATATAACAGAAAAATTTACAGGATAAATATATACATGTATATATGCAATGTATTTATGTGTATATATATGCACACATATATATATATATATAATTTGTTAATGTGTGTGAGTTATTTAAAAATGAAATCAGAAAAGTATACACAGAACATAGGGAATTCTGGGGGCCTCTATCTGACAATTTCATAGGAGAATAAGTAGAAATTACTTAATTTCCTGACAACTAATAACAATGATTTCATTCTTTTGACTTTTTTTGTTTTTCTCCAGAGGATGTTTAAAGAAGGCAAACCATATCCTGTTGACAGAGGCATCTCAGGAGAATGTTCCTAGAAGTGCTGAGGCAGGTGTTGGACAAGCACCAGGCAGGATTTCATTGGAAAGAAGATATTAATGGTCATTAAATAAAATCACTGTGGCTCTTCCCTGCCTATGAGCCTGGAAAGTACCAGAATAAATAATCCAGGCAGTTGAGTGGGTAGATAATGATCAAGTTTAACAGGATAAATAATTTCCACTGTGAGATCGATAACCCAGTTTATGTGATGAGTTTAATTCTTTTGTAAACAGGCATGATTGCTAGCTGTACCACGAAGGTTATTTATATCCTTTGGTCTAGCCACTTGCACAACTTAGAGCCATGCTGTTGAATCCTTGTGTGCTGATTGCTGCTCACAAGGTATTGACATAGCAGGCTGAAATGGAGGCTTTTGTTAGAGAATTGTCATGAAATGTTTGTGCTCATTTGTTCATTCAGTAAGGAAACAAGCATTTATTAAGTGCCTGATAGACACACAGTGCTTTGCTAGGTATCGGGGAGGGGCAACCACAGCTCTCACAGAATTCATAATTTATTGAAACCTAAATTTTATCACCACTATGGCTTTGAGACTTTCCCAGTTCAGTTCTTTAGAGTCCATTGGGAGTAGGAAGGGACAAAGAAGGAAATGTGTTATTCAGAGTTTTTGTTATATCCTTATATGTTTGTTATATCCCTCTATGTATTGTATAATCCAGTGACATTGCCCTTCTTGCTATTCCTTACACAAAACACTCCATCTTCCAAATCAGGCATTTTCACTGTCTAACTCCATGCTTAGAATTTGCTCTCTCCTCCCTTTGACCTCCTAGCTTCCTTTAAGTCACACTTAAGATCTCACCCCCTCCAAGAAACTTTTCCTGGTTCTTAAAATTTTTGCCATCTCTCTGAGATTATCTCTAATTTGTTCTATATTTTTTGTTTGAATATAGATGCATGTTGTGTTCCCATTAGATTGTGAGCTCCTTGAGTGAAGGGATTGTTTTTGCCTTAGTGTCCTCAGTGCTTAACCCAGTGCCTGATACATATAAAATATGTACTTAATAAATATTGTTAACTTGACTTGATCTATCTCTTTGAGACTTCTCGGAGGACTAGCTTGTAAAAGAGACTTGAGTGAGGTAGGAGACTGGTATAAGTATGCATTTTGGTAAGCGCTTAATTTTTTGCTTTCTGGACCCTTGGTAGAACTTCAGCCAAGGGTTTCTTCTTGGGCTGAGACAAAGTAAAACATCCATTTGAAAGAATACAGCTTTCCTACAGGTCAGGGGAAGTGTATGGGGGCATTGACTAGCTTTCCCATGTTATTCATATTTGTAGTAGAGTGATCCTTTAACATCAAAACCCTAATCATATCCCCATCAAACCACATGATAAATCATGTTTTTCTTTTGCATTTCTACTCCCAAAATTTTTTCTCTGAATGTGGACAACATTCTTTCTCATAAATTCCTCTGGATTGTCCAGGATCATTGCATTGCTACTAGTAGAAGAGTCTATTACTTTCGATTGTGCCAAAATATATAGGTTCCTGTGTACATTATTCTTCCGGTTTTGCTCCTTTTGCTCTACATCAATTCCTGGAGATCTTTCCAGCTCAGATGGAATTTCTCCAGTTCATCATTCCTTTCAACACAATAATATTCCATCATCAACAGATACCATAATTTGTTCAGCCATTCCCCAATCAAAGGGCTTCCCATCATTTTCCTTTTTTTTTTTTTTTTGCCACCACAAAGAGCATGGCTATAAATATTTTTTGTACAAGTATTTTTCCTTATTATCTCTTTGGGGTACAAACCCAGCAGTGCTATGGCTGGGTCAAAGGGCAGGCATTCTTTTAAATACCTTTGTGCAAAATTCCAAATTGTCCTCCAGAATGGTTGGACCAATTCACAACTCCACAATCAGTGTATTAGTGTCCCAATTTTGCCACATCCCCTTCAACATTTATCATTTTCCTTTGCTGCCATATCAGCCACTCTCCCAAGTATAATATGGTACCTCAGATTTGTTTTAATTTGGATTTCTCTAATCAGGAGGGATTTAGAACACTTTTTCATGTGATTATTGAGAGTTTTGATTTATTTATCTGAAAACTGTCTATTCATGTCCCTTGACCATTTCTGAATTGGGGATTGGCTTGATTTCTTGTACATTTGACTTAGTTCCTTATAAATTTGAAAAATTAGACTTTGTCAGATATTTTTGTTATTATTTCCCCCAGTTTGTTCTTATTCTTCTAATTTTGTTTTGTTTGTACAAAAACATTTTAATTTAATATAATGAAAGTCATTCATTTTGTATTTTGTAATGCTCTCTATCTCTTGCTTGGTCCTAAATTCTTTCCTTTCTCATAGATCTGAAAGGTATACTATTATATGTTCACCTAATTTACTTATAATTTCCCTCTTTATATTTAAGTTATTTATTCATTTTGAATTTATATTGAAATAGGGTGTGAGATATTGGGCTAAACCTACTAAACCTAATTTCCCCCATACTGTTTTTAGATTTTTCCCAGCAGTTTATGTCAAAGAGTGATTTCTTGTTTGGGTTTATTGAACACTAGCTCACTGAGGTCATTTGCCTCTAGTCTATTCCATTGATCCATTCTTCTGTCTCTTAGGCAGTACCATATTGTTTTGATGACCACTATTTTATAGCACAGTTTAAAATCTGGTACTGCTAGGCCCTCATCATTCACATTTAAAAAAAATTATTTCCCTTAATATTCTTGATCTCTTGTTCTTCCAGATGAACTTTGTTACAATTTTTTCTAATTCTATAAATTTTTTTCATAGTTTGATAGGTATGGCACTGAATAAATATATAAATTTGGGTGGGATTGTCATTTTTATTATGTTAGCTCATCCTACCCATGAGCAATTAAATTTTTCCCAATTATTTAGATCTAGTTTTAATTGTGTGGAAAGTGTAGTTGTTCATATGATTCCTGTGTTGTCTTGGCAAATAGATTCTTAAATATGTTATATTGTGTAGGGTGATTTTAAATGGAGTTTCTCTTTCTAACTCCTACTACTGAATTTGGTTAGAAATATACAGAAATGCTGATGATATATGTGGGGTTATCTTGTACCTTGCAACTTTGCTAAAGTTGTTAATTAGGGGGCAGCTGGATGGCTCAGTGGATTGAGAACTAGGCCTAGAGAAGGGAGGTCCTAGGTTCAAATCTGGCTTCAGACACTTCCTAGCTGTGTGACCCTGGGCAAGTCACCTGACCCCCATTGCCTAACCATTACTACTCTTCTGCCTTCAAGCCAATACACAATATTGATTCCTAGATGGAAGGTAAGGCTTTTTTTTTAAATTAAGTTGTTATTTATTTCCACCAACCTTTTAGTTGATTTTCTAGGATTCTTTAAATATACCTTCATATCATCTGCAAAGAGGCATAATTTAGTATCCTCATTTCCTTGTTTAATCCCTTCAATTTCTTTTTCTTCTCGAATTGCTACTGGTAACATTTCTATTATAATGTTATATAATAGAGGTGATAATGGGCATCCTTGCTTTCCTCCTGATCTTATTGGGAAGGCTTCTAACTTAACCCCATTGCAGATGATAATTGTTGATGGTTTTAAAAATATACTGTTCAGCTACCCACATTCAGAGGAAAAACTACAGGAGTGGAAACAGAAGAAAAACAACTACTTGAACACATGGGTTGATATGGACATGATTGGGGATGTAGACTCAAAATGACCACACCAATGCAACTATCAATAATATGGAAATAGGTCTTGATCTATGACACATATTAAAACAAGTGGAAATGTGCATTGGCTATGGGGGATGGGGTTTTGGAGGGGTGAAGGAGAAAGTAAGAACATAAATCATGTAACTATGGAAATTTTTTCTAAAAAATAAAAAAATAAAAATGTACTGTTTATTATTTTTAGGAAATGCCCATCTATTCCCATACTTTCTAGTGTTTTCAATAGAAATGAGTGTTGTATTTTGTCAAAGGCTTTTTCTGCATCTATTGAGATAATCATGTCATTTCTGTTGGTTCAATTATTGATATGGTCAATTATGTGGATTGTTTTCCTAATATTAAACCATCCTTGCATTTCTATTACAAATCCCACCTGCTTGTAGTGAATAATCCTTGTGATAATTTGCTATAGTCTTTTTGCTAGTATGTTATTTAGGATTTTTGCATCTATGTTCATTAGAGTGATTGGTCTATAGTTTTCTTTCTATGTTTTTGGTCTGCCTGGCTTTGTAACCAATACCATATTTGTGTCATAAAAATAATTTGGTAAGACTCCTTTTTTGCTTATTTTGCCAAATAATTTCTAGAGTATTGGGATTAGTTATTGTTTGAATATTTGACAGAATTCATTTGTCAATCTATCTGGCCTTTGGGATTTTTTTCTTAGGAAGTTCCTTGATGGCTTATTCAATTTCTTTTTCTGAGATGGGATTACTTAAGTATTCTATTTCCTCTTTTGTTAATCTGGGAAATTTGTATTTTTATAAATATTCACTCATTTCATTTAGATTGCCATATATTTGGGCAAAATAGTTCTTAATAATTTCTTTTATCTCCTCTTCAATAAAGGTGAAAAGAGATCACCCTTTCATCTTTGATACTGTTAATTTCATTCTCTTCTTTTTATTAGATTAAACAGTACTTTATTTTATTTGTTTTTTACAAAGTACCAGGTCCTAGTCTTATTTATTAGTTCAATAGTTCTTTTATTAATTTCTCTTTTAATTTCTAGGATTTCAAATTTAGTTTTTATCTCGGGATTTTTAATTTGTTCTTTTTCTAATTTTCTAAGTTGCAAGTCCAATTCATTTATCTCCTCCCTCTCAATTTCGTTGCTATAGACACTCAGAGATATAAATTTTCCCCTGAGTACTGCTTTTCCTATATCCCATAGGGTTTGAGATGTTGTTTCCTCATTGTCATTCTCTTTAATGAAATCTGTAATTGTTTCTATGATTTCTTCTTCAATCCACCAGTTTTGAAGAATTACATTATTTAGTTTCCAATTAATTTTAAATTTGACTTTCCATGGACCCTTGTTAATTATAATTTTATTTCATTATTCTATGAAAAAGTTGCATTTCTTTATTTCTGCTTTTCTTCATTTATTTAAAATATTTCTATGCCCCACTACATGGCCAATACACATGTACTGCTAAGAATAAGGTATATGCCTTTTTTATTCCTATTCAGTTTTCTCCAGATATCTATTAACTCTAATTTTTCTAGCATTTCATTTGCTTCCCTTACTTCATTCTTACTCATTTTTGGTTCAATTTATCTAGTTCTGAAAGGGGAAGGCCGAGATACCCCACTAGTATGTTCTTACTATCTATTTTCTTGTTGAGCTCCTTCAATTTTTCCTTGAGAAATCTAGATGCTGTACCATTTGCTACATAAATGTTTAATAATGATATTACTTCATTGTTTATAGTACCCTTTAGCAAAATGTAATTTCCTTCCTTATCTCTTTTAATCAGATCAATTTCTTCTTTGTTTTTACCTAGTATCATGATTGTTAACTCCTGCTTTTTTTTCTTTAAATGATGCATAATAAATTCTGCTCCAGCCTTTTACCTTGAATCTATGTGTGTCACCCTGCCTCAAATGTGTTTCTTGTAAACAACATATAGTAGGATCCCTGTTTTTAATCCATTCTGCTTTCTGCTTCAGCTTTTATGGGTGAGTTCATCCCATTCACATTTAGCATTATGATTACTAACTGTGTATTGCCCTTCATCATATTATCCCCTTTAGATCCTCCTAAATTCCCTTTTACTTTGTTCTTCCTCACCAATAGTTTGCTTTTTTGTCTCTCTCCCTCTGCCCCCATTCACTGTCCTTTTGATTACCTCCCCCTTCCCTTGCCTTTTCCCCCTTCTACTTTTCTGTAGGATGATGGAATTCTATACCCTACTGAGTATACTTGGTTTTCCCTCTCTGAGCCAGTTAAAATGAGAGTAAAGTTAAATCTTTGCCTGTCACTACCCTTATCCTCTACTCTCTTTAATGATTTTTCCTGCCTGTTTATGTTATATAATTCTATCTTTCCCTTCCCTTTTCTCTCAGTGCAACCCTCTCTTTCAGCCCTTGATTGATTTTTTTACAGATCTTTCATATATATACATATTATATCATGTAATACATATGGATATATTGTTCCATATCATCACATTTACATATACATCATATCATCACAATAAGCTTACTTCTCCACCCTCTTTCTGAGTAAATTCCTTCCATCTTCTATAATACTAAGAATAATTTTTGAGAATTATAGAAATCCTCTTTCAATTTAGACATATAAACATTTTGACTTAAATGAGTCCCTTAAATTTTCTCTTACTTATTTACCTTTTTGAGCTTCTCTTGTGTCTCATGTTTGGACTTTAAAATGTTTTGGTTAGGTGTTTAGTTCTGGTTTCTTCCTTAGGAATGCTTGGAAATCTTCTATCTCTTTGAATGTCCATTTTTTCTCCTGAAGGAATATATGCAGTTGTTCTGAATACGTGACTGGGTTGTAAAACCAAATCTTTTAGCTTCCTAAATATCATATTCTATGCCTTCTGATACTTTAATGCAGAAGCTGCTAGGTCCTGTGTGATCCTGATTGAAGTTCCATGATATTTGAATGGTTTCTTTCTGGCTCTTTGAAATATTTTCTCTTTGACTCGATGGCTCTTGAATTTAGCTATTATATTTCTGGAAGTCATCATTTGAGGATTTCTTTCTGAAGGTGATCTGTGAATTCTTTCAATTTCAATTTTATTTTCTTGTTCAAGGATCTCTGGGAAGTTATCTTTGATAATTTCTTATAACATGATATCAACAGTTTTTTTCTTGATTATGGCTTTCAGGTAGTCCAATAATTCTCCAATTGTCCCTCCTAGATCTATTTTCTAAGCCAGTTGTTTTTTCAATAAGATCTTTCATGTTTTCTTCTGTTTTTTTTTTTCATTCCTTTGATTCTGCTTTATTTTTCTTGATTTCTCTAAAATCATTAGTTTCTACGTGGTCAATTCTGATTTTTAAAGCCTGTTTTTCCTCTGACAGTTTTTGCTTCTCCATTTTAAAATTGATCCATTTCTTCTTGCAACACTTTCTTTTCTCTTTCCCACTTTACCTCTGCCTCTCTTAGTTGATTTTTTAAGCCTTTTTGTGCTCTTCCAGACTCTATGTCCAGTCCATATTTTTCTTTTGGACTTTGGGTGTGTTTCCTTTGCTTTCACTGTCCCCTTCTGTGTCTGTACCTTGCTCTTTGTCTTCATAAAAATTATTTAGAGTTATGTGCTTTTTTTGCTCATTTTTCCTATCTAATTACAGGTATGCTCTATTTTCTGGGAATTTGGGATACCCTCTTAAACTTCAGTCCTTCCTTGATGTTATTCTTAGCTTATTTTCTGGGTTACTAGTTTACCAGATGGTCTGAGGGCTAAGAACTCTGAAAGACCCCTCCCCTACTGGTTCAATTGACCCTTAAGATGTTTGTAACTTAAAGACTTTCCTCAGGCTGGATTATAAGCTTTTGATATCACTCTGAACTTGATCTGGTCAGGGGCCTATCAAATTCTAGCCCCAGGCTTAGGCTCACGGTTTTTGGTCTCACTGTATTCCTGATCCAATCAGGCAAACCCTTGATTGCACTGTCCTGGAGCTCTGCCCTTGGTTTTGGGAAAAAAAAGATCCAGTGGGGCTCCCCCAGTTAACTGTGTCTTTACCCCAAACTGTGGATTATGTCCTCATCCCAAGCCCAGACTGGGATTCCTGGGTTTGCTCTTGGCCCACACGGATCAGCCCCATTTAGCCTAGATTGCCCTGGACTGGGACTCTGGACTTTTCTACAGGTTTGAAATTTTAAGGGGTGTGGGTTGGCTTGGACCACTATTTTCCCAGGCAGGATCTCAGGGTCTGAATGTTTGAGTGAGCTTAAGTTTGGAATCTGTGACAACAGATATGGGGTGGAGGTGGGGGTGGTTTGCTCTTGACTTGCTCTTTACTCCTTGCTACAGCCTCTTGTGGGCTCTGCTCTCCTCTCACCCCAGTGCCCCAGATGTTTTCTGCCTACCTTTTTCTTTTCTTGAAAGTTGTTTCACTCTATCTCCTTCTTTGTTCTTTCATTCCTGTATTTCTTGTGGTGATATTTTATTCTTCATTGGAGAGGATTCTCGTGGTGACACCCAGATGCTGCTCTGTTTACTCCTCCATCTTGGCTCCACCCCAGGAACTCAATGCTCTCTAAAGTAGCAGTTCTCAAATTTTGTTTGTGTCACAAACCCCATTGCCAATCTGGTGAAACCTATAGATTCCTACTCAGAATTATGTTTCTAAATAAATAGGATGAAATATATAGAATTACAGAGTAATCCAGTGCCAGTGAAATTCATATGAAGATTAAAAATTCCATGAAACTGCTTTCTGAGTAAGAAAATCAATTTATTGATTAACATAGCAACAATCAATAAATTAATTGACCAATTATCTCCCTCGGTGGCCAAAGACACAGAAAATCATTAAATACAATTTTGAAAGTTCATTATTCAGCACTCCCCTAGATGTTTCAGGGCATATCTAATTGGTGAATAATGAATTAGGAGTTCCATATTTCTTTCCTTCTCTCCCTGATTCCTTGATTGATGGTGGACAGCCACATGCTTGATCCCATGACCCAGACATCTAGAAGTAGAAATCAAGTCTTGCCTGATTAAGAGTGATCATATTCAATGCTTTTCAGCATGAGATTCAAAGACTCTGTCCTGCTACCTAGAGAAACACCTGGCCTAAACTGATTCCTATTTACCAGGCAAGATAGAACTCATAATCTCACTTTTCTATCACTTTACACTGGAAGATACTCTATGGTGCAGAATTCCTTGAATTTCCTAGGAACAAAGGAATTGGTAAGAAGGTCCAAGGGACTAATCTCAGCCTTAATTCAAAACCCAGAAATAGAAATATTCAATATTGCAGAAAAATCCTCTCATACAATTTTATTTATATATTTGTATATATAAAATATCTTTATATCTATGTATATATATACATATATATATATACATATATATATGTGTGTGTGTGTGTGTGTGTGTGTGTGTGT
>NC_058132.1:322431460-322460451 GCF_016433145.1 Gracilinanus agilis | reverse complement strand
ATATACATATATATGTGTGTGTGTGTGTGTGTGTGTGTGTGTCTAAGAGATGGCTAGTTAGCTAGCTAAATGGACATATTTCGTGGAATTCAGGTTAAGAAAGAATGTAATATTTCAAATGGAGAGGACTTTGCTATCAGGGCTCTAGGCCTATTCTTTTTTTATTTCTGTGGGGAAGCCAAGTCAACTCCTTCATTGAATCTGTTTTTGGGTGTCTTAGATGCTTTGTATCAATTAGGGACTAGAATGTGGCAGCTAGACTAAGCCCTCTTTGCCTCAAGGTAAAGTGGAATGACCATTCAATCACCTTAATAAATGCAGTTTTTGACTTAAGATGCTCCCCAGAATGAGAACCAAATAGTCTAAGTAGAAGTTTGAGTTTGATGTGGCCTTGCTATGGCGAAAGAGGGGTAGATTTTAGGGGGAGTCGGTTAAAAGTGGTAAATACTAGGTTGTCATCTAGAAAGTAATTCTGGGCTGTAGGGACAAATGCTGAATTTTAATTCACAGATTCTGAGGTTGAACCTTGGGCAAGGCATTCTATCTTTCTGGGCTTTGAGTTCTTCTAGAAAATGAGATGGTTGGATAAACTAATTGCTGATGTCTCTTACAACATAAAGCTATTTTTACATAAGGATATAATTTAAGTGTATGAGGGATACAAAGATCTAAGAAAGAAAAAGCTTTTTGTCAGGTGTGGAGGGATAAATATTAAAATTGTAATAAATCCAAGGAATGATACCAGTTATTATATATATGTAAATATATATATACTTATATATATATTTGTGTGTGTATTTTTTCTGTCTAAAAAATCATTATTACTATGATGTTAGCTTTAAATTTTTTTGGTTTTGCTTTTGAGGGAGTTTTGAGACAATCAATAACTGCCAGGTAGCCAAATGGGATATATATCGCTATTTAAAAATGGAACTGTAGGGGGCAGCTGGGTAGCTCAGTGGAGTGAGAGTCAGGCCTAGAGACGGGAGGTCCTAGGTTCAAATCCGGCCTCAGACACTTCCCAGCTGTGTGACCCTGGGCAAGTCACTTGACCCCCATTGCCTACTCTTACCAATCTTCCACCTATAAGTCAATACACAGAAGTTAAGGGTTTAAAAAAAATTAAAAAAAAAATGGAACTGTAGTGGTGCAGAAAACATCAGTGACAGTTAAGTCATTGAAAGAACCATTCTTAGTCCTATATCTTAAATCTCAAAACTGATTCAATGTTATTTTCCTGGAATGAGACCTGTCTCAATAACAGGGTGGGTCAAGAGGGTGTATGTGTGTGTGTAATACATATGAATATGTATAACACATATATGCATATATGTGTATTACATATATACAAATACACATATATATTGATCAGGGAAGTAGCTGGGAATGAGATTAGGAGTGAAATACATGGGATGATAACAGGTTGTAGAATAGCCATAATTCTGGACTATAGCTCAGGGTTCTTCATTAATACTTATAACATTGAGTCCATTAAAAAAAGAAATTACTTTTTCTTTCTTGTATTCTTGTCTTGCTGAGCAGGGGAGGAGAGGTCATGATTTGTTAATTAACTTGAGATGCCATAAACAGTAGGAGAGTCAACCAGCTCAACTTACCCAATGGAAGAAGGAGCAGCCTCCTTGATCTGTACATGCATGCAACCTTTTTAACTAGCCCTCAAGGCAATAGCAGTTCATTTCCAACTAGTGTTATCTCCCTTGGAGCTGACCTTCACAACTGGTGAATGGCAAAGAGGGAAGAAAATGAGAGGAACAGGAAAAATTGCCTGTCTAATCACTCTACTATTACTTTAAAGCTGGATATCTTTGGTGAGAGAAAAAAAATCAGTTTTAGGAGCCCTGGAAACAAAAGAGTAGCTCTTCAATAAGAATGAGATTAATGCTATGAGATGGAGGGGGAACATGGAATAACCAATTATGTCTATACAGAACTCACCACTTCTCAAAGCACTTCTATGTACATTATCTCCTTTGATCTTCACAGTAACCTCATGAGGTCATAGGTTAAATATCATTATCCTTGTTTACATGTGAAATAAAAATATGAATTGAGTGTTTATTTTATACAATTCAGAGATATCAATGTATAGTGATTAGTGAGCCAGACTCCAAACAAGGCAAGTTTGAGTTCAAATCAGTCTCAGACACATTACTAGTTATATGACCCTGAAAGAGTCATTGAACTCAGCATCTCACGTGCCAATATTATGATTAAAGGGGTTTATCTGCTTTGATCAAGAGAGTTTCCTCATCTGAAGTGACATATAGTAATGGAATCAAAGATCTAGATCAAGACCAATTCAAAAAGGTAGCATAATGAAGGAGAGACAGACAGAGAATACTGCCTTCAGACTTAGGAAGAAAGGAAAGACCTGATTTCAAGTGCTGCCTCAGGTATATAAGAATCCCTAAGCAAATAACATCTTCTTAGTGTTCTCAGTCAATTCTTTAAAATAATGATCTGTAGACCAGTTGCTTATCTGAGTGGAGAAAGGAAATTTCCTCCCTGGAAGTTCTCTACATCCATTAATACCATATTTGTAACTCTCCAAATCTGAGATTAATCATAACTGCATCCTAGGAAATGAAAGCAGGTTAATTATGGAAAAACATGGAAAGATCTACATGAAATTATGAAGAGTGAAATGAGCAGAAGCAAAGGAACATTATACACTGTAACAGAAATATTGTTTGAAGAATGACTCGTGTGTGTCCAAAGAAAGAACTGATAAATATAGATCAGTAAGACAGTTTCTTATCTATCTATCTATCTATCTATCTATCTATCTATCTATCTATCTATNTTTATCTATCTATCTATCTATCTATCTATCTATCTATCTATCTATCTATCTATCTATCTATATCTTTTATTAAATGATGCCTTTTCTATTGGGGGAAGGTGAAGGAGGGAAGAAGTTGACAGCATATTTTAATGTAACAAACAAATAAATAAATACAAATTAGAAATAATCAGTTAATCCCAGACCCAGACCTCATATAGAAGATACATTTAACAAGAAGATAGAAAGGCTTAATCACTTATCTCATCATGTAAGTCCACACAATCAAGAGTAGATTCCATGTACTCCATGTTCTAATTTAGCATCTTCTCCCATCCTTCACTTATCCTTTTCCTTTCCTACCTTCTTGTAGGATAAGATAGATCTCTTTATTTGATGGAGTGTGTATGTTATTTTCTCTTTGAGCCAGTGTTGATGAGAGTAAAGTTCAATTTTCCCCCCCCCACACACATTCCCCATCTTCCCCTCCATTATAAAAGCTCTTTTGCACCACTTTTATGTGAGAATATATATCCAATTCCATCTCCCTGTTCCCTTTTCCATAGTTCTTATTTCCTGCCCCTTAATTATCTTTTTTATGTATCTTCCACTTATAGTCAACACACACTTGTGCCATCTGTGTATACTACTAATTGCCCTAAAAATAATACAGTCTTGGATTCTATGTACCCTAGTGTTTAGGACATCGGAGTCATAAAGTCAGGTGGCATATCTGAGGGCTGGGTGCCTGGATCCCCCATAAGTGTGCAAGAGCCAGCACAATGTCCCCACAGAGGGAGGAGCAAGTTGAATTTAAAACCAGTATGGGAATCAGAGAGGCCTTTTTTGCTTCCATCTTTGAGTAAATGGTCTCTGAAGTTGCTCTTTCTACTCTCTCTTTAATCTCTAGCAAACCATACCCTAAGCCAACTGTAATGGAGGATTGAGGTTTGTCTGAAGTTAGTAAGGTTAAAAACCTCTTTTATTGCTTTTTCTGTCTCTTTACTAAAAATCTATTTTTATAAATCTAGTAGTAGGCCTCCAGATGAATTTTTGTTTAAAACAGGAGTCATAAGTATCATCTTCTCATGTAGGAATATAAATTGTATATTCTTATTGAATCTATTATGATTTTTCTTTCCTGTTTACCTTTCTATGTTTCTCTTAAGTCTTGTATTTGAAAGTCTAATTTTCTATTCAGCTATGGATTTTTCATTAGGAATGCTTGAAATTCTTCTTTTTTATCGAATATTCCTCCTCCCAACCCCCACTGCAAAAGATTGTACTTAGTTTTGCTGGGTAGCTGATTCTTGGTTGTCATCCTATTTCCTTTGCTGTCTAGAATATCATACTCTAAGCCCTTAGATCCTTTAATGTAGCAGCTCCTAAATCTTCGTTTGTTCTGGCTGTAGCTTCATGAAATTTAATTTCTTTTTCTGGCTACTCGCAATATTTTCTCCTTGACTTGTGAGCTCTGGAATTTGACTATAATATTCCCAGGATTTGGATCTTGCTCAGGATGTGATCGATCAGTGGATTCTTTAAATTTCTATTTTACCCTCTGATAATGATATCTAGTCTCTTTATTTTTTATCATGACTTTCATGTAGTACAATAACTATTTTTTAGTCTTTATTTTAATAACAAATATCCACATAAATTTTCTGAAGTTATATGATACATGTTGTCTCCCTCCCTGCTTCATTCCCCCCTCCTTGAGCTGGCAAGCAATTCAATCAGAGTTATACATATATTATCACTCAAAACATATTCCCATATTATTCATTTTTGTAAGTGAATAATCTTATGAAACCAAAACTAAAAATTATATACCCAAATAAGCTAGGGATAAATTGTATGTTTTCATCTACATTTATACTCCAACAGTTCTCTGGAGGTGGGTAGCATTCTTTTTCATCCCTCAGAATTGTGCTGAATAATTGTATTGCTGTTAGTAATAAAGTCTGTCATAATGATCATTCCACAGTATTTCAGTTACTGTGTATGATGTTCTCCTGGTTCTGCTTATTTCGTTCTTCATCAGTTCATGTAGCTTTTTCCAGTTCTTTCTGAATTCATTCTGTTCATTATTCCTTATAGCACAATAGTATTCCACCACCATCAAATACCATAATTTGTTCAGCCATCCCCCATTTGAGGGGTATCCCTTTAGTTTCCAATTCTTTGCCCCCACAAAAAGCACCACTATAAATAATTTTTAGTACAATAATTCATGACTTATCTTTCCTCAATCTATCTTCCAATGAGACATTTCACATCTCCTATTTTTGTTCCACTGATTTCATTTAATATTTTTACTATCTCATGGAATAAATTAATTTCCACTTACCCAATTTTAATTTTTAATTATTTTCTTCAGTGAATTTTTATGTATCTTTTCTATTTGGATAATTCTACTTTTTAGGAAATTCTTTTGCTCAATGGATTTTTGCAACTCTTTTACCATTTGCCCTATACTGTTTTTTTTAAGGGGTTATTTTCTTCTTTACCAAATTGTTGACTCTTTCTTGCATTGCTTTAATTTCTTTTCCCAATTTATCTTCTACCTTTATTATATGATTTTAAAAATCCTTTTGGAGCCATTCCAGGAATTCATTATGGGACCAATTCACAATTTTCTTTGAGGCCATGGATGTAGCCATATTGGATTTCTTTTTTGTTTTTTTTTTTTTTTTTTGACCTTTCCTGTTAACATAGTAATTTTCTATGTTTGTGGGTTTTTTTTATGTTTACTAATTGTTTAGCCTATTTCTTGACTTTTAACTTAATGTTAAAGTTGTATTCTTCTCTTTTTGTGTGGGGCACTGTCCAGAGCACTTCAGTTTGTGTGTGTGTGTGTGTGAGCGCACACATGCTCTATTGTTTTCAAAGATAATTCTAAGGGGGAGTCTATAAGTTTTCATTTCTTCTAAGGTGATATGATTGAAGTAGAGGTGTGTTTTCTACTATACTCATCTATACTCTGATTTGAGACCACAATTATTCTTTTCCACCCTGGAACTATGAGTAGCATCCTTGCTCCTCTACAGTCACAACTTCTGCTATTCTCTTGTTCTTACTCATCTATGTATGGGTGGTGTAATTGAGTCCTACACCTAGTGCCAGAAAAGGGCACCCAGTAATCTCCTTCTGCTTATCTGTCTGACTGTTTTATATTCTGTGGTCTTAGACCTCTAGAAAAAGCAGTTGTTGACTCAATTGCCCCTAAGGCCTGCTTCTGGCTGATACTGGGTTTGGATCCTCACTGGTGTTAGCCTGTGATGGGGCCTGGGACTCCACTGCTGACTTTCTGTGATATGGCCTGCTGCTGGCTTGCCTGGGCACTGTCTGCACTGTGGTCCACTTTTACCCAGGTGGGACAAACCTTTTCTTCCAATATTCTAACTTTTCTTAGGCTGGAAAATTCTTTCACTTTGTCCTTTTGCGGATCCTGTTGATCCAGATTTTGTTCACAGGCATTATTTTAAAGTTGTTTGGAGGAGAATTTGGGAGAGCTTAGGTGGGTCATTGCCTTTTATCCACCATCTTGACTCTGTCCTCTATATAGAAAGCATTTGAAATGCATGGAAGAAGATTAAATTTGTTGAAATGGGACTATATTTAGATTAAATATAATAAGAATAAATTTAAATCCTTCTACTTAGAGAGGATTAGCTGCACAAATATAGAACTGGACAAATAAGGCTTTTAAACCATTCATATGAAAGAGGCCCAAAGGTTTTTATAGACAGCAAATTCAATTTAAATCAAAAATATAATGCAAAAAAGTTTATATGATCTCATGGTGCATTAATAGAAATATTGTGTTATCTCCCTTTAGATTGTGAGCTCCTTGAGATCAAGGACTAGTTTTTTCTTCTATTCCTTTGTGTTCTAAACACTTAGCACAGTAACTAGTATATACCTTGTTATATATAGTTGTTAACTAACTGATAAATTGACTAATTTCCAAAATGAAGGCAATGACAGATTCATTGTTCTCTACCAGGGTCAGAATACATCTGAAACATGTTCCGTGGTTGAGATTCTATTTTAGAAAGAACATGGGTAAATCTGAGGGTATCCAAAGGAGAGATATCAGGATTCTTAAGGGACTTAAAGCCATACATTACTAGAAATTGACATATTTATCTTTGAGGAGATACATATAGGTATGGTATATTTTATGTGTTGTTCTGTGAAAAAGAAATAGATTTCTTTTGCTCACAATGGTAGAACTAGCCACAAATGGCAGAAATTGTGCTCAACTGCAACATAAAATGCAATAAACACAAATAAATTTCTACTACTTCTGTTGATACTGTTGCTGCTACTACTACATTCAGAACAATAATATCTCACAAAACTTCTTAATACTTGAAATCATCCAAAAAATGGAATGAGCTACTTTAGGAGAGTAGAGAGTTTCCTATCACTTGGCATTCCATTGAATGCTGAAAGATCAATCAGAGGGAATGTTATAGATAAGATTTGTGGTTTGGGGTAATGGTTGGAATAATAATAATTTCTGAATCATTGATCTGGAGGTAGAAGAGGCATTAAAGGTCAGCTAGGCAAAAATTCTAAATTTTAAAAATGAAGCAAATAGAAGACAGGGGAAATTAAATGACACGCATAAAGTGACATAAGTAGTAAGTATTTGATTTGGAAGTTGATTTCAAAGCCAGTGCTTTCCCCACCATATCATAATCTCTCAGGTCCTTCCACGTTTTATAATTATATTATTTTATAATCATTTTGTTTTCTTGGCTAAACAATCTTTAATGGTTTCATATTTTGAACCACATTAAGTCTAAACTCCTAATTATGGCTATTACCTGGATGTATTTTGCCTGACCATATAACCTCTAAGGTCTTTTTTAGCTCTGAAAATGTTGTTCAGTGGTTCTAATTATTGATCTAAACTTATCTCACACAATTTTACAACATATACCTTAGTTCCAATGAGGCTAAGCTCTCCACTATGGAATTATATAATACCCATTTCTACCTCAACATTTATTAAAAATGTTTAATATATGTGCCAGGCACATAGTAAATAGTAGCTCCTGTTTCTTAACTCAAGCCTGAAATAATCACCCTCTTTTATTCAGATACCCACATGCTAACTTTCTTTTAAGGCCTACTTCAACTACTACGTTCTCATAAAACATTGCTTTGTCTACAGTAGCCCTCATTCATCTTCCATTTCTCTAACCACCCATAAAACCACAGCATTGAACACAATTATATATTGTTCTGTATTGCTGGCAATCATTTTATGTGGGTTAGTTTTATTTCCATCACTTGATTATAGACTCCCTGTAGGCAAAGAATATGTACATAATTACTTTTATCTCCCATAGTCCTTAATAGATACAGACACAGAAATATTATGCCAGTAAATAAATGTAACAATCTTGAATGGATGCTCTAGGTACTCACTCTGCCAGAGTAAGGCTGATTATCTCCTCAGGATTCCAGGGTACACTTGAGGGACTGTGGGCAAGCTTCCTCTAAAACTATCTACTCAAATTCCCATTCCAGTGTATTCCTCCCACTGTTAACTTCCAGTGAATAATGCTACAGTTCCATTAACTTCTTAAAATAAGCTAGTTTTTACAAATGGTTATTTACTTTTAATATATAGGAAGAATAGAACCATAAACATTTTTTTCACTCCTCCCCAAAATATCAGGGCGAGGGAGGAGGGAATCTCTCCTATACCACCTCAATCTCTGTTCAAGAGTGTAGAATCAAAATGAACAATCTCTACATGTTCCCTTACCAAGTATACTTCCAGATTCAGCATTGCCAGTAAATGAATCCCTACCCCAGCTGCCAGAGAGCTGGATCTTGAAGATAATTTGTCAGGTCTTTTTTTACAGGCTGGCTAGCTGTAAAATATGGTAAGAATTGTACTCCTACATCTCCTGGTGGCTCACTCCCCTGACCCTTCAAAAGTCATAAGGCGATAGATCTCTCTCTCTCTCTCTCTCTCTCTCTCTCTCTCTCTCTCTCTCTCTCTTTCTCTCTTGCTCTGCCTCTCTTTCTCTCTCACTCTGCCTCTCTCTCTTTCTCTCTCTCTTTCTCTCTCACTCTACCTCTCTCTCTTTCTCTCTCTCTCTCTCTCTCTCTCTCTCTCTCTCTCTCTCTCTCTCTCTCTCTCTCTCTCTCTCTCTCTTTCTCTCTCGGANTTGCACATTTTTCCTTTGGTTTTTTTATCTGTATACATCCAAATATGTATCCACAGGTTATCTGAATCATTAAAATAAACAAAAGTGTGGACATCACTTCTGTAAGGAAAACAATATTTCAGAGGGCATTTGAGTCAATAAAGAAAATGAGACACTATAATTTACCTCAGAAAGCTATTTCTGCTTATTTAGAATTTCTCTATTTCTCAATCTGCTATTTTCAGAGTTTGGCAAAGTCAAGTGCATAACTGGCTATGTATATCCACAGTTTTCAAATGTTAAAAATAAGTACAAAAAAGAAAGAAATCTGAAAATAGCCTTAAAAAGAAAACTCACTTCCCACATACAAATCTGGGAGAGCTGAAAAGGTGGTAAAACTGGTTATTTTCTCAAGCATCCACTCACTTCAAATTTTACCTTTGGGTTGGAAAACAGCAGTAAGTATACCTTTTTTGATGGGTCACTAGAAAGTTCTAAATACTTAAAATGAAGGCTTTAAATTAAAAAGTTCCACTGACTTTTTCTGTTCTCAATGTCAATTTCTCCTAGGATATATATATACAGAGGCCATGTTTGGGTGTTATGATGAGAAGGTTAAGATCCATTTATAAATTTCCAAACTGAATGGCTATTGTCAGAGTGAAAGGGGATACCAAGTGTAGTGCACAAGTATGGTACCCACTACCCCAAGTTACAAGAGAATGGAGGAGAGAGAGTAAATGTTGCCCAGATTCTCATAAAAGCCAAGAGAACAGAGTCTGCAAGCTATAGGCGACTGGAGTTGGTTTCAATTCCTGAGAAAATTGTAGAATGAATCAATCACTAAAGAAATGACTAATGAAAACCTAGAAAAGGGAAGGGGTGATTGCAAATAGCCAACACAGTTTAAGAAGGATGCTGATAAGCTGGGAAGTGTCCAGAAGATAATAACCTATGGAGGAAAGAGAAGACTTGTTCCATTTGGCTCTAGAGAGCAGAACAGAAAAGGTTTCACCAATGAGTTAGAGTAGTGAGATTCAATGTGTCCAGTGATTTTAGAGCTGTCCAAAAGAGACAGCCTTGAGAGGTAGTGCTTCCTTTGTATGTGGTGATCTTCCAGAAGAGGCTGAATGACCATCTGTTAGCTATGTTATAATGAAAATTCCTTTCCATCTTTGGTAAACTAGAGGTTCCCTCCAACTCTCAAATACTGTGCCAGTACTACAGAATCTTTGCAACTTGTTAAATCATTAGAGTATTGCCTTCAAGTGTCCTTTGATACATATTCAGATCTTATTAAGTAAAACCACTATATTTTCACAAATTCCCAAATAACCCTTGGCTTCTCTGACACTGCATTTCCCTGATTCTTCTTATTGTTCTAACTGTTCCTTCCTCTATCTCCCTTAAAGATTCATTATTCTCTTTCTACTAGCCCCTCAAGTATGCATACCTCCCAAGGACCTGTTCTCAACTCCTTGTTCTTCTTTCCACATTAGTTTCCTTAGTAAGTTTATCCTTTCATGGCTCTAACTCTCAGTATGAGGACGTGACTTTCAGATCTACATTCTCTCTCCTTCAATCCACTGAAATATAATACAAAGTTGTCTACTTTTGAAAAGTTAAAACAAGGAAGTTCTAGCAAATAGGTGAAAATAAGTCTAATTCCAAAACATCCTCTCAAAAATAGCAAAACAATCAGTCCTCAGAAGAAAATCAACTTTAGAAAAATGGAAAAATAATGATTAAATAAATAAGTACACAAAAAGCTCCAAGATGGTGAATAAAGATTATAGGTTTAAAGAAACTAAAAAGAACATACCCACAAAACCTGCAATGGCTCTAAAATCAAAATTATCACCAGCATAAGACACTTCAATGTACACAATATTACCCTAAGAAAAATTAAAGATCTATCAAAAATATATCCTTGAAAATACAAAAAAAAAGAATTTAAGACATGGTTACAATAAAACTCAAAAACTTTAAATTATCAATGAAGAATATTAATAAAGTCATGGATTCTTTGAAAAAATACAATCATTTTGGTGAAAAACAAAATAGTTGAAGTGGAAGACCAGGTAGCAAAATAAGATTAAGCATCAATAAAAGTAGAAAAATATATTAACTCTACAATGAAAAACAAACAGATTTAGAATATAGAGCAAATTGTTTACTAGTCTCCCTCTTCCTCCAAATGTGAAGAAGTACTCTGAGCAACAGATATTAGGAAATCATATAATAATTTCTATGAATTATTTAAATTAATGGACAAATAGACTGAAGATTATATCCATGATACACCAACAGAAATGAACCACTGTATATAGAGATGAGATACAGGGAACACTTTTGTGGCCTTTGCATATGAAAAGGAAAATCAGATAAATCCAGAATAACGCTCCTCTAGGCAATTTTTAAAGTTTTCTGTACTTATAATAGAAACTTAGCAACAGTTTTTAGTATTCTGTATAAGGATGGGGCTACATATACACAAAAACATTAGAAGTTTGGGAAGTATTTTTTGCTACCCTCTAGTCAGAGGAATGGAAGGATAAGGTGCGAGTACCCAAGATTGATGAAATATATTTTTTAAAACTCTTACCTTTCACCTTAGGATCAATACCAGGTAGTTGTTCCAAGGCAGAAGAAAGGTAAAGGTGAGGTGATGGGGGTCAAGTAATTTCCCCATGGTCACATAGCTAGGAAGTGGCTGCTAAAGCCAGTTTTGAACCTAGAACCTCCTATCTTTAGGCCCAGCTGTCCCTAAGTTTATGAAATTGTGAGGAATGACAAGGCTCCCGGAGGCATAATGGAGAGGTCCACAATCTCTCTCTCTCTCTCTCTCTCTCTCTCTCTCTCTCTCTCTCTCTCTCTCTCTCTCTCGGAAAGAATAGAATCAAGCAGAGTCAAAAAGCAATAGCATTGCCCTGGTATCATGCTGGTTCTGGGTAAGAGAGGACTTAAGCTTTCCTTTTCCATCTGGTGACTCAAAGTCACTCATTTGTCTTATCCAGTGCCAGCTAAAGCAGAAACAAATAGCACCAGGAGGTTCTAATTAGTGTCTTGAATATATCTCATTTCTGACTATGTAGCGATCAAGAGCTTTTCTTCATGACATGTTTAGAATACTAGAACCAGTTACACAATATCTTTGCATGTTCTAAACTGAGAAACAAAATATATGCCTTATTTGTCATCATTTCGTCCAGCTTCCCAGCCTCTTTTTTATGAAGTGTTGTCTCACTCTAACCTTGCCCCATTATGTACTTCTTCTTAGTGGGCTGCAAACTACTAGATTTGGGGGAATTGTTGGGAGGAGGAGAAATATATACTGTCTATATATTGTGTTTTTTTTTTATTTATCTTCTATGGGTTTGTCTTGTTTCTCCATTTAAATTGTATGCTTAATTAAGAATAGCAACCATGCTTTTGTATGCCTCGCAGAATCTTATTGTGGTGCTGAGCACATAGGAGGCACTCAATAACTATATGTTGGATTTTATTAATGTGAGGATATGGCTGGATTTTTTTTAACTATGTGAGAGGCATTTGTAATGGAAAACACACTTGATTTAGAGTCAGAAAGAACTGGGCTTAAGTCCTTTTTTGTCATTTACTGCCTTCCAAATCAGTGGCAAATCTATACATTTCAGTTTCCTTATTTATAAGTTGAGGATTATAGCATTGGAATGTTCATTTGAAATGGACAAAAAGATTAGATGAAATGAGGCATGTGAAACATTGTGTAAATTGCATTTTATAAATTGTCAAGGGAAAAGCAAAAGGAAATTTATCTCTACAGTTCTACCCATTTCTAAATTTTCTTAGAGATTTTTATCTTGAATTTCCTGTGTCACAATCTTATCTTGCATCACAATTATTTACTGGTCCTTAATGGTAGGGACTGTTTTTTACTTTATCCTTGTAACTCAAATTCTTAGTACAATGTTTTGATTGGTAAATATTGTTGAACTGAAACAAATTGAAAACTAGTTATGTGACTGTACATAACATTCATTTGAAGGAAACTCTTGAAGATATTATGCAGAGCCTTATTAGAGTCCTGAATACATAGGAAATACTCAATAACTGTATGTTCATTTTAATTAATGTGAAAATGAATCTGTACATTTTTTTAATATTTGAGAAGCATCTGTAATGGAAAATATACTTGATTTGCAATCTGAAAGACAGAGAGGTGGTGACTTTCCCAAAGTCTAAGGCTAAGATTTGAACATAAATCTATAGACCCTTTAAAATAAAAGGGGAACAGAGAGTTTGTCCATTGATTCATTATCTTCTTATTCTCAAAATCTCAATAATGCATTATTATAGGGGCAAAAGGAATTGTAAAGACTTCTGCAAGTGCTCAAAGAGTAAATAGGATCTAAAGAAGTATCCAATATGCTCATATGTCCTGGAGATAGGTTGTTTCCAAAATAAATGCATGGATTATTGAAGCCATATTTTGTTTGCATCTTACTTAGAAAATGGGCTTAAGTTCCTATAAATAAATGAAATAATTACGGGATTGTTTTGGTAAAGGCATTGCCTGAAGATTTCATGTAAGAAAGAAATGCCTACCAGTCCATTAAAGCAACAATTCTCTCAAAAAGTGAGTTGGCGTGACTTTATAACAAATTTTTAAAAGAATGCATCACTTATTTCCTCTTGTGTTTGCTTTCTCATAAACCATTTCAGACAAGACTATTCTTCTTGTTGTTTCCTGATAACTGTTGAAATGACCACAAGATGCGTGCAAAACAAGGGTTTACACGTATGCACAAAATGCCATCATCCAAACTCATATTTTGTAGTCATTTAGGAATGTAGCTCTGGATGAGAGTGATATGCTGAAGGCATTTTGAATCTGTTATCCTTGGTCAACAAGTTACTGTTCTGGGTGAAAAGAGAATTCAGAAATGCAGCTTCCTGAACAACAGTCACCTTGTCTACATGAGAGGTCTGTAATAGAAGAGCTACTACTTTCATAAGTGTAAGTGGTTAACTTAGGGAAGATTCTTTGTCTAGTCCTTCATACTATAAAACTGAGGAATTATAAACTTTGCTAAAATCAGTATTCATATATATGTATCTGAATACTAGCTATGGTCAGAAAAGAAATCATCTTATACAAGTTTAAGCAGAAAAAGCAATTAAGAAAAAAGGAATAATAAACACATGTTGAAAAAGCTACAGAAGGAACTGATGAAATTTGAATGCAGATTGAAGCATGCTATTCTTCATTTTATTTCCTCCGTTAATTTTACTGTAGTATAAGTGATGTGTCTTCTTTCACAACATGATGAACAAGGAAGTATGTATTGTATAGTATGTTTTGTATAATAAAACATGTACAATCTATATCATATTACTTGCTTGGGGAAGAAGAAAGATGGGAAGGAGGGATTGAACATGTTTTGAAAAATATTGGAAAATGACTATTGAAAATTGTACCAACATGTAATATGGAAAAAATCAAAAACTTAAAAAAAGGATAATAAAATATGATTAGATTTTTTTCCTAAAAAATTAACAGAGTTGAAACTGGAGGGGACCTGTGAAGTCATCTAATTCTAACTTCTCATTTTACTGATAGGGAAAATGAGGAATATTGAGATGGTGACTTGTTTAAGGTCACACAGGCTAAGCTCTGAACACAGATCCTTTGCCTCTTGAGTCAGGACTGAAATAAACTTTTATTAATTAATCACTCCTCAAAATTTGGTGAATCCTAGCTACTTTGCTGATACTGTCCTATTCAGATAAAAAGGAGTCATTTCTCCCTTTTAAAATGAAATTGAAACAAAATAAGTTGACTTAAAAAATAGGAAGAATATATAATCTCAATAACCACCACCCAATTTCCAGGTCAAAAAATATTAAACAACACAATAGCAAAAAGGAAAAAAGTGGCATGGAAAGAAGAGAAACAGAAGAGAAGGTACACAGTATTTTTTCCTTTTTTTCTGTGTCCTGAGATCCTTGAGGCCAAACTGTCACTATAGTGGGAGGGAAATGCATCCTTCTTTTCATTAATGGCAATAATTAATTCATCTGTAAGTAATAATAGTCAGTGGTAAAACAGAATGATTGTAATAACTCTGGAAATTGCAACAGATTTGGAGTTGGAAGGTCTGACATTATTATTCCCTTCCTGTATGACTACGGGTAAGTCACTTAACATTTCTGAACTCTAGTCTCCCAATTAAAAAAAAAAAAGATGTCATGAGATCTTTAAGCTCTAAATCTCATGACATAATTTATAGGGAGCCCAGAATCACTGGAGTTGTGCTTGTCAGGCCAAATTCAAGGTATCTCAATATTCAGAGGGCATACTTCTAATCCTCAAAACTTGTAACAAGAGGAGACCACCAAATATTCAAGAAGTAGTCTAATGTTTCTCTAATAAACTCAGTCTCAGAATTTCAATAATTTAAAAAGCCTTCAGATATTACCTTATTCAGAGTATCACCCTTTCGAATTCATAGACACTTCCCTTAGCATTTCATTGAGAGAAATAGGTAGACCTGAGGAATATTACTGATGAGTATACAATCATCTTGGGTTCTTGCAGTAAGTAGCATCCTCTTCATATTGACCAATAAAAGCAAGTGGACAGTCCTGTTAGACCCATTTTTGTCCATTTCATTTGGCAAAACTGTATAAGATAGGGAGAGAGGACCTGGGTCTTTAAGGGGGAAGCCATGAATACTATCTTAGGACGAAGGCATATGGTATCCTACATGTACTTTTGTCCACATAGCATATGTATTATAGACAAGTTCCTGGATTCATGTTCTGGCACTAACCATTAAGAGGTAATTTGATAACTGCATGGAAGCCACAATGAAAAAAATCAACATGGTACATAGTTTTAAGTTCTTGTATCTCATCTTTTCTAGACAATGATGAATGAGAATCTATTCTCCTGGACAGAAATGTGTATGTTTGGGGATGAGAAGATAGATGTAGATTTCCTGAATGGCTCAAAACTAGCATTCAACCATCAAGCCAGAGAAAGTAGATTTCCTGAGCAGTTTCAGTTTCTGATATTTACTTTCCAGTAATGCTAAGTTTAAGAGTCCTAGATCCTAGCCCTCTAACAAAAGAAGCAAGTTTCTCAGCAAAGTCAGTTAACCCTGTTGGAGATAAGAGGTAGGGAAACATCAGTGGGCTAAGAGTCCTGATATAGGAGACCATTGGAGCTGGCTCTGTTTTTCCCTGTTATTATTAATTACTTGAATATTGTAGAACTTATGAAAAAAATGTTTCCATTTTAGTGATCCCAGGTTCATTCTTCTTAAGGATTATTCCACTCTCTCAATAAAGTACCGTATATTTGGATGACTGCATGGGTTGAGACCAAAGAGGGACTCAACCAGATTTATTTGGGGGGGTAGTTGCACCTCTAGAAATACAAAGCTGATTCTTTATCTGAGGGAATTTCAAACCACAGGGTGGTGCTATATGTTTAGAAAATTTTAGGACTTGGGGGAAAGTGGAACTCATCAAAGAGGTAGAATTGTATTAATCAGTTATGTGTTATTTTGAGTTCTTTATGGTTTTGTCTTAATGTTTATGAGCTCCTGTGAGTCTTTTATGTATTTTAGATTATCTGTGATTCAGAATAAAGACTGCCCTTGCATTATTTTAAGTATTCTGGGTATCCTTTATCCAAGTCCATAGTGATATGATTTTAACTATATTCAGAGATTTCCCAAACTCATCTCTGGTAGGGGGCAGCATGACCCTAAGAGATCATAGACTTACATTACTGACCCAGTCTGTATAGCCCCAGAGTGTAGGGCATTTTAGGACAGGGGTTACTACTAATTAAACTTATCACCATAGTTAATTGGAATAGGAGAGGTTATCTGCACTAGAGACCAAGTATCCCCAAATACCTGAACTCTGGGTTTACACAAATTGACTTGTACCTTGGGAAGAGGTACCTTTAAAAACCTGTATTCACTAATTTGAATTTCTTAGAACATCAGAATATAGTTCATGTCCAGATCTCTATAGAAAATACATTTAGAACTAATTATCATGAAAGCACTAGAAGCAATAATACACATAATAAGGAAGATTTAAGATCGATCACTAGAGCCAACCACTAATCTTTTGGTAAACTGTTACTTCTTCAGGGACCATTCTGTAGTACTACACTGTGACTGAGATGCCACCACATTTTAGAGGGAAAAAAGTCAAAAGAAAAGAAGAAAACATGTAACAATACTGGATAGTTGAACTTTTACTATTAGTCCATAAATTGTAGAAATGGAGATGGAAGTGGCTTTTGAGATCATTTACTCCTATTTAAAAATTTTTAAATTTGTTTTGACATTTTTTAAAAATTTGAGTTCCCAGTTCTTTCTTTCCTTCCAGCTCCCCTTATATATTGAAAAGGCAAGCAATGTGTTATCATTTATACATATGAAGTCATATTCAACATTTTCATATTAGCTGTTTTGGAAAAATCCAATAGAAAGCAAGAAACAGTGAAAAGAATATGCATTAATCTTCAGTCCTCTTTCTAGAGAGGGATAACATTTTTTCAGCATGAATCTTTCAGAGTTGTCTTGGATGATTGTCTTGATCAGAGTAACTAAATCTTTCACAGTCATCAGCATTATAATATTGTTCTTACTTTCTACAACATTGTCCTGGTTCTGCATACTTCACCCAGTATCAGTTCAGATAAGATTTCTCAGGTTTTTCAGAAATTAGCCTGTTCAATGTTTCTTATAGGACAATAGTATTTCATCATGATCACATACCATAACTTATTAAACTATTCCCCAATTGATGGGCATCTCTTTAATTTCTAATACCTCGTCACCATAGAAAGAGCAACTACAAATATATTGTGAATTTAACTCTTTTTCTCTTTTCTTTGATCTCTTTGGGATAGAGATCTAATAATGATTTTGCATATTTTTATAGCCCTTTGGAAATGTTACAAATTGTTTCCCAGGATGATTGGACCAGTTCAAAACTCTATCAACAGTTCCTTAGTTTATGTACTTTCTCACATAACCTCCAGCATTTCTCATTTTCTTTTTCTGACATGACAGTCAATCTATGGGCATGTGGTGGTAACAGAGTTGTTTTAGTTTCATTTACATAATCAGTAGTGGTTTGGAGCTTTTTATCTATAACCATCAATAGATGTGCTTATTTTCTTCTGAAAGCTGCCTGCTCATATCTTTGGAAAATTTATCAACTGAGAAATGACTCATTTTTATAAATTTGATTCATTTACCAATGTGAAAAGTGAGACCCTTAATCAGACATACTTGCAATAATATTATTTTTGCCATTTCCTATTTTTCTTCTAATTTTGGCCACAATAGTTTTGTTTATGCAAAAACTTTTAAGTTTCAAGTAATCAAGTAATTTCCTATAATATTCTCTTTCTTAACTAGTCATAAATTTCCCCATTATTCATAGATCTGACAGATACATTTTCCATCCTCTCTTTATTTGGTTATGATATCATCCTTTATGTCAAAACCTTGAGCACATTTTGGCCATATCTTGATATGTAGTATGTGACATTGATTTATGCAGGTTTTGTGAAACTGCTTTCCAGTTTTGACAATAATTTTTGGTTTTAATGAAGAGATTTTATCCCCAAAGATTTAATCTTTGGGTTCTTATTCAATAAAAAATTATTTTGATGATTATTACTTTATCAAATAGTTTAATATATGGTAATGAAAGGGTATCTTTGTTCATATATTTTTTTCATTGCTTCCTTTGATATTCTTGACTTTTTATTCTTCTAGATGCATTTCATTATTTTTTTACTCTGTAAATAATTTTTAGTAGTTTGGTATAGCACTGCATAAGCAAATTAAGAATTAAAATGGTCATTTTTATTATATTGGCTTGACTTACTAATGGGCAACTAATATTTTTCAATTATTTAGAACTTGCCATATGGGAAAAGTTTCTTAATTGTGTTCAAATATTCCTGAATTTTACTTGACATGTACATGTGAAGTATTTTATATGGTCTTCAGAAGTATTTTATGTTGTTTGTAGTTATTCTAGATTTCCTCTTTTTATATCATCCTGTTGGGTTTTGTTGCTAATATATAGAAATGTTAATGTTTTATGTGGTTTATTTCATAGGTTGCAAATTTGTTAAAGTTGTTCATTGCTTCAACTAGTTTTTTAGTTAACTCTCTAGGTTCTCTAAGTATTCCAATATTATCTGTAAAGAGTAATATTTTTGTTTCCATATTGCTTTCAATTTCTTTGTCTTGTCTTATTGCTACTGCTAACATTCCAAAGGTAATATATTAAAAATAGTGGTAATCATGGACATCCTTGTTTTGCCCCTGTTTTTATTGGGATGGTACCTAATTGTTCATATTACAGATAATACTTGCTCTTAGTTTTAGATAGATCCTATTTAGCATTTAAAATATATTTTATTTTTCCTAATTACAAGTAATAACAACTTTTAATGTATGTTTTCCCAAATTTTGAGACCTACAATTATCTTAAAGACAAGACCAATTTCTTTCCTTGGTTTCTGGTGTTTTAAAATAGGCTTATTTTTTTTTTAATTTTGTCTGAAGCTTTTTCTGCATCAAATGTTATAACCATATGATTTTTAAAATAAATAACATGATAAACTATGCTCATAGTTTCCCTAATATTGAATTACTTCTATAGTTCTGGTTTAAATCCCACATAGTCACAGTGCATGGATATACTACTGTTTATCTCTTTGCTTGCATTTAATTTAAGTTTTTTGCATCTGCGTTCTTTATAAAAATTAACATATAGTTTTCTTCCTCTGTTTTTTCTCTCCCTGAGTTAGATAGCGATATTATATTTATGTCATAAAAGGAATTTTATAGAACTCCTTTATTTGAAAAATATTTATATATAATATTAGAATTAATAGTTAATAAAATGTTAAGTAGAATTCATTTGGAAATCCATCTGGAACTGAATTTTTCTTTTTCTTTAGGGAATACATTCATTGCTTATTCAATCTCTTTTTCTAAGATAGAATTATTAAACATTCGATTTCCTCTTTTGTTAACTGGGCGATTTAGATTTTGGTAAATATTCATCCAATTCACTTAGATTGACAGTCTTACTGGCATGTAATTTGGCAAAATAACTTAATAATTACTTTAATTTCATCTTTGTGATGCATTCCTCCTTTTCATTTTTAAAACTGATAATTTAATTTTCTTTTTTAAAAAGGAATCAAATCAATCTAATAATTGATTAAGCAATTTCATTGTATCCCCCTACCCCATAAAACCACCTCCTCCTCTTATTTACCAGTTTAAATATTTTAATTTCTCCTTTAATTTTTAGGATTTCTTTGGAGTTATAACCCACAGATGCACCTTGAGATTTTTTCCATTAATTTCCTTGATATTCTTGACCTTTTTTTTCTCTTCAGTATGAATTCTGTTATTATTTTTTGTAGTTTTATGAAATAATTTTTTGGTAGTTTCATTAGTATAGCACCAAATAGGTAACTTAATTTAGTCAGGATTATCATTTTTATTATACTGACTTAGCCTATCCATGAGCATTAATCTTTTTCCAATTTTTCAGGTCAGATTTTATTTGCATGAAAAATGTTTTGTAATTAGGTTCACATATTTGCTGGCTTTGTTTTAGAGAGAATATTCATGAGCATTTTACTTTGTCTATAGTTTCTTTAAATAGAATTTCCTTTCCTTTGTCTTACTGTCAAACTTTGTTGGTGGTAAATAAAAATGATAATGATTCATGTGGATTTATATGTACCTTTGTGTATTTTATTTCCTACAACATTGATAAAGTTGTTCATTGTTTCTATTAGTTTTTTGTTTGATTCTCTAGTCTCTATATATACAATCATGTCATCTGAAAAGAGTATAGTTGTGTTTCCTTATTAGATATAGAAATCCTTCAAGAACTGTGGAAGTAGAAACACAGAAGAAAATATATGATTGATCATATGGTTCAATGGAGATATGATTGGGATTATTGACTTTAAATTATCACTTTATTACAAATATTAATAATATAGTAAACGTTTGGAACAATGATATATTTAAAACCCAGTGAAATTTCTCATTGTCTCTGGGAGTGGGGAAGGAGTTGGGGAGAGAAAGAAAATGAATCATGTAACCATGGCAAAATATTTAAAATTAATTAATTAAATAAAAATTTTTAAATTAAAGAAATTTAATTACATCTGTGTTCATTAAGAAGATTGGTCTATAGTTTTCTTTCTCTGTTTTTTTTTTTTTGGTCTTCCTGCTTTGGGAATTAGTACCATATTTGTGTCATAAAAATTATTTGGTAAAACTCCTTCTTTGCTTATTTTGTCAAATAGTTTATATAGCATTGGAATTAGTTGTATTTTAAATGTTTGATAGAATTCACTTTTAATCCATCTGGCCCTGGAGATTTTTTCTAAGGAAGTTCTTCGATGTTTTATTCAATTTCCTTTTCTAAAATGGGATTATTAAGTATTCTATTTCCTCTTTTGTTAATCCAGGCAATTGATATTTTTTTAAAGTTTCATTCATTTCTCTTAGATTGTCATATTTATTGTCATATAATTGGATGAAATAACTTCTAATGATTTCTTAATGATTGCCTAAATTTCCTCTTCATTAGATGTGAGATAACCCTTTTCAATACTGCTAATTTGATTCTCTTCTTTCTTTTTTAAGTTAGATTAACCAATACTTTATTTTATTTGTTTTTTTTCAAAATACCAGCTCTTAGTCTTATTTATTGGTTCAAGAGTTCTTTTACTTTCAATTTTATTAATTTCTCCTTTGAATTTTAGGATTTATAATTTAGTCTTTATTTGAGGGTTTTTAATTTTTTAAAATTTCTTGTTTTTCTAGGTTTTTTTCTTGGTTGTATGCCCAGTTCGTTGATCTCCTCGTTACCTTTTTTGTTAATGTATGCATTCAGGGATGTAAATTTTCCTGAGTACTGTTTTGGCTGTATCCCATAAATTTTGCTATATTGTCTCATCATTGTCATTCTCTTCAATGAAATTAATAATTGTTTCTTTGATTTTTTCTTTGACCCACCAGTTTTGGAGAATTTGATTATTTAATTTCTAATTAATTTTAAATTTGCCTCTCCATAAACCCTTACTAATTATAATTTTATTGTATTATGATCTGAAAAAAGTTGCATTTATTATTTCTCATTTTCTGCATTTGTTTACAATGTTTTTATGCCCCTGTACATGGTCAACCTTTGTACATGTACCATGTGCTGCTGTAAAGAAGGCATATTTCTTTTTATCCCTATTCACTGTTCTCCAGATATTGATTAACTTTAATTTATCTAAAATTTCACTCCTCTTACTTCTTTCTTATTTATTTTTACTTTGATTTATTTAGATCTGATAGGGGAAGGTTGAGGCCCCTCACTAGTATAGTTTTACTTTCTATTTCCTCCTTAAACTCCAATAGTTTCTCCTTTGAAATATGGATGCTATACCATTTGGTTCATATATATTGAAACAGTAGGGTATACTGAGGTGTGTGGATGTTGAAATCCCCTAAGTGGCATCTCAGTCCCCGTTCAGTACAGTAAGGCAGTTGGTCCTTACCACAGTAGGCCAGAACACAACTCAGACTTCCAAGCAGTTGTTGATATAAAAACTAACAAGTTTATTGGTAAAACAAAATGTAGGGAGGGAGGGAGGGTTTAGTAATGAGGATGCCCTAATCACTACAGTCTCTCACTTCCTTCTTCCAAGTTCCTTGCAAGGTGAAGCCTTCTTTTTCTTGATCCTCCCTTTCTCTCCCTGCTTCTTGCTCATATGGTCAAAGCCTTCTCTATCAAGATGTGACAGGTTTCAAGATGAAAAAGGATGAATTCTAGATGTCTGAGTTCAACCCGACTGAGCTGAGCCTGAGGTTTACCCCTCAGTCCTCACACCAAAAACTGACTCTGGACAATGAATTTCTTTGTCAGGGTTGAGAGTATGTAGGATCTTCTTCAGGTATATTTCTTCTTGTGAGAAAAGGTACTCCCAAAGGAAATCAAAAGTTTTCCCTTCTCTCACCAACAGGCTTAGTAAAACAGGAGAAGCAGAGATCAACTCCTTCCTCTCTCAGCTCCAGGACAGGAGGAACACAGTTGGTCATTTCTCCTTCCAAATCTGTCCTCCCACATTCCAGAGTCTCTCTAGAGTTCCTAGCATGTGGTCATGCTAGCCTTTGCAAACCAACTTTAACTTTACTTAAATTCATTTCTATTTCTATTACTTCTATCATAATAATATATTGAGTACTCATATTTCTTCATTGTCTATACTGACTTTTATCAGGATAATTACCGTTTTATCTCTTTTTACCAGATCTATTTTTTCTTTAGCTTTGTCAGAGATCATGATTACTACTCCTGTCTTCTTTTTCTCAGTTGATGCCCAATAAATTCTGCTGTAGCCTTTTACCTTTACCTTGTGTGTGTCTACCTGCCTCATTTGTGTTTATTGTAAACAACATATGGTAGGTTTTTGTTTTCCAATACACTCTGCTATCTTCTTCCATTTTATGGGTGAATTCATCCCATACACATTCAGAATTATGATTATAATCTCTTTTTTTCTTCTTTTTATACTGCCCTTTCTCCTTTCACTATTTCCTTCCACACCAGTGTTTTGCTTTTCATTAGTTCACCTTTCCCCACCCTTATTTTATTCCCCTTCCCACCCACTCCCTTCTTATTCCCCTCCTACTTCTCTTTAGTTTCTTTTAATTGTGTCCCTCCCCCCCCACTTTTCCCTCTCTTATATTACTCCCTTCCCCACACCCCATTTCTTTATTCCCCTTCTACTTCTCTATAGGGTAAGATAGGATTCTATAACTCAATAAATCTGGCTGTTCTTCCTTCTCTGAACCAATTCCACTGAGAGTAAGGTTTGAGCATTATCTGTCATCACTCTTATACTCTCCTTCTTATAATATTATTCTCTCTACCCCATCCCATGCACTTCTTTATGTGGTATAATTTACACCATTTTACCTCTTATTTTGCATTTCTCTTAGTATAATCCTTTTTTCCCCTAATTTTTTAAAATATCATCCTAAAGAGCTTAATACCACACCCTCTGCCTATATATATATATATTTTTTTTTCCTATCTACTAGGATAATGAAAACACTTTTTAAGAGTTACAGATATCATTTTTCCATATGGGAATATCACCAATTTGACCTTATTAAAGTGCTTAAATCCTTTTCTCTATCTTATTTATCTTTATATGGTTCTCTTGAATTTTATATTTGGACATCAGATTTTCTGTTTAATTCTGGTCTTGGCAATCTTCTATTTTATGAAATGCCCTACTTTCTTTGGAAGTATATAGACATTTTGTGGGTAGGTGATTCTTGGTTGTAGACCTAGTTCTCTTAAGTTCTGGAATATCATATTCCAAACCTTGAGGTCCTACAGGGTGGAGGCTGCCAATGCCTGTGTAATCCTGACTGGGGCTCCATGATATCTGAATCATTTCTTTCTGACTGCTTTCAGTAATTTTTCCTTGACCTGGAAGCTCTTGAATTTGGCTATAACATTGCTGGGAGTTGTGATTTGGGGATTTAATGTAGGAGGTGATCTGTGGATTCTTTCAATGTCTATTTTACCTCATGTTCAAGAATATCAGGGCAGTTTTCTTGGATAATTTCTTGGAATGTGATGTCTAGGTTTTTTTTGTTATTGTTCTAGGCTTTCAGATAGTCCAATAATTCTCAGTTTATCTCTTCTGGATCTATTTTCCAGGTCATTTGTTTTTCTCAATGAGAAATTTCATGTTTCCATCTTTTTAAAATTCCTTTGATTTTGTTTTATTATTTCTTGATGTCTCATGAAATCTTTAGCTTCCACTTGCCGAATTCTAGTCTTTAAAGCCTGATCTTCATCAATGATCTTTTGATTCTACTTTTCAATTTGTTCTATTCTGCTTTTCATGGTCCTTTTTTCATCATTGGCCTTCTTTGTCTGTTCCAGCAAGTCAATTCTGGCTTTTAATCTGCTTATTACTTCATTTGATTTCTCTGTCTCTCTTTCCATTTGGGCAAAATTGCCTTTTATGCTGTTTTTTCTTTTTTTTATATTACTTTCATTTCTTTTCCCCACTTTTCTTCTCATTTTTCTTCTATCTGTTTACTTGGTTCTTGAATTATTTTTTTAGTTCCTCCAGAGCTTGCAACCAGTTTCCATTTTTTAAAAGAGAGTTTGCATGTACTTACTTGTTTCTGACCCTCTCCTCTTGTTTCTGTTTTTTGTTCTATTTCTCAAAAAAAATAAAAAAATAAAGAAAACTTTAAAGAAGATTCAGCTTTTTGTCCAAAACAAGATTTTTTTTCTCTACTTCTTATTTTAACTATTTCCAGGTTGCTGTTTTTCCCCTCTGTTTAGTGGGTGTGAAAAGATTCATAGAGATTAGAGTTAGAAGAGATCTCATAAATTAACCTAACCTTCCTCATTTTGAGGAAACTGAGGTCCTTAACATTTTGTATTAATTAGAAATCTTGTGCCTTTGAACTATATCTCCCAACATTCCTTTCCTTGCACTCCCACATTTGAGTCTTCACATGTTGTTTATAAGTTTGCTGCAAGTTACAGTCTCTCTCTTTTTTTCCACTTGTGCAGTTAGGTTAGCACCTTTTCTACTCTAGCTTTTTACTTTAGTTATTATTAATACATCTTACTAAATATAATACCTGGAGTATTTCAATATTAATTTTAATTCTCACAATTTCATGACTTCTTTATAACAACAGAGGCAAAACCAAGAATATAAGTCATGTTCTCATCATTGAGAAAAGACCAAGATGAACAAACTGCTATTAATTACAAGAATTTCAATAGTTTTTTTATGTCTTCCTATTCTCACAACATATTCCAATCCACATTTCCTATTGTTTTGATAAAAATCTCACAAACAGATCTACATATTCATTTTATTCCTTTCTTTAAAAATATCTATTGTATCCAGAATAAAGTCCAATCACCCTTGTTTGGGATATGAGACAGTTTACAAATTATAGCTACTCTACTTTTCCATTTTTAATTCATATTATTTTTCACTATGCATTGTTATAGCTAAACTAAACAACTCTCTGACTCTTCAACATTGATATTCTCCAGGCTCCCAGATTGCACAATGGATTTTGCACTGGAGTTGGCATCAAGAAGACTGAATTCAATCCAGCCTCAGTCACTTCCTAGTTATGTGGTCCTAGAAAAGTCACTTGCTCCTCTGTTTGCCTCAGTCTTCTCAAATTTAAATTTGGAATAATACCACCTAATTCCTAGGATTGTTTTGAGGACAAAATGAGTAAAGATTTGTAATGTCCCTGGAACATAGTAAACAATATGTGAGGGCTAGCTATAATTATGTTCTTCCATAATAGCTGGAACATCCTCCCAATACTCCCTTCCTAACTCCAATTTTTAAAGTTTAATTTAAATGACAGCTTTTTCAGGAAAATCTTTCCAAATTCCAAGCTTGGGAACATTTCGCCCCTCAAAATCTCACATAGTATTTTGTTGATAACTTTCTAATGATTTTGTAATGTAACATTTCACATTATGGTTATTCATATTGATGTCTTCTTAACCTCTTGCCACTCAGTAAACTTCCTGAAAAAAGAACTAGCCTAAACTTGATATTTACCTCAGGACTTAGCATAATCCTTTGCCCCTAGTACACCCTTAGTAAAGGTTTATGTATTGATTGCTAAATAACAGGTAAAGATGAATGTCCATAGTAATAAATTATAGCTGTTTCAGTCACAGCATAGTTAGGGTTATAGATTGAGATTTAGGAAAAGGTGAGTTGTATTCACATTTTCAACACTTAACAGGTGTGTAACCTTAGGCAATTTTTTTAGCTTTTACCATATTCAATCTTATCATCTATTAAATGGGTATAATAATACCATCTATCTCATAGCATTGTTGTGAGACTGAAATGTATTACTAAAGGTTAAATGCTTTGCAAAAAGAATTATAACAAAGTCAGTTATTGTTATTGCTTTATATATTGCTTTCTTTGAAGAAGAATTCAATGTTGATAATATTATTCAAATCAGAGTTCATTTTTTAATATTACATTTTAGCCTTGACAAAAAAGGCTTAAAAATTCATATTCACCTTAGTTAAATACATGTTTCTGGATTACATGGCCAAATAGGCATATAATAGATCCTGACACCTGTTTGTGGTGTAATCTAATTAAGGCAAAGGAACTGTGAGAGAAAAATGTATAATTATATATTAATATCTTCTCTATATTGGTCCAAATCTATCTGTGTATGCATCTTGCTATGTTTACCAATTTCTTTCTATGTATATAAGAGAAAATTACATTATTTTACTTTTTCATTTTAGATTATTTCACTTCTTTCCAGTCTTGGCTCTCTGTCTCAAAATAGTTACTGATTTTTTGTTTAAGTTAAGGTATTTGCATTACGCTCTGTTTTTTGTGTTTAAATCTTGGATGGATGAACTTTAAGAGACTTGATTTAGTTAAGCATTCATATGCTACTAGCTTTTTCATATTTAAATAATTTTAAAAGAAAATCCTGTCATAACATTTATTTTTATCTTCATACTATTATATACCATATCATATAAGGTTCCTTCCAGCTTTACATCTATAATCCTATGTATATTAGAATCATAATGTTAGAGCTAGAAGTGACCTTATGGATCATCAGATCTACCTATCTTATTTAAAAGATCAGGATGGATAATAAGGCCTATGTAATGAAATATATATTGTTTTATACTTAAATGATTTATGAACATTCTCTTTATTGAAAAAATAAGAACCTCTTTTAACATCTGATCTAGTAGGAAAAAAACTTTTTGAGTTATTATCAACAAAATCTTCATTATTCTGGGGCCAATATTCGTTGGGACTCAGTTCCTTTCCCTTCTATCTTTGTCATCTTGCTAGAGGATAGGGGTATAAGTCGCTTTTGGTCTTCAACTCAATGCCTTTCTATTTTAAGGTTTGAGCTTGCATCTATGGGTACAATTTTTGGGAACCCAGGATCTTTGCAATGACATGATGAAGCACTAGAGGAGAACTTTGCACATACTATGATATGTTGTCATAATTTAAACACAGTTTTGATGGTTCATTTAAAAATTGTTTCTTATCTTTCCAAACTAGATTATAAGTCCCTCAAGAACAATAATTCAGAGTATGCTCTTCTGTGTGTTATTCCCAAGTGCTTAGACCATAATAGTAAGGTGCTTGATAAATATTTGTTAATTTAGTGATCTACCCAAAGTCATCATGGTAATTTTCAATTTGCTCAACTTACTTTGTTTGGGATGTGTTTAGTACATTAAATTTTTGGTATCAAATTAACAACAATACCACATAACATTTGTATTTTTTCTTAAAATCTAAAGTTCATGAGAACTTAAAATGAATTAATCCTCAAATAATCTTTGTAAGCTTTTCCACAGTAATTATTCACTTTCCACATATTATTCATATCCAGTTTGTGAGAGAAAGAGGTACTATTACTTTAAAAAAGGAAAACAGTTATTAAGCACCTAAGCGGTGTATAATTATTATGTTATTTGATCATAATATGAACTGAGACACAGGTGCTATTATTTATTCCCACTACAGATAAGGAAATTGAGGCAAACAGATATTAAATGATTTCCTCAGTATCTCATAAGTAGGAAGATTCTGAAATCAGAAACGGAATTTACATTTTCCTGTTTGCAGGCCCTGTGGTCTTTCCAAAGTGCCACCTGGCTGCCCTAGAGTCAGAGAATAAGTAACTAGCTAGGTGAGGGTGCCCATAGGCCATCCTACTGGTTATAATTTTAATGGAGTTTATGCCCCCAAAATATCATCACTCACTGGGTTTTTTTTTTAAGTTTACATTTTTTTAACATTTATTAATATTCATTTTTAACATGGTTACATGATTCATGCTCCACCTTTCCCCTTCAACCCCCCCCCC
>NC_058132.1:322078151-322099779 GCF_016433145.1 Gracilinanus agilis | reverse complement strand
CCTAGATGTGGACTCTGGAGCTGAGACTAAATTGGCCCTCTCATCAAAGCCTGCAATTTGTAGATTCTACATTATTTGTTCAAGAGTGTCTATGCTATCCCTCCAGACTGAGCCAGAAAAGTCAGAGATCCTCCTCCCTAGTTGTCTCTGACCACTCAATTTTACTTCCAATTCTTAATAATTTTTGCTTCTTTTAAAACTAATTCTGTGGAGTTATTTTTAATTGTTTTTGGAGTATTAGGAGTTTGAGAAAGTTTCACACTCTACTCTGCCATCTTTGTACAATCCTAAAATATTTCTTTGTAGGGAAAAACATGTAAATGTACACTAAAATTAAATTCAAAAAGATTATTAGGCAACTGGTCATACTTTAAATAAACGAGATATCTAGATGGAAATTCATATGGCACAAGAGACATAATATTATAGAAGTATGAAATCCATTCTGTAAGTCAAATAGAATAATCATTCTTCTTACTTTAAAGTCACAACCTACATATATATATAAATATATATGTGACATAATATATATATATATATTTATATCATTTTTCAGCCTGTGATGATGTTAGATTTCATATCTATATATATTTATATATATATATATAAACATATATGGTATAACATATATAACATATGATGTTAGATTTTATGTGACATGAAATCTAACATCATCACAGGCTGAAAAATGATAAGCATGAAATATAAAATGAATATCATCATACTATAGAAGATCTAGAAACAAAAGGGCCTTTACAGGTCATATAATACAATCTTCTTCTTTTATAAACCACAACCTTATTATACTCTAGAGGCTCAGGTCAGATGACATCTGAAGTAATAATAGCAATAACTGACATATAGTTAGATTTAAGATTTATAAAACACTTAACATTCATTATCTCATTTCCCTTTCATAATAATTGTCTGAGGTAGGTACTATGGACAATTTTAAAATTTAAATAAGGAAACTAAAATCTCAGAGACTTTGTGACTAGTCTGTGGCCACATAGCAAATAATTGTCAATAGTGGGATTTGAACCCAAGCAACTCTCTTATAGTCCCAAACTCAGCACCTTTTTTGATACATCATACTGCTTTTAATTGCATTTAGTTCAAAACTCAAACTTTAGGAAAGAAATTATCAACCAGAGTGTACAGGACTATCTCCAGTATATAGAGAGTAGGAATGTATAAATTATGTTATATAATTTTCATTTGAAGTAATTGAGAATATATAGAATAGTAAAAAAACATATTTTAAGAGAAATAGTAGATGATTTCAAGTCATCAAAACTTCACATAAAAGATAAAATAGGCTCATTTCATTTAGTCTGAGAAAGTAGGAAGAATGAGGTGAAATATGATGAAGGGGAATTTGGGGCTCAAAATATTGAAAACTTTTAACATTTGTTCAGCAAAAAATTGAGAAAATAGGTGATTTCAAATAATCTTGTGAAGTGATATTAAGTAAAGTGAGCAGAACTAAAAGAACCATTTGTACTATAATATCAATGTTATAAAAAGAACATATTTTAGAACTTTAAAAAACTAATGAATAAGTAAATAAATAGAAATGAAGGATTCATTTATATATCACAACAAATAATTTTGGAAGCTGTAGGAACTCTCTAATATTAAGACCATTCATAATTCCAGATTGCCAGTGATAAAAACATGCTATATATCATAGAAAATGAATAGATTTAGCATGCAGAATATAACACACACATACATTTATTTAGGTATTTATTTATCTGTCATATTTAATATAATATATTTATCCTCCAAAATTTATTTTTCCCTTTTTAATGTAATATAAAGGAAAGAAAATATTTCTGTTAATTTAAAAAATAAAGCAGTAAAGTGAAATGTGAAATATTGCATGCACTTTCAGATGAGATCACTGAACTATTAATGTAATCCACCAAAAGTACTCAATTTTTTAAAATATGAACTGTCTTATCATTCCTTCCTTGTCCTAGTACTTGTAAATGTTTTTATTCAGTATAAGAAGATTATTTATTGTTCCTTTTAAATTCCATATTTGATTCAGTTCAGTGTTTAATACTGACTTTGTCATCCACTATGTTAGCTATCCCTTATATATTTGTAGCAACAGCAAATTGCGTAAGCTTGCTATTTTCTAAGACATTGAAAATGGAGTGAGGAGAATAATAAAAAATGAAGTCAATTTTATAGGCCAAATAAAAATGATGGGCAATGACCAACCATGATTCTGAAAACTATTGATGAAATCTACTGCCTATTTTCTAGTAGAGAGGTTATATACTTCCTTAGGTTCTATAATGGGACATATGATTTTGGGGCATTACTTATGTGGAAATTTGTTTTATTCAACTATACATTTTTTTGTTGTTTTGAGCACCTTATTTTTCTTTTTATGGGGAGGAGAGATAGAAGGGAGAGAAAGTATATTGTTCATTGAAATAAATTTAATTCAAATGAAGGATATGAAAACATAAGTCCCTCTTGCTTTTGTACAATCAGAAGGAACAGATAGACAGATGTTCCCTTATCTCTTATTATATGTGTTCCAACCAGTAGTTTACTTCCTCCAAACTAATCACTTCAGTAGTAATGCTCTAGTGCTCTGTCAGCATTTATCAATTGCTGCTCCTGGAACATTTTTCCAAGTCTGTAAAATTATCACTACCAAAACAAGTATAACCAAAAATTTAAAAATCTGACTTTCCTCTTCTTTTACCCTTATATTATCCCACTCCTGGATCTGTTTTCTTTCTTGCTAATAGCTACTATCCCTTGTACCACAAAATATCATTATAATAGAGCTATGGATCCTATGCAATGCTAATTCCAAGCTAACCAAAATGGGTCCAAAGTCTGGTACTCAGCTTTTGTATTGTAAACTTGGTGAGAATTGTTTTCTAGGGGACTTCATATGTAATTCTAATCAGAATCTCCATTCCTCCATATCATAGTCTTTAGTAAAGAATTTAGATATTTTATCAGACTACAGAATACGTTGGTCTGGGTAAAATAGTGTCAGTGATTTCTAAATTGTACATTTTTCACAAGTCTCCAAATACCACAGATCAGTAGGTAAACAAGGAGATGAGAATAAGATTCCTTAAGGGAAAAAGCCATAGTTTGGAAAATGGTTCCACCAACCCATATACAATTGATGGAAATGTTTCTCTTTTCCTGAGGCAAGCAAATTACTTCCAGTTACCCCAAATCTCATTGACTTTCCAAGCACCTAGAAAATGCTTCAAGCCACTAGAGAATAGGACCTCATTTGACAGAATACTATCCACTGCTTCAAATTTCCTGTTAAAATGATCTATTATACTGAGGGATTTCAAAGTGAGATCTCCAAATTTTTAGAGGATACTAAGTTGCTCAAAATGGAGGAATGTTGAGTTAGAAACCCCTGGCAAAGTTTTATGAGTGACAAAAGGAGACAGATGAGCTCCACCATGAACAAAAGATAAAAAAATTTTCCTACATCTTTTTTTTTAATTTTTTTTAAACCCTTGTACTTTTCGGTGTATTGTCTCATAGGTGGAAGAGTGGTAAGGGTGGGCAATGGGGGTCAAGTGACTTGCCCAGGTCACACAGCTGGGAAGTGGCTGAGGCCGGGTTTGAACCTAGGACCTCCCGTCTCTAGGCCTGACTCTCACTCCACTGAGCTACCCAGCTGCCCAATTTTCCTACATCTTAAGGATGTAAGCAAATATGCATGTTGCAGTTCTGGGGGTGAGACATTTGAGAGAGGATTTGGATCAAGACTAGGATCATCTCTGAAGTCTCCAAGGTATCATATCCTACCAGCTCTAAAGTACAAGGGCTTTATTCCCCACCCTAACTAGCTTAATTAAAAGACACCCTGAGCAATTTTTGATTTGCTTAGAATTGTCAAGCTACTTACCACATAAGATTTACAGATGGAAGGAACCTTAGAACTCATTTTGTCTAAGGCTATTATTTTGTAGAAGAGGATACAGAATTACAGAAGAGACATGATGTGCCCATGAAAACACAGAAGCATAGCAAGATTTGTTCAAATGTTCTCCTCTGGCCCTCTTTCCATAATATCATATATGTTATAGGCCTATTGTGAGAAAAAATGCAAATATTAAATTAGGTATTGATATTATTATATTAAATATATACTCCTCACTAATGGGAAGGAATTGACTTGGAATTTGCTTATAGTATCTCACTTTAGACATTGTTAATATTCCCACTTAACATATGTGTACCTTCTCATAAATGATGAGGGCTGCTTTGTCCATGACTAGATTAGCTGCTATGAGCTTTTGTTGATTATATGAAAATATTTGCAGACAAACAGGGAAAGTATTTGGGAGGTAAAATTCCAATCTATATCTGTAAGTTATTCAATATGACCCCCCCCCAAAAAAAAAGATCTCTATGGGTCATTACAAGCTCTTAACTAAGAACACTGAACCAGTATTTAGATCAAAGGGATAACCACATTGTAGATATCTAAGTGGATTTATTTCAGAGGTTCTGAGAAGATCAATTTCTTATCCTTCACTTTCAAAGTGTTTCTTATTTGTTTGCTGATTTTTGTAATTGCATTTGGAAGGAACAACTGGAAAAGTTTGGTCTCTGATCAGAAATAAGACAATAATATAAATAACTCAGAGAAAACATAAAGTAGCTTAAGTTGAGTCTAAAATGTAAATTACTGACAATCAACTGAGATTTTATTAAGCATTAATTAGATAAATTCTCTTTCCAACATTTCCAATCAATGATAAAAAGACAAAGATAATTAATGATAATTAATACAAGATTTCTACCGTGAAGGAAGTCTCTTTTTCCCCTCTTTTCTCCATGACACCTAGCTATTTTCAGTTAAATTGGATAACTATTTCCTAGTCATACTATATGAATCCTCTTTGCTCCTGCTATTCCCTCCACTCTCTTGTCTCTCCCTGTCAAAGTTAAATGCCTCCTTTTAAAACTATTTATACACTATATCCTTCATGGACTTTTCCCCAATTCCTTCAACTGCATGTGATCTTCCTGTTTCGAACCCATTACTTTGATAATGTATTTAAAATTTACTCATTTAACAAATATCTATATAATACGGTCTATTAGACACTATTCTGAGATGTACATGTAAAATATTCTGCTTTTCCTACAATCATGTGTTATTATATTATCTTTCCTTGAAGATCATAACTTTTAGGGCAAGGATCATGTCATTATTTAATTTTCCATAATACAATATACACATATATATAATATATATACTCAAGAACTGTTTGCTGAACTAAATTGAATTTCTTTAGAGTGAATTGTAGTAGGAAAGGAGAAGGTTAAAAGGAAGATACTGTGCACTTGATAAGGACAACAGATTAGCCATATAAAGGTTTCAGAAAGGAAAGGCACAACATAATGAAGAAACAATTTTAAGACTTTTTATTTGGATACAGGATATAAGTTCTTGCCAAAAATGTGTTAAGAGAAGATTCCTTTTCAAGAGTAGGTCAGAATAGATGCCCTTGAAATCCTTAGTAATTTTCAGACTCTGTAATTCTTTGAATGAGAGTCAGTCATGTTTGACATATATTCCAAACCTCTCCATCTAAATTTACATGTATGTAGCTAATTCTGTTTTAGAAATCAAATGGGAACTTCAGCTTTGGAAAAACAAATGGTACAAAGAAAATTCAAAAGGAATCTATTCATCCCCAAAACTAGGAAGATAAAAATAAGAGGAGTAGTTTGTCTAAGAAAGAGGATATATAAGATCAGGAATTATCACCTTGGTGAGAAATAAGATCCTAGAAATTAATCAAGATAGAATGAGCTGATGGAATTTCAGCCCCTTGCTCTGCTCACACTTGTGTCACCAAGGCTAGGATCCAATTAAGAGACAATTTAGAATAATTAGAAACACCTAATGAGTAAAAGGTAATGAGACATGAGGTATGCCAACGACTTAACAGAACATGTGCCCTTGCTAATTAGGAAGTAAAGTACTCTCCAAGAACTCAAAAATTTACCCTTCATGTGCCTATTCTGAGATAAAAGCTTTGCCAGTGGAAAAGAGGAACTTTCAAATGAAGGGCTCTTTAATATCCTGAATCCTATTTTGAAACACTAAGACATACTTATGGTTCTATATGCCAAAGGGGTCGGAAAGAATTAATCAAAATTATTAATATTAAGACTTAATATTGTGCTTAGTCCATACCATGATGTTGTTTCTCTAACTTTGCAATTATTGGATGATTAATTGAGATTTACAGCTGTGAGAAGGATTATATAGAACTATCTTATGTTCACTAAAAACCAGAAAAAAATTTCTAAGTAAAGCAAATTGAATTTTTCCCATAATTTGAGTCTCATTTTTGTGTATTAAAAGAATGGCCTTTTCTTTCAACTTCTAAAATGCCAGTAAGAATCAGCTGCTATCACAAAAAACAGCTATGACAATAAAGTGATTGCATCTCAGAACAGGAAGGCGAGCTTAAGGGTCATGTCATCCAACATCTGGTGTTAAATATCTGATGATATTGCTTCAGGTCAAATACTACAGATATAAACCACCTCCTTGGATGAAAGTGAGGCATTTAGAGGGACATTTTGATGATAAACATTTTGTGTAAATTCAATGTTGCAATCAGTTAACGCACTGTTGTTTCAGTTAGATTCCATGGATTTCCAAGGATATAACTAGAGGCAATGTGGGTAGATAACCTAGCAAGTATTGGATTTATTATTAGTCTTACCTCTATCCTAGGTAACAGCATTAGGGAAAATCTCCACCCTACAAAACCAGTCATAAGAAAATAACTCCATTTCCTAAAAAGTTCCCAGTCTTAAATATACCCATATTAGATCATTACTTCTCTAGTTACATTTCAGATCAGCAAGCACATTGTCTTAATTGGTCACTTATTAAGTTGTTTCATTTATCAGTCTTTAGGGACACAACAATTCTGAAGTAGGTAGAAAGGAAAGAATAAAGTTTGCATACTATTACCATAAAAGAACAGCATTTGTTTTACTTACCAAGAGAACTTACATGAGAGAAGCTATGTAACTCCTCTCCTAATTGTGTTCTCTGGACTCTATGCTGGCTTCCTTGGATTTAGATTCTTTTATAAATTCATTTTTTAATTCCTGCCTAGCTCTCAGCTTTGGTTTTCCAGTGAAATCTAGCTTGACTGGACCTTATTAATTTTTTAACATTTATTAATAATCATTTTTAACATGGTTACATGTTTCATGCTCCTATTTTCCCCTTCACCCCCCGCACTCCCCCCACCCATGGCCGACCCACTTTTCCACTGGTTTTGTCATGTGTTCTTGATCAAGATCAATTTCCCAATTGTTGGTGGTTGCATTGGTGTGGTAGTTTCGAGTCCACACCCTCAATCATGTCCGCCCCGACCCATACGTTCAAGCAGTTGCTTTTCTTATATGTTTCCTCTCCTGCAGTCCTTCCTCTGAATGTGGGTAGCATTCTTTACCATAAATCCCTCAGAATTGTCCTGGGTCATTGCATTGCTGCTGGTACAGAAGCCCATTACATTCAATTTTACCACAGTATATCAGTCTCTGTGTACAATGTTCTTTTGGCTTTGCTCCTTTCGCTCTGCATCAGATCCCGGAGGTCTCTCCAGTTCGCCTGGAACTCCTCCAGTTTATTATTCCTTTTAGCACAATAGTATTCCATCACCCGCATATACCACAGTTTGTTCAGCCATTCCCCAATTGAAGGACATACCCTCCTTTTCCAGTTTTTTGCCACCACAAAAAGTGCAGCTATAAATATTTTTGTACATGTCTGTTTATCTATGATCTCTTTGGGGTACAAACCCAACAATGGTATGGCTGGGTCAAAGGGCAGGCATTCTTTTATAGCCCTTTGAGCATGATTCCAAATTGCCAGCCAGAATGGCTGGATCAGTTCACAACTCCACCAGCAATGCATTAATGTCCCAATTTTGCCACATCCACTCCAGCATTCAATACTCTCCCCTTCTTTCATTTTAGCCAATCTGCTAGGTGTGAGGTGGTACCTCAGAGTTGTTTTGATTTGCATTTCTCTAATTATTAGAGATTTGGAACACTTTCTCATGTGCTTATTGATACTTTTGATTTCTTTACCTGAAAATTGCCTATTCATGTCTCTTGCCCATTTATCAATTGGGGAATGGCTTGATTTTTTATACAATTGCTTTAACTCCTTGTATATTTGAGTAATTAGACCCCTGTCAGAGATTTTTGTTATAAAGATTTTTTTCCCAATTTGTTGTTTCCCTTCTGATTTTGACTACATTGTTTTTGTTTGTACAAAAACTTTTTAGTTTGGTCTCTGCCTTTTTTGAAATGCTTTCTTTTGCTTGGAATGGAAGGATGGTCACAGAGGATTTGGATTCTACTGCTTCTAAACTGCTATATTGACTTCACTCCCTCTTTATCCATATCATGCTTACCAGTTGTGAAGGTACCTTAGGTATCTATCTTGAACCCTTTCTTCTCCTTTCAAACTATTTCACTTAGTAATCCCATCAGCTCCCATGCATTCAGTCATCATCCCTAAGCTGAAGATTGTCAGATGCACTTATTTTGCCCTTCTTTCCTAACCTTCAGATTTTTATATCTAATTGCCAATGGGATATCTTCAATTAAATGTCCCATAAATGTTTTAAATTCAACAAATATAAAACTGAAATAATTTTCTTTCCCCCAAACCCCTCCCTTCTTCTTAATTTTCTCTTAGTGTCCAGGGTACCACTATCCTCCCAGGGATCCAAGGACACAGCATAGATCCCATCCTTAATTCCTTTCTCTCTCATCTCCCACCAGCCATATCTAATCTATTGCCACTGTCTAGCCTTTCTATCTTTGAAAAATTAAATTTCCCCTCTTCTCCTCTGGCACTACCAGAATTTTGATTCATATTCTCACACTAGTATGTTTGAAATAGTCTTTTGGTTGGTAACCTTTCAAGTCTCTCCCCATTCCAATATAACCTCCACTCAGCTGACAAAATCATATTTCTATAGTATATCTCACCATGTCATACCTCCCATTTACTAAATTCCAGTGGCTCTCTTACTTGCAGAGAATTCTCTTTTTGGTTTGATTTCATTTTCCTTGTCTTCATACTCTGTATTCCTAGTCATTGTAATTTATTGACTCTAGCTTCCTTGTTCTTCCTCATTCAAGGAATTCTATCTCCTAACTCGGGACATTTTCTCTTGCTGTTCCCCATGCCTGGTATATTCTCCTTCCTCATTTGTTCCCCTTCACATCACTGTCCTTTTCCAAGTTTGAGCTAAAATCTCTTCATTTGTGAGAAGATACTCCTGACTCCCCTTAATGCCAGTGACTTCCTTCCATTGGTTATCTCCATTTTATCATGTTATATCTTGCAGATATTGCATTCATGTTTTCAACCCCTCAAAATTGGGAGTTCATTGAGATCAGAAATTATCCTTTTTATTTCTTTAGATCCCTACTGTTTAGCACAGTGCATAGTACATAATATATGCTTAATAAATGAATATTAACTTAGTGCTTGAGGTCAGAACAAATTTTATGGGGGAAGAAAGGGAGAAACAGATACAGAGAGAAGGCCATAATCCAAGATGGATAGGACTGGGCAAGGATACCATAATCAAAGGGTAGTAGTAGAGCACTGGTTACCAGAGGAAAAGGGAAAATCAATACCGGCCACACAGAAGCAGAAGTACAGAATGCCAATTTCATCTACACTATAATTAAGAAGGTTCAGCCCTGCCCAATCAGCATCATGTAACATTTTATTCATCAAGCACTTTCTTTTTTCAGAGTTAAAAGCTCTTGTTTCTACCCTCTTCCTTGCTCCTCAGTCAGGATGTGACCTTGAAGAACTGGAAGCTTATATAACCTCATTCTCCAAATTAAAGCATCAAGCTCACTTAACAATTCTATTTGAAGGAATGATTGCTATTAAAGAAAACTGCCATACTCATTGAGAGCCAAAGGGACAAACACTATCATTAACAGAATAAAATACAAAAGGACTTTGTTCTCTCTTGAGAGACACTTAGTTGACATGGCTCTCAGTTGAGGATCCCAATGCCACTGAGGGGAGGAGTTTTGAGAAAGCCTTGGGATAGAAAGTAGGAAAGAGAAGGAAAATGGTTGAAAGATCCTTTTTTTCATTTCAGTTATTAAAAGGGGAAAGAGAGAACTGAAAGATTCAGAATAACTTGATTATATACCTTCTTTGACAAAAGAGAAAGTCTATTATGTAAGAATCAGGAATACTTTCAAAAGATAATTCTCTGCACATCCATTGGGTTAGACCACAAAGGATAAATAGCATTTTTTAGGAGGAGATATAAATCCCAGTTGTAGGATACAGGCAGAACAAGGTAGGAGTTACTATCACTAAACTGGGCATTGACTTGCACATAGTGGGTCCTTATAGAAGTTAATTAGATTGAAATAGATTGAGTTGAATTGAATTGATCTGATTTAATTAGAAAGAGTTCAGTCAATTGATTAGTGTTCTAATACTCTAGACCAGAGAATATATGGAGAAATTTGTCGTAATTGACATTTATTTGCTTTTGACTTGGAAGAACCATAACTGTTATTTCATTTGTATTAAGAACTGCTGAAAGGGAACACCTTCTACAAATTCAAATAGGGAACTATTCATAAAGTTTTAGATGCTTATGTCTCAGTAGCCTTTCAAAGTATTGATTAACAAGGTTAAAACACATTAAAATGTAATTTTTTAGAGCTAAGTGGAGTAAAGGTAAGTTCTGGTGGAGTTTCAAATAAAGTATAAGTCAAGTTTTATCTGTATGTTATGTAACCTTATACAATAACAACTCCCAAATCATGGCTCTTCAAGTTTTACAAACTGCTTTCTCCATGTGGTAAGCAAGCTCTGGCTTACTACCCCAGTATCCAGCAGGATACATCTATCTTTCAGTTTTCTAGGATATACTGAAAGGTTTGGGGTGTCCCTCCTCTAATACTATTAACTTAATCCTCCACTAGATGTGTTCTCCCAACTTTTTGGAGCCACTAACGAATATTCCATTTTTATATTCCATATTCACAGGGCTACAGGGTAGTGATTTTACTAGAGAGAGCCCAAGGTCTCTCCTCTTTAAGCATTGTCTCTCATTAGATGCCATCGATGAAAAAATTTGAAGGATCCATGAAAAAAATGCTGCCAAAAAATGGCCAAATAAATTATTTGAGGCTAACTCAGGCCTTTGAAAATGCCATCAGTTCTGGCTATACAGTTAGGCAAAAAGACTTGTCCTAACCACTTGCTCTACCAATAAAAACCAGTCTCAGAATGTCTATAAATCTTTTTTTTATTTATTTAGAATATTTTTCCATGTTTATTGTAATGCAGAAGTACAATCAACCCTGCAAAAGGCTAACTGCAGAATTTCTGGCAGTTAAGAGGGTTTAGAACCCTGACTACAGGGCAGTTGATCCTGGAGGCTTGGACAGAGCGGAAGGGCCAACTGAGCTCAGTCTTTGGGCTGAAACCTGGCCTTGAATCTATGCCTTTTCTCTTGAGATTTTGTACCTTAGCTAATTCCTATGGATCTCCCTGACCTTCCATATTTCAATCACCATTTCCTTTCCTAATTTCCTGTGGGTTTTGGGAAAAGAGTGGATTTGGGTGGTAGCAGTCAAACTTTGAAGACTTAGTTTTTCCCTAGATAAGTAGGGCTTACCCTTGATATAACTTATCTCCTGATTCATTGTGTATAATTTCCCTAACCTTTAAGGCAACAAAGCCTCCTGGGGCTGAGTGGGAGCAGGCTCTTGCTCAGTTTGCCCCATTCCTGTGTCCCTCCCCCACCTGGAACTTCTCCCTCCGTGGTTGTTAGAGAAACCTTGTATCCCTCTGTCCTTTATAACCAACCCTGAAACTTAATAAACCCTGTTGTTATTTAATCAAACCTTTTGCTAAATCATTGGTTGAATGATAAAAGAGGGATAAGGAGAGAAAGGAATAGTTTCTCTTTGGGTCCTGAGGGGAGCTGGAGGCATCCATCTTGGAGGAAGTGGTTATCTCTATACTTCCTCTGAGAAGCCCGTCTATTTCACAGACAGGGAAGAGCCTTGGGACTCTGTGTGAACCTGAGAAATTGACTAGAAAGCCCTCTAGTTAGTTTCAAACCATTTCTGACTGCCCTTAACCTTTGTCTGTAAAAGTGCCCTTCCTACCTGACATTATGTGATTCATGATTTTCCCACCCCTTTTGCCTCCCCACTCCCAGAGCTGACAAGCAATTCCACTGGGTTATACTTGTATAAACAATGTCTGTGAATCTTCAAGTATTTCTAAGGTACTTCCATTACTTGTCATCACAACTCTTCCAGATTTAAGCTTCTCAACCTCTCCACATGAAGAATTTGCAATAGCAGAGCAACCACATGCACTATGTGCTTGAGCCAGACACTATTATTCTCACAATACACCATGACAAAAAGGAGAATGTATTGTTCAATGGACTGAGTGAACCTTTTATTGTCAAATAGACCTGAGTTCAAATTTCTTCTCCAAATTATACTAGCAATAGGACACTGGACAAATCAACTTCTCTGTTACTCAATTTACTAATCTCTAAAAGGAGGATAACTATAGCACCTCACTCCAAGGGTTGTTACAAGAATAAACTGAGTGAATGTATGTAAAATGTTTTTAAAACTTAAAATACTATATAAATAAATGGGAAAATTTTTTCCATAGGTTCTATAGTTATTACTATCCCCATTTTATAGATTAGGAAATTGAAGGACAAAGTCTTCCTCAAGGTTGAATAAATAGAAAGGATCATAATATGGATTTGATTCCAACACCTCCCTGAATATAGGTCCAACCACCATACCACATTGTCTCTTAAGGGGACATCTATCTATTTAATACTACACTGATGGTTCTCTAATCAGAACTTGGGGATACTCACTACACTGCAGTGACAGACAATACCAGAGTACATTTGAAAACTTCAGTCTGCATAACAGAATATACACAACCAATGCAATAGGGGAAGATGTTACCTAGGAGCTAATGTATAATGTGAATTCTAAATCTCTTTAGTGACGTATGATCTAATGTTAATTGAAAAGGCAAAGCATTTTTTATAAGTAAATATGGTTGATTAAGGCAGGTGTACTTTTATGATGAGTGGTTGGCTTATGCATTTTAAAGAAAGGTATGCACTGGAATGCAAGAAAGAGTTGATTAAAACAACCGAAAAACATAAAACTGAAAAAAAAAAGTTTTGTGATTGTTTTGTTTAAAGAATCTCATTTTAGAACACAAACTTTCCCCCCAAAATGATATTGCTTAAACTTATCTCTTTTGGAAAAAAACGTGTCAATCTGTGCCTATGTAGAAGCTGATGAGTTGTGTCCTAGGATTTAAGCAAAGTAATTTATAGGTTTACTGTCATCACATTTGTAAAATCTTTACCAGCTCCACAGAAGCAGGATTATTTTTCTCAATTCCTTTTTCTACTGTTTTCCAAAGTAGCTTCTTGTTATTCTGTATCATTTGTCACATCTGCCTCAGAGGAAAATGGGAATGAAAAGGAACTAGAATTGAAGTGTCCTTTTGAACTTCTCCCCTCTCAACAATGTTCCTAAATCGATGAGGGCTATTGACTGAGGTAGAAGAAGGAGGGGAAAAGTAGTGACAGATTCATGTTAATAGTATCAAGAATGAGAAATGAAAACTCTTTAGAACAGACCTAGCACAAGGCATTACAATCCCTGAAGTCTTTAGTTTGTAGGTGTCTGTTTTAGTAAATATCTTTACACCATTCTGACCCAGGAAATATGAAAGAGTTATAATGCTGTTAGGGTTCTAAGTAATCCTACAAGGAGTTAGTTGTTGGAGAGTTGACATTTTCTGGTGGGGAAGGAGCCCCTGCCAAGAAGATAAACAAAGAGAAAAGACCTTAACAATGCACACATGAACAGAAGACAATTTGATAGGAGCAGTGAAGAACTTAAGACATATTGTTTAAATAATAGTACAATTAGATGCATTTAGAACTGGTCACATGGCCAGTGTTAGGGATTAATGGTTCAATGTCAATCAGGCAAGAAGCATCCACTGGAATACTCCACAGATGTGTGACTTGTCTTGTGCTATTTAACATGTTTAATAACTATGTTTGGATAAAGCATTAAATTATGCATATGTTCATCAAATAGTCAAAAAATAGTCAAAAATATGTTCATCAAATAGTCAAAACTATAATTAGTTCATATCTTTTTGTTGTTCAATGAATGATCATTTGCCAATATTCAAATGTTAACTTGACAGAAAGGATATTCTGAAGCAACCATTTGAAGTTTGATCACATGTGGGAGGCCAATAAGAGAAAAAGAGTCTCAAATAGATGAAAATCTGAGACTTCTCTTTTGACCCCTTTTATGATCCACACCTTTTCTTATTGAAAAACATTATAGGCTCTAGGAAAACTTTAAGTTCTTAGTAAACCAGCAGTTAATGAGTTAACAGCCTTTTTTCACTCATCAGAGTAAAGCTGCAGCTGTGGGCATATCTCTCTAACTGCTCCAGGCATCCCAAGGTCATGGAGTGGCAAGCTCAGGCAAAATAACTTTTAGGTAAAGTGAGGTTCATTTTTAACCTTGAGACTTTTTCTCATCCGGCATTATTTTCATAAGAAAATTATTTGCAAAACTATAACTTTATTGTGCTTTGATATGACATAGTTTGTGTTTCTGTGTAAACGCGAAGTTTCAGGGGGGTTCTTTTGTGTGAAATGAGTCTTGAAGTATGTATGTGTGTATATATATATATATATATATATATATATTTCATCTTTTTATATATATAAAACTCCATGCTCCTAGAGACAAAGCTGGAAGCATGAGCTAAAAGATCTTTAGTGTCCCTTGCTTCCTTATCAATTAAGCTGTCCTTATCAGATTATCAGAGATGATAAATAGATCTCGAGAATCAAACAGTCCCCAAAGACCACCTTGGTAGAAGAATGTGCTCTTGATTTGAGAGATTGGTATACTCGAGTCCTTTATATATTTTCTCTACAAAAAAATCATTATAAAATTGAATTGAGGTTAATTAGTTAAATGATATTGATAATGAGGAAAATATACTAGATAAGGGATCATGAGTGATTTTAGACAACCACAATCCCTCATCTATACCCCTTTATCTCTGAGGGTAGAAAAGGTTAATCATACTCTGAGCACCCAACCTGCAGTTCTAAAGAGGTTTGGAAGAGTCCTTTCTAGAATGCATCAGTGTTAGAAGGGAGCTTGGAGAGTATCTAATCCTAATTTACTACAGTAAAAATAACCTTTACAAAAGGATTGGCAGATCCTATGCTTCTTTGGAGATCATTCAAGTATACATGTTTCACTTCATCTTTTTAAGAGCAATTAAAAGGATAAAAAGTAATGTGACCACAAGTACTTCTTCAAGAAAGTCCAAAGGCTAATGCTTAATCATTCAACCTTCTTTCTTTTATTAACTGCATGTCTTTAATTAATTCCATTTTAAAGATGGAGAAACTAGAAATTCAGAAAATTGGAGTGGCTTACCTATATTAATTACTACAAATGTAGAAGGAAGGCATCTTCTAATGCCAAGTCTAGAACATTTTTCAGTGGACCACACTGCAACCTCTGGTCAGTTTAGATTTAGGTTAGTGTGGTTAGCTGGAGGCATCACATTTCAGTAAAGATGCTGACAAACTAGAAAGGGTCTGGAAAAGAGAAATCAGAATGGTTAGTGGTCTGGAGACCATGCTCTACAAATTGAAGGGACTGGGGTTGCATAGCATGGAGTAAGAAGACACATGAGAGTAAGAAGACAGAAGTGATGCCTTGAAATATTTAAGGAAATCTATACAGTTGGCCTAAGTACAGAATTTAGAGCAAGAGAATGAGATCAGAGAATGTCAGATTTACATTCAATATAGTATATTTTTATTATTTAAAAATCAGAAATATTCCAAGGCACAAGAAGCTACTTTGAGACATACCATTTCCCATTCATTATAGATTGTCCAGCAGACTGAGATTCAGATTGCCTTTAAAAATCCTTACTGCTTTGATATTCAGTCATTTTGAATCAGACACAATTTCTGGCCTCTAGCATTTTACAGTATTGTTGGGGAAATAGCACAATGTTATTTGTATTATATAATGATAACAATTTTATATAATTATAGATAACACAACACTATAATTGATCATTATCATATATGAAATAATATAATTCATTAATTCATTCATTTCTCTACCAATATACCTAACATCTCTAAAATGATATTTTTAAATTTCTTTTGATATTCTAGAACTTTTGCTCTCCCAAGGTAATTTTATTATTTTTTCTAACTCAATAAATTATATTTTACTAATTTAATTGGGATGCCATTGAATAAGTAGATTAGTTGAAGAATGATTATTCTTTTAATTATATTGGCCCTGCCCATCCATGAACAATTAATATTTTTCCAAATATTTATGTCTCATTTTTTGTGTAAAAAGTGTTATATAATTATTTTCATTTAGTTCCTGGGTTTGTTTTGGCAGTCATACTACCAAGTGTTTTATTTGATCTGTGGTCATTTTAAATAGAGTGTCTCTATTTTTTCTTACAAGACTTTGTTAATATATAAAAATGCTAATTATGTATGTGGGTTTCTTTCATATTCTGCTACTTTGCTAAAATTATTGATAGTTTCAACTAACTTTTTAGTTGAATCTTTAGGATTTTCTACATATACCATCATGACATCTACAAGTAGAGATAGTTTTATAACCTCTTTACCCATTCTGATTCCTTTAATTTGTTTTTCTTCTCTTATTGATATTACAAGCATTTCTAATACTATATTAAATAGTATTGGCAAAAATGAACATTTTTGTTTCACTCTTGATCTTATGGGCAAGGTGTCTGACTTCTTCCAATTACAAATAATACTTGATAATGGTTTTAGGTAGAAGTTCATATCATTTTTTGAAAACCATTTATACCTGTTTTGTCTTGTTTTTAATGAGTATTGTATTTTAACAAAGGCTTTTTCTGCATCTATTGATATAATGATATAGTTTTATTACATTTTATTGATACTATCAATTATGTTAGTAGTTACATTAAACCACCCTTGCATTCCCGGTATAAATACTATTTTGTCACAATGTATTATCTTTGTGCCATACTATTGTTTGGTAGAATTCACTTGTAGATTCATCTGGTCCTGATGATTTTTTCTTAGAAAATTCATTTATGGCTAGTACAATTTATTTTTCTAAAATATATTTATTTATATATTCTGTTTCTTGTTCTGGCAGTCTAGACAGTTGATTTTTGTAAGTATTCTTCCATTTCTCTTACATTATTAAATTTATTTTCATTTAATTGAGCAAAACAATCCCTAATAAATGCTTTAATTTCATCTTCCTTGGTGTATATTCGCTCCTTTCATCTTTATTGTTAGTGGCTTGGTTTTCTTCTCTCTTTTTTAAACATATTAACCCTGTGTCTAACTATTTTATTGATTTCTTCATAAAACCAACTCCTAAGTTTATTTATTAATTCAATTATTTTCCTATATTTAATTTTATTGATCTCGCCTTTATTTTTTATTTTTTTGGATTTTTAATTTGTTCCTTTTCAGTTTTTTAAATTACATTCCCAATTCACTGATCTTTTCTTTCTCTACTTTATTGAGTTAAATAGAGATATAAATTTTCCTCTGATTACTGCTTTTGCTATATCCCATAGGTTTTGATATATTGTCTCATTATAATAATCCTTTTTAATGATATTATTTATTGTTTCTATGACTTGTTCTTTAACCCATTTATTAATTAAGCAAGTTAGTTGCCAATTAATTTTTACTTGGTTTTCCCATGGTTCTTTATTATATACAATTTTTATTGCATTATGATCTGTGTTTAATTCAAGTGTTTTGTGCCCTAATATATGTCAATTTTTGCAAAGCTGCCATTTACTGCTTAAAAGAACTCTTTTCTATTCCCATTTAATTCTCTCAGGAAATCTATCATATTTGACTTATTTAAGATTCTATTTATCTCCTTGACTTCTTTCTCATTTTTTGGCTAGATTTACCTAGTTCTGAAAGGGGAAAATTAAAGTATCCTTATCCCCCCAACATATTTCTATTTATTAATATGAGATTGATTCTAAAATTCCTTTCTTATATTGTACTAAGTCCCTTCTTCATCCTCTCAACTTATCCAAATATTTCTCAATATGTACTCCATTCTAGTTATTCCTCATTTTTCGTATTCCCTTGTCCTCCTTTCTCTTTATCTACCCTTCCTTTTCTTCCTCATTCCCTTAAGGAGACTTTTAGCCTCTCCCTTATCTTATCCACTTTTCTTTTTGTTTCATTGTACCTTAAGAAAATTGTTACCCTTCTATTTGTATATGTTCTCTCTTTAACCCAAAACTAATGAAAATAGAGTTCAAGTACTACCAACCTTCCACCTACCCTTCACCTTCACTGTGGCAGTTCTTCTACTGATTCTTCTTCTTTTTTTCTATTTTTTAAAAGTTTGTTTATCTAATTAATTAATTTATAATATTTTTCTAAGATTACATGATTTATGTTCTTTCCCTTCCTTCCTCCCAACTCCCTTCCAAAGCCAACTAGCAATTCCACTAGGTTGTACATGTGTCATTGATCCAGACCTATTTCCACATTATTAACATTTGCACTAGGGTGATCATTTAAGTCTATATCCCCAGTCATATCTCCATTGAACCATTGGATCAAGCAGTTGTTTTTCTTCTGTGTTTCTACTCCCACAGTTCTTTCTTTGGATGTGGATAGTATTCTTTCTCATAAGTCCCTCAGAATTGTCCTGGATCATTGCAATGCTGCTAGTAGAAAAGTTTATTACATTCAATTGTGCCACAGTGTAACAGTCTGGGTCTTTTCCGTTCATTTAGTTCATTAAGTATATATTTTATTTTGTATAAATATGTTTAGCTTTGCTGAGTATGTTATTTTTGCTTGAAAACTCAGTTTTTTTTTGCTCATCAAAATATTGGGTTCAATGCCCTTAATTATGTTAATATTTAGGCTGCTAAGTCATGTTATTCTGACTGTAGCTCCACATTTTTTTCTCTTGGTATTCATAATATTTTCTCCTTAACCTGGGAATTATGGAACTTAGTAATGATGTCCCTGTGTATTTTCATCTTTGGGTCTTTTTATGGTTTCAATCAATGGATTTTTTTAATTTAGATTTTACCTTCTGTTTCTAGAATTCCTGGGAAATTTTTCTTAATGACTTTTTGGTGTACTGTGTCTAAATCCTATTTTTTCATCATGCTTTCCAGGAATCTAACTTTCCTTATCTTGTTTCTCCTTGATATATTTTCCAGATCAGTTGCTTTTGTGATAAGACATTTCATATTCTCCTTTATTATTTCATTCTTTTTATTTTGCTTTATTATTTCTTATTTTTTTAGAAAGTCATTAGGTTCTCCTTGTTCAATTATACTTTCTTCTTTGAGATTCTGAGTCTCTTTTTTCCATTTGCATGATCTCTCTTTTAGAATTTTCTTGATTTTCTTGCATTGTACTTTTTTCAAATTTTTCCTCAACCACTCTCATTTGGTTTTTGTTTTTAAAAGCTCTTCCATAAGTGCTTTTTGAACTTGTGCTCATTTATTGTTTTGTTTTGTTTTTTGCAGTTTTAGAAGTAGGTGTTTTAAATTTACTGTTGTCTGAGTTTGAAACCAGGTGTACTTTGTTCCAAAATAGCTACCAATAATTGGATCCTTTCTTCTCTGTTAATTTTTTTTTAATTTTGGCAATTAAGCTAATAGACTTAATTACTAGCTTTATGATAGAGTTCCAGAGTTTCTAGGGTGTTGGGGGATAGTGCCTCATCTTTCAGGATGTATTGTGTTTGTTATTTTTGGGTCCCTATTTAGTTCTTACAATTTCTATAATCCATGGTCAAGTATAATCTCTGTCTCCTGCTCAAGCCCTTGTCCATGATTGACTTCGGGTGCTTCAACCAGAGTCCCTGGGTAGTTCTGCCACTCAAAGCTATCAACCCGTCTCTTCCTGTGGCAGCAAGCTGGTACTCTACTCTACTGTGATGATCACAGCTCATGGACCTCTAGACTGTCAATAACTATATTTACCAATATATGCTCTTTCCTTACTCTTTCTCTTCTCATGCTATAGCCTATGATAGAGTAGGTGTCTAGTCTCAGTTCCTCAGACCCCCAAACTCCTTCACTAGTCAACTGCAAGGCTGAAAGCCATGCCCTTAGGGCCTGATATTCATAGTCTCTGTGGTACTTGATCTTTCTACCCCTAGATGTGGACTCTGGAGCTGAGACTAAATTGGCCCTCTCATCAAAGCCTGCAATTTGTAGATTCTACATTATTTGTTCAAGAGTGTCTATGCTATCCCTCCAGACTGAGCCAGAAAAGTCAGAGATCCTCCTCCCTAGTTGTCTCTGACCACTCAATTTTACTTCCAATTCTTAATAATTTTTGCTTCTTTTAAAACTAATTCTGTGGAGTTATTTTTAATTGTTTTTGGAGTATTAGGAGTTTGAGAAAGTTTCACACTCTACTCTGCCATCTTTGTACAATCCTAAAATATTTCTTTGTAGGGAAAAACATGTAAATGTACACTAAAATTAAATTCAAAAAGATTATTAGGCAACTGGTCATACTTTAAATAAACGAGATATCTAGATGGAAATTCATATGGCACAAGAGACATAATATTATAGAAGTATGAAATCCATTCTGTAAGTCAAATAGAATAATCATTCTTCTTACTTTAAAGTCACAACCTACATATATATATAAATATATATGTGACATAATATATATATATATATTTATATCATTTTTCAGCCTGTGATGATGTTAGATTTCATATCTATATATATTTATATATATATATATAAACATATATGGTATAACATATATAACATATGATGTTAGATTTTATGTGACATAAAATCTAACATCATCACAGGCTGAAAAATGATAAGCATGAAATATAAAATGAATATCATCATACTATAGAAGATCTAGAAACAAAAGGGCCTTTACAGGTCATATAATACAATCTTCTTCTTTTATAAACCACAACCTTATTATACTCTAGAGGCTCAGGTCAGATGACATCTGAAGTAATAATAGCAATAACTGACATATAGTTAGATTTAAGATTTATAAAACACTTAACATTCATTATCTCATTTCCCTTTCATAATAATTGTCTGAGGTAGGTACTATGGACATTTTTAAAATTTAAATAAGGAAACTAAAATCTCAGAGACTTTGTGACTAGTCTGTGGCCACATAGCAAATAATTGTCAATAGTGGGATTTGAACCCAAGCAACTCTCTTATAGTCCCAAACTCAGCACCTTTTTTGATACATCATACTGCTTTTAATTGCATTTAGTTCAAAACTCAAACTTTAGGAAAGAAATTATCAACCAGAGTGTACAGGACTATCTCCAGTATATAGAGAGTAGGAATGTATAAATTATGTTATATAATTTTCATTTGAAGTAATTGAGAATATATAGAATAGTAAAAAAA
>NC_058132.1:322037980-322070054 GCF_016433145.1 Gracilinanus agilis | reverse complement strand
ATATATATATATATATACATATATATATATATATATTTAAATAGTCTGAGCTTTCATCCCATAGTGTGTGTGTGTGTGTGTATATATATATATATATATATATATATATATATATATATATATATATATATATAAATAGTCTGCCACTCAATTGTCTCTGAGGAAATCTTAAAAGCCAGCAAGCATAATCATCAAATAACCATAGAACTAGAGACTATCATACCCCTATTTCTCTGACCACAAATATGTTTTCAGGAGTAGAGGACATAGTCTTAGTGTGTAAAGCAGGTCTTGCAAATCTAAACTGAAATATTGAGAATAGTGATTGTCACAAAGAACAGTGGTTTAATCTCGTTTGGCAGAGTTGGCAAGAAGATCAATGGTCTTTTTGCAGACCCAACATTCTTAAGGCGTTTCTTTCTTATGGTATGGAAATGAACAATTATAATATTGCAGGAAAGACAAATGGCTACAATATATACTGGGCAATATGAACTTTGAAATAATTACATTGGTTTTCCGTGTTCTAGATCTTCTCAGCTCTCCTGACCCATTTGCCTCAATTTTATCTCATATTCTGTGTATTTCACCTTGCTTGTACTTGATGCTTTCCCTTTTGACATGATGATTCATCATTTGTCTACAGTGGATTTTAAATTCACAGACTCTTACTCTGCCCTTAAGTCTACTTCCCCCACTGATTGATTCAAATGCTATACCTCCCTATCACCATATAATTTGTAGGTACCCTAAGGTCCTAGCATACTGACTGTTAACTCTTCTCCTCCTACTGAGAAAACTGGATATGAAGGAACCAACATGTGCATTGCTTCAAATTTCTCTCTAAGGTTTTAGCTGTGTGGGTGCTAAGTCAACTGAAGCCTGGGATAATTGAATTTCTGCTGGACTGGGGACTATTAAACACTTAACATGCTGAGCTGAAGATGGTCTCATCACAACCCTCATAGATCCAGAGAGACCAGATGGCTGGGGGATAGGCCAGACATACAGCAATCTGCCTTTGGGACCAGGGCCCAATTTGGTAGAGAGATGCCTCTCAGTGAGAAAGGGATAAACGAAATCGCATCTGACACTTTATATGCTCATGTGTCATCACCTACCAGGCTCTCAGCACTGCTGTCAATATTGCTAAAAATGACCAAATACTAGAAACCAACCCACAAAGGTTTTGCCATGCAGTGCTCATTCCAACATTCCTCCACTGATGAGTTCATTACCAGAAGAAGGGGAGGACTGAATCCACAGTCAGCCATTGCCTCTGCATTCACAGGGAATTATTAATGTACTATCCAAGTCTCTCCAGAGCCACTTGTTTTTTTATAGATGCTGCTGCTGAACATCATTTGGCTGGGTGGGATGCCCCTGTCATAACTGAAATTTGCCATCTCTTCCAAGGACTTGATTTGCAATCTGCAAGTGACAGAGAGAACTTTAAAAGTAATTTCCTGCAGTAGCCCATTAGCAGCACATTAATGCCTCCAGGCTCCAAATACAATCAGCAAAGCAGGGAGGTGCTTGGCCAAGTGGCATTCATTATCAGGATGAACTAAGGAAAGTTTCATGGCTCTCTGACTATTTTTCTGGGACTGCAAAGTTCTGAAGAGTGAGCTGGCTATAGACAAAACAAATACTTTTTAAAACATTAAACTTTCTGATAAGTGGAATGGAGGACTAGTTTCTGTGATTGGAAGTCGAAGAAGGATACTGACAGGTGATTTTACCAGAAACACAATCTATATCAATGCTTTTAAAAATCCCACTTATATTCAGGTATGCTGAACTGAAGTTGCTCTTCCCTTTCCTATGAAATTCTATTAAGGGTATGCTATTTTTATCCTCGGAAAGCAGGCTGACAGAGAGGAAAAGCACAGGACAAAGTCAGAAACTTGGTTAACTGTGTTCTCCATAGCACATAGACCACTTCCTCATTTCCTGCCTACACATGTCATCCTGTAGGCCACTTCCCCTACTCTTTGGCTCTAAAACTGCACATCCTTCCACTGTGCTGTGCCTGCCTCTTCACTAATATACTGGATTTATTCCTAAAACAGCTTCCCTGGCTATCCCTTTCAGAATTTTCTGTGAGCATGTCCCCTGCGTTGCCCTCCATCCCCACCTTTCCACACTGCCCTACCCAGTCCTTCATACACACAACACTCACTAATCAAGACAAGGGGGTTAAAATGCTCTTTAATCCCTATTATGACTTCCAAGCTCTCTCTACCAACATCACTCAGTTTATCTTTCCTCTTTTAGGGTTCATTTTATTCTATATATATACGATCCAATCAAGATGGTGGGAGCTTTGGCTTTAAGACCTTTAAGACCTTTAAGACATTCTCCATTTTTTCCTCATCTCGTTCAATGCCTGATTCATGATCTTTTTCTCCTTTCCAACTACTACCCTCAAAATACAGAACTTTAATTTAAATATTAGTATTTCCTAGATTTGTTCAATTCATATGACCTACTCTTTCACCCTACCAGAGTTACTTGATCTTGCCATCTATATACATGAACCCTGACGTGGTGATCATAATTATCAATCCATTTCTTCTGCCCTGCAACACTAAATCCTGTTCATTGTCACCTTAAACTCCACTCACTTCAACAATAAGTTCTTTCCCCAGCCATCATTCTTGTTCAGATTATGCTCTTGTCCCTTTCTCATTTTCATGCCTTGGTTAAACAGATTAACTTTATCCTGTTTTGCTCTCTCAAGTCACTATCTTAGATCTTGCCTTGATAAATACTAGCCTAGGATTACTCTTACAATTTTCCACCAATTTACTTTTCATCATCTCTCCTGGTCATTCACTGAAGTAAGGCAATCCTTTTATTTTTCTCTGCTCACTTAAATATTCCATTCACCAGGTGCCATTTCCACACCTTTTAATTCCTTCTGATAGTTCTCATGAATATCTCCAGTGCTCTTCATTGAGAATTTTGCCTCACATTTCATAAAAAAAATTGAGGCTATGTGAAGAAAGGTTCAATTTCTCTCCTATTTCTTCTCACACTACTTACATATTCTCTGTAACTATCTCCTCCTTCACTCCTCTTTCACTTTAAGAGGTAGCCCCTCTCTTTGTCAAGTTTAACTCCTCTATATGTACAATTGAAACCAATCTATACTCTCTCACTAATTTTCAATTGTTTCTTGTCTACTAAGTGCTTCCCTACTGTCAACAAAATCAAACCAAACCTTGCCCATGTCACCACATCTTCAAATAACATTCTGTTTATCCCTGCTAGTTATTATTCTATATCTCCCCTCCCTGCTTTGTTTTCTCTCTCACAATCTTAAGCCTCTGTTGTTTGGCTTCTGACCTCATCATTACCCTAAATTCTATTTTCATGAGTTACTAATGATTTCTAAATTTCCAATCTAATTGCCTTTTCTCAATACTTATCCTCAATATCTCTGCAGTCTTCGACATTGTTGATCTTCATATTGTTCTCTTTCTAGGTTTTGATGATGCTATTATCTCCTTATTCTGCTTCTATTTATCTGGCCATTCTTTCTTTGTCCTTTTTTTTTGCTGGATCTTCTACCAGGTTACATGCTTTAACTTATACAAGGCTCTATCCTGGAGCCTCTTCTCTCTATATATTATTTCAATTGGTGTTCTTATCAGCTAATATGGTTTCAATTACCATCTCTATGCTGATGGGTCTCATATATACTTATTTAGCCCAGCCTTACCTCCTAACCTGGAGAATGTTTCTAAAACTTGACCTTTCTCAGATATTTTAAGCTCAACATGTCCAAACTTTAACTCATCATTTTCCCCCCTACCCCAAATATTCTACCCCGTCTTTCTAACTTTATTATTACTTTTGAAAGTACCATCTCCTTCTCAGTCAGTCAGATTCACACTTTTTTTCCTCATTTTCACCATCCATAACCAATCTGTTGCAAAGTACTGACACATACCTTTGTAACATTCCTCATAATGGCCTCCTTCTCTTCTATGACACTATCACACTCTGATGAAGACCCTTATTATCTTACATTTTAATTTTTGTAATAGCCTACTGGTTGATCATCCTGCCTTAAGTCTCTCTGGATTCCTCTCCATCCTCTACTTAATTGTCAAATCGATGTTCTTATAGCCCAGACCTAACCATGTTAAGTTCTTATTCAATAAACTTCATTGACTCGTATTCCCTTGAAATTGTTTTGGAACCTTGCCTTGTTGATAATAGTTGTCATTCACAGTTGATCGTCATACATTATTTTTATTGTGTACAATGTTCTCCTGGTTCTGCTCACTTCACTTTGCATCACCTCTTATATGTCTTTCCATATTTTTCATGATCGTCTTGTTTGTCATTTATTGTTTGCTCATTGTTTCCCTGACTAGGCTGAATTTCTTGAGGGAAAATACTATTTTTTCTGCATTTCTTTGTATCCTTAAGCTTAACAGAGTACCTTACACATATTAGGCACTTAATAAATTTTATTGATTGTTTGATCTGTAATCACAACTTCGTTTATAATTATGCATATGACTTCATCTTGGGGACAGCACCCATAATTTCATAATATGAGCTGATCAGTTAGGTCAGCCTTCATCTCATTCTTTACTTCATTTCTCTCCTTCTTTCATCTTTCCCTTTCTTGATTGTCCATGGTACCTGCTACCTGTGTCATGTGTTTCAGTCATTAATTGACTAAGAATCCTATGCCCAATGTTGTTCCAGGTGACCCATAGGATATAAGAGAAGGCAAAAGCTCTGCTCTCAATCCAGTTGAGGATATATTATATGAAAAAAATCTAATTTTCCCCCTGATCTCCCTTATGCTAAAGATAACACTTGTACTTGAATAAAAGCTTTATACTTCACCATCCTTCTCCTTAAATTAGTGTTTCCCCCCCTACTGTTAAAATTCTAATGTCATAGGATTATAGACCTAGGATTTAGTCCAGAAAAAAAACACACACACATTTGTCTTCCTTTGTAATTTTTTTCGTTTGGAACCATAATTTATTATGATAGGTTATTTCAGTTCCAGACCCTGCCCCATTCCAGGCTGATATCTTTGCTCTTCCCTTTTATAATTCACTCCTTATCTTCTATTTTGGAAACTTCTATGTCCTATGCCACATGCAGTTTCTCCCTTTCCATGTGTGACATCAGAAGCTGGAAATCAGTTAGACCTCTGACTCTCATCATGAAACTACTGTGCCTAGCCTATTTCATTATTGACCTTAAGCTTCCCTATTGTATAGACTCTTCCTGAAGGTGTGATATATGATTCCACTAACCTAGTTGAAGAGATTTTGGATTCCTATTCCATTGAGGGAGATTGTTAGATTTCCATAGTTGACTCCTTTATGGAAAAGAGGCCAGGGTTACTGTTCTACATGCAAGAAACTTAGCTAGAAGTAGGGTGTGTGTGTGTGAAGTAGGAGTTGGGGAGGTAGAATGCTATTATTGCTAAGAGATTGTTGGGCAACTTTCAAAGCTATCAGAAAACCCCAGTGTGGTAGCTTATCTCTTTTTATCAAAAGAAAGCATGTTACTTTACTTATTCAGTTATATTAATCTCTTTGTGACCCTATTTGGAATTTTCTTGGCAAAGATACTGGAATGATTTACCATTTCCTTCTCCTGTTTATTCTACAGATGAAGAAACTGAGGCAAAAACAGGTTTAAGTGAGTTGCCCAGAGTCACATAGCTGGAGAGTGTCTGAGCCTGGATTTGAACTAAGGTCTTCCTGACTCCAGTCTTGACCACCTAGTATAGTCTGTTAATTTATGACTCTTTGAAGTTATTCTGGGCAACTTCCCCTTCTTCCTTTTCAAGTTAGTGGGTACCTGGATATTGAGATAACAAAAAAGATTTCCTTTTGGCAGGAAAGAACAAAAACAGCAGCCATGCCTAACCCTTGCTAGGAGTTGTTGCAGAGTAGGTTGTATTGTTAATGAATAACACCTTTTTCACCCTAAAAAGGAATAATAAGGTGAATTGGGTCCTTGACCTTTGGAAAAGAATCTCTAAGGGAGTTAACTAAAATATCAAAGTGAACTGAGATTTTAAAGACTTTTCTAGCTGTATTGGCTAGAGAAAAAAAGCTGTTGCAATTTGCTATGAGATTTGTGCACATAAATGGGGACTGTTTCTTGAAAACATACTGTGATTAATAACTGGCAGTTTACCAGCAGAACTGAAAATAACAGAGAAATTAAAATTATTAACCTTAAACAGAGCAGAAAGAGTTAAGGCTAAGGTTGAACAGAAGAAAATCCAGTTCACGGTAGGTAGGTCAATGTTTTGGAAAATAGGAGAACTCCTTTGCTTTATGGGAATTATCTGAGAAGTTTATGAATTGATACTGTATATGAGTCAGACATTTAAAAATTTTTCCTGCTATTGCTTCAAAAATTATTTAAAAGATAGTTCCCCAGTTGCTGTCAAATTGTGATACGCTTGCTAGCATTGATTTAAAGGGCTACATAATTATGTTTGTCATCTTTTGATCTTGGTTGCATACATTGAAATGGACACCTATATGGTATATCACTTCAGAAGGAGACTGAATTGGGGTCAGATTGGAGAGAGGTATGCTAGTGTTTGATCAGCAATATCTCTTCTCATAAACAAGCGGAACTTGTCAGCTGACTGTTTACTGAATGCTCCTGGATGACATATTGAAGCCATAATGATGGCTAGAATGGCACATCTGAATATTGAATCAGTCCCAGGTGGTTACATAGGAGTTGTAGGAAGATGTGAAGGAGTCTTAAATATGCAAGAAATGTAAGCTTCTTGAGTCTAGAGATCTTTTCATTTTTTATATTCTCAATTTCCAGGATTCTCACTGTCTGAAACTCCCTACTCTGGGACCAACAATGCATCCAGAGGTTTTTAAATTTTCCTTAATTCTGGCAAAAGAATCCTACAACATTCTGAAGTTTCTGAAGCAAGATCACATCAATTGCCTTGAATCTTCTGGAAGAGATATGTAAGTTTATGTCTCTACTCATCACTGAAGTAATTCCCCAACATCTTGACACAATTTTCATATGTATTGTGTATTATTTTATCATATTATGACTTAAATTCCTTGAGGACAGAAATGATCCTTGTTTATAAATAAATATATATATAATTAAAAATGTTCTATTTTCCCATTTACATGTAAAAATGATTTTAAACATATGTTTTCCAAAATTATAAGTTTCAAACTGTGTCTCTTTCTCCTTTCCCTCCCCCTACTTGGAAATGGTTGGAAATGGTTAGCAATTTGATCATGATTATTCATGTATTATCACCCAAAATACACTCCTATATTGGTCATTGTTTAAGATCAGACTCATACAAAATCAAAACCCCAAAATAAAATGGTAAGTACACTGAGTATTCTTTGATCCATATCCATCCAACACCAATGGTTCTTTCTCTGGAAGTGGCTATCATTCCCTGTCATAAGTCCTTCAGAATTGGCCCAGGTTGGCTTTGCTGACAGTAGCCAAGTTTTTAATTGATCATCATACACTATTGCTATTACTATGTACAATGTTCTTCCAGTTATGCTTATTTTTTATGTCAGTTTATGCAGATCTTGCCAGCTATTTATGAAATCATCTTGCATGAACCAGGAGAACACTGTGCACAGTAACAACAATTTTGTGGAATGCAGAGTTGAAATGCAGATCAAAGCATGTGATATTTCACTTGTATATTTGAGTTTTTGTTTTATATGATTATTCTCTTACAAAAATGAACAATACGGAAAGATGTTTTGCAAGATAATACACACATAACCCAGAAAAAAAAGTAATTCCAATCTCCAGGCAGAGAAAAGGAAGAGAAGGAGGAAGACAATTTGAATCATTTAAGTTTGGAAAAAACTTATGTGGAAATTTGTTATTATGTATAGTTGGTAAAATAAAATATGTTTATTTTAAAAAATGAAATCATCCTACTTGTCATTTCTTATAGTGCAATAGGATTACATCACCAACACATACCACAATTTGATCAACCATTCCCCAATTGATGGACATTCCCCTGAGTTTCTAATTCTTTATCACCACAAAAAATCTGATATAAATATTTTTGTATAAGTAGATCCTTTTCTTTTTTAAAAAATATCTCTTCGGAATACAGACCCAGGAGTGATATTACAAGATCAAAGGGTACTCACAGTTTTACAAACCATTGAGCATAGTTCCAAATTACCCTCCAGAATGGTTGGATCAATTCACAACTCCACCAACAATATGTTGCTGTCACAATTTTGCCACATTCTTTCCTTCATTTATCACTTTCCATTCATGTCATATTAGCCAATCTGATAGGTGTCAGGTAGTTGATCCTCTGGCATTGCTTTAATTTGCATTTCTCCAATCAAGAGTTATTAAGAACATTTTTTCATATGATTATTGATAGATTTGATTGTCAATTGGGGAATGGCTTGTATTCTTATAAATTTAACTTAGTTCTTTACAGATTTGAGTAATTAGACTTTTACAAGAGAAATTTGTCTTAACAATTTTCCCCAATTAGTTGTTTCCCATTTAATCTTGGTTATATTCGTTTCATTTATACAAAAGCTTTTAAACATAATATAAACAAAATATTATTTTATGTATTATGATTCTCTATATCTCATAGTTCATAGTCTTCTCTTCTCCACAGATCTAAAAGGTAAACTATTCTATGTTCTTCTAATTTAATTATGGTACCATATACCGATTTTGACCAAATCTTGGTATAAGGTGTGATGTTTTGTTCTCTAACTAGTTTCTGCCATACTGTTTTCCAATTTTTCCAGCAGTTTTTGTTAAAGAGTAAGTTTTTATTCTAAAAGCTGGGTCTTTGGTTTTTCAAAAAATAGGTTACTAAGGTCATTTACCCCTATATAATGAATATCTAATCTATTCCATTGATCTACCATTCCTTCTATTTCTTAGCTGGAGCCAAATTGTTTTGATGATTACTATTTTATGATACACTGTGAGATCTGGTACTTCTAGGCCACCTTCCATCATATTTTTTTTATTAATTCTCCAAATTTTCTTGATCTTTTCTTCTTCTAGATGGATTTATATATTTTTCCTTTAGTTTTATAAGATAATTATTGGGTAGTTTGATAAGTATAGCACTGAATAAATTAATTTAGGGAGAATTGTCATTTTTATAATAATATCTCAGCCTATATATGAGCAATTTAATTTTCAAATCTGATTTATTTGTGTGAAAAGAGTTTTACAATTGTATTCATATAATTCCATGGTGCTGTCTTGATGAGTAGAAACTCAGGTACTTTATTTTATTCATTTATTTATTTGTTTTGCATCTTTCACTTTTTATTTTTTAGAAAGTTTTCCATGGTTACATGATACTTATTGTAACTCTCCCCCCACCAACCACCCCTGAAGCTGATGCTCATTTCCACTGCTTTTAACATGTGTAATTGATCAAAACCTATTTCCATATTATCAATAGTTGCACTGGGCTGGTCTTTTAGAGTCTATATCCCAAATGATGTCTTCATCAACCCATATGTTCAAGCAATTGTTTTTCTTCTGTGTTTCCACTCCTGCAGTTCTTCCTCTGAACGTGGGTAGCGTTCTTTTCCATAAATCCCTCAGAATTGTCCTGTGTCATTGCCTTGCTGCTAGTACAGAAGTCCATTACATTCAATTTTACCAGAGTGTATCAGTCTCTCTGTACAATGTTCTTCTGGCTCTGCTCCTTTCACTCTGCATCAATTCCTGGAGGTCTTTCCAGTTCACATGGAATACTTCCAGTCTATTATTCCTTTGAGCACAATAGTATTCCATCAACAGCATATACCACAATTTGTTCAGCCATTTGCCAGTTGAGGGACATACCCTCCTTTTCCAGTTTTTTGCCACCACAAAGAGCTTGGCTATATATATTTCTGCACATGTCTTTTTCCGCTATGATCTCTTTGGGGGATAAACCCAGGAATGATATGACTGGATCAAAGGGCAGGCAGTTTTTTAGAGCTCTTTGGGCATAGTTCCAAACTGCCATCCAGAATGGTTGGATCAGTTCATAACTCCAACAGCAATGCATTAATGTCCCAATTTTGCCACATCTCCTCCAACATTCATTTCTCTCTCCTTCTATCATTTTAGCCAATCTGCTAGGTTTGAGGTGGTACCTCAGAGTTGTTTTGATTTGCATTTCTCTAATTATTAGAGATTCAGAACACTTTCTTATGTGCTTATGATAGTTTAGATTTCTTTATCTGAAAATTGCCTATTCATGTCTCTTGCCCATTTAAAATTGGGGAATGACATGATTTTTTATAAAATTGATTTAGCTCCTTGGATATTTGAGTAATTAGACCTCTGTCAGAGTTTTTGGTTAGAATGATTTTTTTTCCCAGTTTGTTGTTTCCCTTCTGATTTGGTTGCATTGTTTTTGTTTGTACAAAACCTTTTTAATTTAATGAAATCACAATTATTTATTTTACATTTTGTAATTTTTTTCTAACTCTTGCTTGGTTTTAAAAACTTTCCTTTCTCAGAGATCTGACAAGTATATTATTCTGTGTTCACCTAATTTACTTATAGTTTCCTTCTTTATATTCAAGTCATTCACCCATTCTGAATTTATCTTGGTGTAGGGTCTGAGATGTTGATCTAAACCTAATCTCTTCCATATTGTTTTCCAATTTTCCCAGCAGTTTTTGACAAACAGTGGATTTTTGTCCCCAAAGTTGGGCTCTTTGGGTTTATCAAAGACTGTCTTGCTGATGTCACTTACCCCAAGTCTATTCCACTTATCCACCCTTCTGTCTCTTAGCCATTACCATATTGTTTTGATTACCACTGCTTTATAGTACAGTTTAATAACTATTACTACTAGGCCACCTTCCTTCACATTTTTTTCATTATTTCCCTTGAAATTTTTTATCTTTTGTTCTTCCAAATGAAATTTGTTATAGTTTTATCTAATTCCATAAAAAAGTTCCTTGGTAATTACATAGGTATGGCACTAAATAAGAAAATTAATTTGGGTAGAATGGTCATTTTTATTATGATAGTTCATCCTACCCATAAGCAATCAATGTTTTTCCAATTACTTAGATCTAGTTTTAATTGTTTGGAGAGTGTTTTGTAGTTGTTTTCATATAATTCCTGTGTTTGTTTTAGTAAATAGATTCCTAAGTATTTTACATTGTCTAGGGCAGTGATGGGTAAACTTTTTAAAGAAGGGGCCAAAGGAAAGGAAATGCTCTTCTGTTAGTCTGTTTCTAAGGCAACTCTTTCGAAGTTTCATTATATTGTATCCTACTCATTTTGTTGGTCAGATTAGGAATAATGATGTATGGCTGGATTGAACATTTTAGGGGGCCACATCTGGCCCGCAGGCCGCAGTTTGTCCATCACTGGTCTAGGGTGATTTTAAATGGCATTTCTCTTTCTAACTCTTGCTGCTGAATTGTGATTGTGTTGAAAATATATAGAAATGCATTTATTTTGTATCCTGCAACTTTGCTAAAGTTTTTGAATCAGGGCAGCTTGGTAGCTCAGTGGATTGAGAGTCAGGCCTAGAGAAGGGAGGTACTAGGCTCAAGTATGGCCTCAGACACTTCCCAGCTGTGTGACCCTGGGAAAGTCACTTGACCCCTATTGCCCACCCTTACCACTCTTCCACCTAGGGGGGCAATACACAGAATTTAAGGGTTTAAAAAATATAAAAAAAATAAAGTTCTTGATTATTTCCACTAGCTTTTTAGTTGATTCTCTAGCATTTTTTAAGTAGACCATATCATCTGCAAAGAGTGATAGCTTGGTCTCCTCATTGCCTCTTTTATTACCTTCCATTTTTTTTTCTTTAATTACTACTGCTAGTGTTTCTAGTATAATGTTAAATAATAGCGGTGATAATGGGCATCCTTGTTTCACTCCTGATCTTATTGGGAAGACTATTAATTATTCCCCATTGCATATCATGCTTGTTGATGGTTTTAGATATATACTATTTATTATTTTTAGGGAAGGTCCTTCTATTCTTATACTTTCTATTATTTTCAATAGGAATGGGTGTTGTATTTTGTCCAAGGCTTTTTCAGCATCTATTGACGTAATCATGTGATTTCTGTTTGTTTGATTATTAAAATGGTCAATTATGTGGAGGATTTTCCTAATGTTGAACCATCCTTGAATTTGTGGTATAAGTCCCACCTGATCATGATGGATAACCCTCATGATCACTTGCTGGAGTCTTGTTGCTTGTATTCTATTTAAGATTTTTGCATCTATGTTCATTAAGGAGATTGGTGTATAGTTTTCCTTTTCTGTTGTTGGTCTGCCTGGTTTTGAAATGAATACCATATTAGTCTCATAAGAGGAATTTGGTAGAACTCCTACTTTGCTTATCATGTCAAATAATTTGTATAGTATTGGGATTAGTGGCTCTTCGAATGTTTGATAAAATTCACTTGTGAATCCATCAGGCTCTGGCGATTTTTTCTTAGGGAGTTCTTTGATGCCTTGTTCAATTTCTTTTTCTGATATGGGATTGTTTAGGTATTCTATTTCTTCTGCTGTTAATCTAGGCAATGTGTATTTTTGTACATATTCATCCATATCACCTAGATTGCTATATTTATTGCTAAATAATTGGGCAAAAGAGTTTTAAATGATTGTCTTAATTTCCTCTTCATTAGCGGTGAGGTCGCTGTTTTCATATTTGATACTGTTAGTTTGGTTTTCTTCTTTCCTTTTTTAAATTCAATTTACTAGTAGTTTGTCTATTTTATCTGTTTTTTCAAAGTACCAGCTTCTAGTCTAATTTATTAATTCAATAATTCTTTTACATTCAATTTTATGAATTTCTACTTTGATTTTTAGTATTTCTAATATATTTTTTTAATCTGGAGATATTTAATTTATTAGCTTTCTAGTTTTTTATGTTGCATGCCACATTTATTGACTCCAGCCATCCCTATTTTGTTAATATATGCACACAATGATATAAATTTCCCACTTAGTACTGCTTTGGCTGCATCTCATAGGTTGGTAAGAAGTCTCATTGTCATCATTCTCTTCAATGAAATTACTAATTGTTTCTATGATTTGTTCTTTAACTTACTTATCTTTGGAGAATCTTATTTAATTTCCAATTAGTTTTTGGTTTGCCTCTCCATGTATTCTTTTTTTAAAAATTTAAACATTTATTAATATTCATTTTTAACCTGTTTACATGCTTCACGCCCCTACTTTCCCCTTCACCCCCTGCTCTCCCCCAACCCATGACCAACGCACATTTCCACTGGTTGTAACGTGTGTCCTCGTTCAGGGCCTATTTCCATATTGTTGTTAGTTGCACTGGTGTGGTCATTTCGAGTCTACATCCCCAATTATGTCCGCCTCAGCCCATGCATTCAATCAATTGTTTATCTTCTATGTTTCCTCTCCTGCAGTTCTTCCTATGAATGTGGGTAGCGTTCTTTACCATAAATCCCTCAGAACTGTCTTCTGTCATTGCATTGCTGCTGGGACTGAAGTCCATTACATTCGATTTTACCATAGTATATCCGTCTCTGTGTACAGTGTTCTTCTGGCTCTGCTCCTTTCACTCTGCATCAGTTCCTGGAGGTCTTTCCAGTTCACCTGGAACTCCTCCAGTTTATTATTCCTTTTAGCACAATAGTATTCCATCACCAGCATATACCACAGTTTGTTCAGCCATTCCCCAATTGAAGGGCATAACCTCATTTTCCAGTTTTTTGCCACTACAAAAAGTGCAGCTATAAATATTTTCATACAAGTCTGTTTATCTATGATCTCTTTGGGGTACAAACCCAACAATGGTATGGCTGGATCAAAGGGCAAGCATTCTTTTATAGCCCTTTGAGCATAGTTCCAAATTGCCAGCCAGAATGTTTGGATCATTTCACAACTCCACCAGCAATGCATTAATGTCCCAATTTTGCCACATCCACTCCAGCATTCATTACTATCCCCTTCTTTCATTTTAGCCAATCTGCTAGGTGTGGTGATACCTCAGAGTTGTTTTGATTTGCATTTCTCTAATTATTAGAGATTTAGAACACTTTTTCATGTGCTTATTGATACTTTTGATTTCTTTACCTGAGAATTGCCTATTCATGTCTCTTACCCATTTTTCAATTGGGGAATGGCTTGATTTTTTATACAATTGATTTAACTCCTTGTATATTTGAGTAATTAGACCCCTGTCAGAGTTTTTTGTTATAAAGATTTTTTCCCAATCTGTTGTTTCCCTTATGATTTTGACTACATTGTTTTTGTTTGTGCAAAAGCTTTTTAGCTTGATATAATAAAAACCATTGAATTTGCATTTTATAATTTTCCCTAACTCTTGCTTGGTTTTAAAATCTTTCCTTTCCCAGAGATCTGAGAGGTATACTATTTTGTGTTCACTTAACTTATTTATAGTTTCCCTCTTTATATTTAGGTCATTCACCCATTCTGAATTTATCTTGGTGTAGGGTGTGAGATGTTGATCTAAACCTAATCTTTCCCATATTGTTTTCCAGATTTCCCAGCAGTTTTTGTCAAATAGTGGATTCATGTCCCAAAAGTTGGGCTCCTTGGGTTTATCATACACTGTCTTGCTTGTCATTAACCACAAGTCTATTCCATTGATCCTCCTCTCTATCTCTTAGCCAGTAGCATATTGTTTTGATGATTGCTGCTTTAAAGTATAGTTTAATATCTGGTACTGCTAGGCCCCCTTCCTTCACATTTTTTTTTCATCATTTCCCTTGATATTCTTGATCTTTTGTTATTCCAAATGAAATTTGTTATAGTTTTTCCTACTTCAGTAAAGAAGTTTTTTGCTAATTTGATAGGTATGGCACTAAATAGGTAAATTCATTTGGGTAGCATGTTCATTTTTATTATGTTAGCTCTTCCTACCCATGAACAATTAATGGCTTTCCAATTGTTGAGATCCAGTTTTATTTGTTTGGAAAGTGTTTTGTAGTTGTTTTCGTATAATTGCTGTGTTTGTTTTGGTAGATAGATCCCCAAGTATTTTATATTGTCTAGGGTGATTTTAAATGGTGTTTCTCTTTCTACCTCTTGCTGCTCTAATGTGTTGGAAATATGTGGAAATGCTGATGATATATGTGCATTTATTTTGTATCCTGCCACTTTGCTAAAGTTGTTGATTATTTCTACCAGTTTCTTAGTTGATTCTCTAGGATTTTTTAAGTATACCGTCATATCATCTGCAAAGAGTGATAGCTTAGTCTCCTCATTGCCTATTTTGATACCTTCAATTTCTTTTTCTTCTCTAATTGCTATTGCTAGTGTTTCTAGTACTATGTTAAATAATAGAGGTGATAATGGGCATCCTTGTTTCACTCCTGATCTTATTGGGAAGGCTTCTAATTTATCCCCATTGCATATAATGTTGTTGATGGTTTTAGGTATATACTGTTTATTATTTTTAGGAAGGGTCCTTCTATTCCTATACTATATGTTTTCAATAGGAATGGATGCTGTATTTTGTCAAAGGTTTTTTCAGCATCTATTGAGATAATCGTGTGATTTTTGTTTGTTAGACTGTTGATATGGTCAATTATGTGGATGATTTTCCTAATGTTGAACCATCCTTGCATTCCTGGTATAAATCCCGCCTGGTCATGGTGGATGATGTTCTTAATTACTTGCTGGAGTCTCTTTGTTAATATTCTATTTAAGATTTTTGCATCTATGTTCATTAGGGAGATTGGTCTGTAGTTTTCTTTCTGTTTTTGATCTCCCTGGCTTTGGGATCAGTACCATATTTGTGTCATAAAAGGAATTTGGTAGGACTCCTTCTTTGCTTATCATATCAAATAATTTGTATAGTATTGGGATTAGTTGCTCTTTGAATGTCTGATAAAATTCACTTGTGAACCCATCAGGTCCTGGCGATTTTTTCTTAGGGAGTTCTTTGATGGCTTGTTCAATTTCTTTTTCTGATATGGGATTATTTAGGTATTCTATTTCTTCTGCTGTTAATCTAGGCAATTTATATTTTTGTAAATATTCATCCATATCTCCTAAATTGTTATATTTGTAGCCATATAATTGGGCGAAATAGTTTTTAATGATTGCCTTAATTTCCCCTTCATTAGAGGTGAGGTCTCCCTTTTCATCTTTAATACTGTCAATTTGGTTTTCTTCTTTCCTTTTTCTTATTAGATTGACCAGTACTTTGTCTGTTTTATCTGTTTTTTCAATATACCAGCTTCTAGTTTTATTTATTAATTCAATAGTTCTTTTACTTTCGATTTAATTAATTTCTCCCTTAATTTTTAGTATTTCCAACTTAGCTTTCATCTGGGGGTTTTTAATTTGCTTGCTTTCTAATTTTTTGAGTTGCATACCCAATTCATTAATCTCTGCCCTCCTTAATTTATTAATATATTGAGTCAAGGATATAAATTTCCCCCTGAGTACAGCTTTGGCTGCATCCCACAGAGTTTGGTAGGATGTCTCATCATTGCCATTCTCTTCAATGAAATTGTTGATTGTTACTATGATTTCTTCTTTGACAAATTGGTTTTGAAGAATCATATTGTTTAATTTCCAATTGTTTTTTGATTTGCCTGTCCAGGTGCCCTTACTAATTGTTATTTTTATTGCATTATGATCTGAGAAGGTTACATTTATTATACCTGCTCTTTTGCATTTGTTTGCAATGAATCTATGCTCTATTACATGTTCAATCTTTGTGATGTACCATGTGCAGCTGAAAAGAAGGTGTATTCCTTTGTCCCTATTTATTTTTCTCCACATATCAGTTAAATCTAATTTTCTAGGATTTCATTCATCTCTCTTACCTCTTTCTCATTTATTTTTTGGTTTGATTTATCTAGATCTGAAAGAGGAATATTTAGATCTCCCACTATTATGGTTTTACTATCTGTTTCCTTCTTGAGCTCTGCCACTTTCTCCTTTATGAATTTGGATGCTATACCACTTGGTGCATATATTGAACAGTGTTATTTCCTCATTGTTTATACTGCCTTCAATCAGTAATGACCTTCCCTGTCTTTTTAAATCATATCTATTTTTACTTTCGCTTTGTCAGAGATCATAATAGCCACCGCTGCCTTCTTTTTCTCATTTGATGCCCAAAAGATTTTGCTCAAGCCCTTAACTTTAAACTTGTGTATGTCTACCCGCCTCATATGTGTTTCTTGTAGACAACATATGGTAGGATTTTGGTTTCTGATCCACTCTGCTTTTTGCTTCTGTTTTATGAGGGAGTTCATCCCGTTTACATTCAGAGTTACAATTATCAGTTGTGCATTCACTGACATTTTTGTATCCTCCCCTAGACCCACCCCTTCTTCTTACACTATTTTCTTTTAAACCAGTGGTTTGCTTTGAGCCAATATCCCTTATCCCCTCCCTTGATTGACTTCCCTTTCTGCCCCCTCCCTTGCTTTTCCCCTCTTTTTGTTTTTTAAAGGCCTAATGAATTCCCTCCCCCTTCTTCTCCCCTCCCTTTTTTGACCTCCCCACTCCCCTGCTCCCTTTGGTTTATTTCTTCTGACTTTCTCAGTAGGGTTGGATAGAGTTTTATATCCGAATGGATAATAAAGCTACCCTTCCCTTTCCAGGTTGATTACACTGAGAGTACAGTTTGATTATTACCTCTAAATGATCTCTTTCTCTCCTTTTTATAATAGTATTTATCCCCTCCCCTTCCCATGCCCTCTTTGTGTGTAATAGAATATCCTATTTTTCTTATTTACTCAGATTTTTCTTGGTGTCCCCTACTATTCCCTCTTTCCCACCCCTCATGTCATCGTAGACCATTTAGTATCCTATCCTCTCCCAATGAATTATTCTTCTGGTTGCTATAATAGTGAATATTATAATAGTGAGTAGAGTTCACTACAGAGAATTATACATAGCATTTCTCCTCATAGTAATACAGATAATTAGATCTTATTTAAGTCCTTAAAGTGTCAAGTTTAAAATATTATGAGTTTTCTTTCTTTTCCCTCTGTTTCTTATTTACCTTTTCATGTTTCTCTTGATTTTTGTGGTTGGGTATCAAACTTTCCTGTGCTTTCTAAGCTCTCCAAGGGCTCCGGTCTCCTTGTCCCTGGGGTCAGGCCTCCTGGTAGTCCCTGGTCTGCCCCTCTGCCCGAGACTCCTTCAGCCGTCTCGGGGGCTGCTTCCACAGCCTCGCTCCCATCTGCACCAGGTACTCACTCGATATCCTCGCTTGTGTTGGAGATCTTTATTCGCGTCTAGGGCACAGCCTTCACCTGCACATATGCTTGGGAAAGTCCCTGCCTTAGAGATCTTTGTCCTCCCCTGGGGCGATGTCTTCACCAGAGCAGACTCTCGGGAATGTCTGTGCGAGCCCCCCAGCCACTTGGGGTCCCATGTCTTGCAGCTCACAGGTACAAGCCCTGGGGCTGCTAGTGATTTACTGGTTGCCCCAATCCTGTTTTCACTCTTGTGTGTTGGCCTTGGTGTTGTGCGTGGTGTGTGTGGAGGTGGAGGGGCTTCTTCCTCTCGCATTTTAGTGAGAGTGGTTTCACCCCTTTATAGTGTGGAAATGCCCTGATTCTGTGTACCTTCAATGCTGCGCCCTGTTGTGGGGTTCCTTCGTTCGTCTGTGTTCATTTTTATGTCCCCTTGAGGAGTTCTATACGCTTTGGTTAGGAGAGATGGAGCGGCTGCTCCTTACTCTGCCACCATCTTAACCAGAAGTCCCTCTCCATGTACTCTTGCTAATAACTATTTTTATTGCATTATGATTTGATAAGATTGCATTTATATTTCTGCTTTTTTACATTTTTTTGTCATGTTTCTATGCCCTAGTACATGGTCAATCTTTGAGAATATTCCATTTGCAGGTGAAAAGAAGGTGTATTCCTTTGTGTCCCTATTTATTTTTCTCCATATATCTATTAAAGCTAATTTTTCTAAGATTTCATTTACTTCTCTTATCTCTTTCTTATTTATTTTTTGGTTTGATTTATCTAGATCTGATTGGGGAAAGTTCAGGTCTCCTACTAGTATAGTTTTATTATCTATTTGCTCTTTGAGCTCTGGCAGTTTCTGCTTTAGAAAATTAGATGCTTTACCATTTGATGCATACATGTTGAGTACTGCTATTTCTTCATTGTTTATATTGCCTTTTATCAGGATGTAATTACCTTCCCTATCTCTTTTAACCATATCTATTTTTACTTTGGCTTTGTCAGAAATTATGATTCTAACTCCCGCCTTCTTTTTCTCAGTTGAAACCCAATAGATTTTGTTCCAGCCTTTTATTTTTACTCTAGGTATATCTACCTGTCTCATGTTTGTTTCTTGTAGACAACATATGGTAGGATATTGGTTTCTAATCTACTCTGCTATTTGCTTCCATTTTATGGGCGAGTTCATCCCATTCACACTCAGACTTATAATTATCAACTGTGTATTCCCACACATTTTGATTCCCTCTCCTTGTTCTGCACTTTCTTCTTCACTATTTCCTTTTATACCAGTGTTTTGTTTTTAATCAATTCACCTAATCACCTCCCTTATTGGATTTTCCTTTTCCCCTCCTCCTTATTTATTCCTCTCTTATTGTTCTTTAGGGTCTTTTTAAGTTATCCCCCCATCTCCCTAGTATTGCTTCCCTCCCCATCAGTCCATTTTTTACATTTCTACTTTTCTATAGGATGTGAATCTATTCTCTGCCCCAATGGATCTGATTGTTCTTCCTTCTTTATGTTAATTTCAATACACTTAAGAATTAAGTATTTCCTTTCTCCAACCTCTTTATCCTTCTATTTTATTGCTCTTCTCCCATGTTCACCCCACACTCTTTTTTATGAAATATAAATTTCCTCCATTTTTTTCCATTTTCCCATTTCTCTTAATATTATCTCCTTTTTTTAACCTCTAGCTTTATCTATACACACACACACACACACATATATTTTGACATTTCATCCTATAGAGTTTGTCCCTGTTCCCTCTAAGTATACTTCTTCTAGCTATCCTATTGATAATAACAATTTTAAGAGTTACCAATAGCTTCTTTTCTTATAGGAATATAAGTCATTTGAACTTATTGGGTCCCTTAAAGAAAAGTTTTTTTCTTTCTTTTGTTTTGTTTTGTTTTCCCCTCTCTCTTAATTACCTTATGGTGATTCTCTTGATTTCTGGGTTTCGGCAGCAAACTCTCTACTTAAGTCCAGTTTTTTCTTTATGAATGCTTGCAAGTCTTCAATTTTGTTGAATGACCATACTTTCCCCTGCAAAAATATAGTCAGTTTTGCTGAATTGCTCATTCTTTGTTGTAGACCCAGCTCTCTTGCTTTCTAGTATATTATATTCCATGCCTTCCAGTCCTTCAATGTAGATGCAGCCAGATCCTGTGTTAACCTAACTGTGGTTCCCTGGTATCTGAATGACTTCTTCTAAGTAGCTTATAATATTTTTTCCTTTGTTTGGTGGTTTTTGAATTTGGCTATAATATTCCTGGAAGTTGCCAGTTGTGGATTAAATGTAGGAGGTGATCAGTGGATTCTTTCAATTTCTACTTTTCCCCCTTGTTTGAGAATGTCAGCACAATTTTCTTTCATAATTTCCTGTAGGATGATGTCCAGTCTTTTTCTTTTGTCATGATGTTCCAGTACACCAATAATTCTTTAATTGTCTTTTCAAGATCTGTTTTCCAGATGTTTGGTTGTGTCCATGAGGTGTTTCACATTTTCCTCTAATTATTCTTTTTTTTCATTTTGTTTTATATATTCTTGGTGCCTTGTGAAGTCATTTGCTTCTAGTTGTTGAATTCTAATTTTTAAAAACTGAATTTCATCCCCGGCTTTTTGATCATCCTTCTCCTTCTGGTCTGATTTTCTTTGTAGATCATCTTTCACCTTCTTTGCTTTGTTTTTCAGCTGGTCAATTTGGGCTTTTAAGACATTATTTTCTTGTTTTAGATCATGTATTTCTTTTCCCCAATTATCTTCAGCCTCTTTTGATTGTTTTCTGAGTTCTTGAGTTAATTGAATTTTAAGTTCTTCCAAAACCTGTCAATTTCACTGAAGTTTCTGTGTTTTTTCATGGTGTTCCTTTATCTTCTCCTGATCCATTTGCTTTTTGTTCAATTTCTGGATAGAAGCTGTTGACTATGTTTTCTTTTTCTTTTTCTGTTGTTTAGTCATATTTTTTTCATTCTTTCTCCCCTGTAATTGGCTATAATCTTGGTTCTCTCATAATTTTTTTATCTATTGGTTTGGAGTATTCAGTCCTGGGAGGGCTTCTTTTCTGTTTTGTTGATTAATTAGATTAGTGACACCTGAGGCCAGATTTTCCCCAGCTGCTGGTAAAAGGTAAAGAAATCAATTTAGCTACTGTGGGAGAGGGGTGTTGGAGCTTCACTACCCTCTGAAGACTTCTTGTCTGCTGTATTGATAGGATTAAGCCAGGTGGGGTAGTTCTGCACAATTCAAAGTGTCCTGAGGTCAAAACCTGGAGAGAAAGTGTGGGGCAGTGCAATATGGAGGCTATGTTCACCCTCTCTGGGTTTTTCCCTTAGCAGCCTCCCTGCTTTCCATGATGAGAACCTTGAGTTTGGCATAGCTGTGCCAGCAAGGCACTTCCCCGGACTAGAGCCCCAGTCCACCCAGAGATTCCAGTATCTGCTGGATACTCAATATATAAGGTGGAGGAGGGGATCTGGGATCTTCCTCTTTTCTTTCCCCACCCACTGGACAGCTCCAATAATTCAGGCTCTTTTCCCTTTTTTTCCATGTACCTTTTAAGTTGGGTTCAGCTGGAGGATCCTCCAGCTCTGTTATGTTGTCACATTTTGTTTTCTGTTCCCTAGGAGTCCTTTGTCCTTGATTGGTGGTGAAGGGCTTTATGGAGGTATGGAGCCTTTCTGCTTCTACACCACCATCTTCCCAGAATTTTAAACTCCAACACTCTCAGGTATTTTTTATTTAGGGTAATTTTTTCTTTAAAAATTTATTCTTAATTTTATTTAATAATAGATTTCCACAAATGTTTCCCAAAATTATATGTTTCATGTTATCTTTCCTTCTTCTTCACTTTCCCCACCCAGAGTTGACAAGGAATTCAATCTGGGTTATACATAGATTGTCACCCAAAACTTATTTCCATAATATTCATTTTTGTTTGTTCTTCCAGATAAATTTTGTTATTACTTTTTCTAGCTCTATAAAATAATTTTTGGTAGTTTGATAGGTATGGAACTTTAGAAGTAAATTAATTTTGGTAGGATTATCATTTTTATTATATTAGGTCAGTCTACCCATGCACAATTAATGTTTTTTCCAATTGTTTATACAGAATTTTTTTCACGTGAAAAGTGTTTTGTTATTGGTTTCATATAATCCCTGCCTTTGTCTAGGATATTCCCAAATATTTTACCTTTTCTAGAGTGATTTTGAGTTTCCCTTTCTAACGTACTGTTGAGTATTGTTGGCAATATATAGGAATACTAATGATTTATATACGTTTATTTTGTTTCCTGAAGCTCTGCTAAATTTATTCATTACTTCAACTAGTGTTTTAGTTGATTCTCTAGGATTCTCTAAGTATATCATCGTATCATCTGTGAGGAATAAGAGTTTTATTTCCTCATTGCCTCCTTTAATTCCTTCAATTTCTTTTTCTTCCCTTATTGCTAAAGCTAGCATTTCTAGTACAAAGTTAAATAACAGTGGTGATAATAGGCATCCTTCCTTCAGTCCTCATATTATTGGGAAGGCATCTAACTTATCCTTATTTCAGATTACTTGCTGATGGTTTTAAATAAATATTACTTCTCATTTTGAGGGAAGGCCCTTTTATTCCTATGCTTTCTAATAGGGGGAGGATATAGCAGGGGATGGAGTAGGTTATGAATCCAGTAACCATGGAAAAATATTCTAAATAAAAATTTTTTAAAAAGAGTCACTGCTATCATCTTTCCATATAGGAATATCAACAATTTGACCTTATTGAACCCCTCACATTTTTTCTTACTTATATACCCTTTTATGCTTCTCTTGAATTTTCTTTTTAGATATCTAATTTTCAATCTGGTCTTTTCTTCAGGAATGCTTGAAAATCTATTTTATTAAATGACCATACTTTCCCCTGAAAGAATATAGTCAGTTTTGATGGGTAGGTGATTCTTGCTTAAAAGCCCAGTTCCCTTGCCTTCCAAAATATCATATTCCATGCCTTCTGATACTTCAATGTGAAAGCTGCCAGATCTTGTGTTATCCTAAATGGAGCTCCATTTGAGATGTTTCTTTCTTGCTGCTTGCAGTATTTTCTTATTTTCCTGGAAGTTCTAGAATTTGGTTATAACATTCCTGGTAATTGTTATTTGGGGAATTATTGCAGTAGGTGATCTGTGGATTCTTTCAATCTCTATTTTGTCCTATTATTTAAGGCTATCTGGGCAGTTTTCTCAGATAATTTCTTGAAATATTATGTCTAGCATCTTTTTTTTTTGGTTATGACTTTCAGGTAATCTAATAATTCTTAAATTTTCTTTCCTTGATCTATTTTCCATTTCAGTTGTTTTTTTCAATGATATCTTTCATATTTTCTTCCAGTTTTTCATTCTTTTGATTTTGTTTTTATTGTTTCTTTGTGTCTTGTGGAATTATTAGCTTCCATTTGTCTAATTATAATTTTTAAAGACCAAATTTCTTCCATGATCTCCTTTTTCCATTTGGTCCATTCTACTTTCCATGGAGCTCTTTTCTTCATTGGATTTTTATGCCTCTTTTTCTAGTTGACCAATTTTGCTTTTTAAGCTGTTGTTTTCTTTTTGCATTATTTTTATTTCTTTTTCCAATTTTTCTTCAGATTTCACTTACTTGATTTTTGAATTTCTTTTTGAATTTTTCCAGAGCTTGAGACCAATTCCTTTTTTTTTTAAAGTTTTGCATGTTGTTATTTGAATCACACCATCCCCTGCTGTTTCTGTTCTTTGCTCTTTTTTCTTGTAGAAGTTTTTGAGTGTTGTGTTTTTTGTGCTGTTTCCTCATTTTCCCAGCCTTTTTTTGTCTGTGGATAGGGAACTCTTAAAGCTGCTTGCTCATTCTGCTTCTTCTACTGATGGCTTGCAGGAAATGACACTCTGCATTATTTCCCTGGGGCTATGTCTTCACTGTAGATTTGAAAGGTTTCTTAGTCCTGTGGATTTCCAGAGCTCACTGTGTACTGATGCCAGGGCCTGGGTCTTTAATAGGTTCATCTGAGGTGCTCTTTTGTTTGTGTAGCCCATATCAAAGGACCCTGAAGTTAGTCTGTGACCAGTCACAGAGCCTGGCACAGTAGGTGGGGGAATGGCCTGTGTGAAAATATAAAATGCTTGAATTACATTTACCCAGCATCCTTTTAAGTTGCATGCTCATTTATATACAGGGGCTTGGGAGATAAATTTGGCTGAGTCTCACATGGTGGGGTTCTTTTTGGGGAGCTTGTGCTTTTGGAAAAGTGCTGCAGGTGTGGGTCTCTGACTCTCTATGCTCTACTCACTTGACTAAAAGAACCTTTGATTTTCCTTTTCTCACTTTATTTATTATTAAATACTGTATAATAAATTCTTTCAGAATTTATTCATTTTTTCTCACATCAGCCAACATTCCTCTGTGTAAAGTTTCGCTTATGGTTCTCCCTTATACCATGAAAATCAACTCCCTCTGATATACCTTCAAATTGTGTTCAGTGGGAGAGCCCCTTCACTCAATCTTGCTTTGACTCCTGTTGTTTTGGAGTTCTATCTAAAGATTAATTTATAAGGATAGTCAGAGCATTTTTCACTTTTGCTGTTACTAAGCTGCCATCTCAGCTCTGTCCCCTAGCTGTCTATATTCATTTCAAATGAAATTTCTCTTTATATTTCTTGCTGCTGAAATTTGTTTGTATTATATAGAAAAGCTGATGATTTTTGTGGATTTCTTTTGTTTCCTGCAACTTTATTTTTATCATAAGTATTTAGCACAATTTTTGGAAGACAGAATTTGATTAATGCATATATTTTTATCCATTCCTATTGGCCATTTTATGTTGATCGATTGGTAATGACAATGCTTTTTTTTCTTTCTTTCTTTTCAACTCTTACCTTCCATCTTAGAATTAATATATTGCATTGGTTCTAAAGCAAAAGAATAGTAAAACCTAGGAAATGAGAGTCAAATATTTAGTCCAGGGTCACATAGCTAGGAAGTATCTCAGGCCAGTTTAGAACCGAGGACCTCCCATATCCCAAACTGGTTTTCAATCCATTGAGCCCCCTAGCTGCTCCAAGTGTTATTCTGAAAAGACTATGATCTCCTCCTTTGTAAAAACTTCCTCAACGTGGTTGCCCTAACTATTATATTCCATAGAACTGAGGATACACTTGCATAGTTTACCAATATTGGAACAGATTTTCACTCATCATCAAACCATTGGGAAAACTAGATCCAATATAATTACATATTTGTAGGGGTTCTTTGAGGGGTCTAGTTGAATGTCATAAGCAGCCCTAAGCCTAAGAGTAGCAAGGGAAGCTGCTAATCATTTGGCTAGTGAAGGATAATCTTTCATCTTATATAAGTGAGGCCATTTTAATTTAATTAGAGGCCCCTTGATGGACATATCTCTTGAGTTGATCAGGTACAAAAGGAAGATTGGAGGGGAAATCAAGGGTATAAGGGTTTAAATGGTATTCTGACCCCTCTAAACCAGGAAACAACCAAGAAACTTCTAGAGGAGCTTAAAACTCAAATTCCCTGAGCCAGTTAGCCAATGTGGGGCATATAGTAATGGCTTATTTCCCTTTTCTTGTTCATTAGAGAGTTTTACTACCATCTAACTATCAGTTCTCAAGACTTCCCCCAGCTCTCAGCGTGAATCAGCACTAGTTCCTGAAGTTTTCTGGTACTGCTTAAAGAACACAATCAATCAACATTTATTAAGTACCTATCAGGAATCAGGAACTGCTAAGTGTAAAACCAGATGTTTATTGGTTTGGGTGCCATATTCCATTAGGAATACCAGCAGATTTGACCTGTTTCCAATCTTTCCGACTGTCTCTTCTTTTTGTATTTCCCTTAAGTATAATGTGATAGTTTCACTTTATCTGCTAACTTCTGTCTTGTGCCCTGCTGTGGCTTTTGGGATTCTATTTCCCAGCAATCTCTTTTGGAAGCATCAGCTTGAATGTGTGGGGAACTATATTTCCAGATTGTAGATCCTCCTCCATTCTCTTTTACCTTAAGAAATAATAAAAGGTGTGCCCCATGCCATATTCCTGTTGCTGAGACTATGTGAAGACACAGAGCTAACAGCAACCTTTCCTCTTAAAAATGACGGATTTGAGATTTTTATAGAAGAAATGATTCTTAACTTATTTTTATGTCTCCACATAAAAGAAAAAAGGGTTAAATATCTCAGTACCTCAGGATTCAGCATCTGAATGATGGGATTTGCCTTGATAATGATATATCCTTCCTACCTATGTTATCACATTTTAAAAATATTTTTTCCAGATTACACATAGATACAATTTTAATAATTGTTTTCTGACATTTTGTGTCAATAAGGAACAGTGTATATTGCTAATTTTCCCCCTCCTTATAACTGATCCTGCTCCTTTTCTGGAATCCTAAATATGTAGATGTTTCTCTGCTAGAAATTTCCACACTCGTGCTATATAGTCTGAGCTCCTTGCTTGTAGCATCAGAGATAAGAAGTCAACCAGATGTCAAAGTTAGAAAATACTCCTCTATAAAACAGTTAGATTTCCGCCTATATTTCATTGCTGAAATGGTAGTTTGTACCATATTAATATATATTTGGAATATGAAATGGACTGTCATCTATTCTAGATCTGAAGGCATGAGGTTTAAGTCTTAATATGATAGCTCCAGAAGCCTGTATTCTGATGTGAAAGAGGGGATGTTTGATCTTTTCAGCCTTGTCCAACTCATTGGAACGACATTAAAAGGTTTCTTGACAAAAATACTGGAATGTTTGCCACTTCACTTTCCAGCTTATTTTATGTTTTGGGAGACTGAGAGAAACAGGATTAAGTGAATTGCCCAGAATCACAGAGCTACCAAGTGTCTGAGGCCAGATCCCAACTTAGCAAGGTGAATCATCTTGATTCCAGGTCCACCACTCCATCTAGTACCCCATCCAGTACAAGAAATGAGGCTTCAGCTATCAATTGCACAGTGATTACAAATGGATAAAAAGCTGAGACTAGGGTTACTGAGGATCAGTCTAACTACCTAAGATTAAATCAGTATTAAGATATGCCATTCACATTTGTCTTTGTTTCTGTTTATGAACTACATCATGAATACTCAGCAAACATCTAGTAATCTTTTTTCCTTGTTTATGGGATGGGATGATACTTATTATCAAAAGCAATTCTTTTCCAGAAAAATCACTGCAGCCCATTCCTTTTCTTGCTGTGACCTAGAAAAATACAGCACCCGTGGTCAAACAAATATTCAGATTGTAGCCGTCCTTTGTTATCCTTGCCTTATTCCTCTCTTCTCCCATCACTGGGGTTCCCATAATTTAAGGTACTTTGCTTGTTTAAATTAAAGCATGAACAATTCAGTCCTCCATTTTATTATCATTTAGAGAGTGAGAATTTTTTAGTTAAAGACTTCTAAGACTCCCTAAACTACCACAACAGATTGGGGCAAAAATGGTACCAGAACATTATTTTAAAAGTTCTTTAGGATAACTCTTCCCTTCCGTCTCCTCTCCCTTTCTCTTCTCTTCTCTTCTCATCTTCTCTCTCACGTTCCCTCTTTTTTACCCTCCTCTCACTTTTTCTTACTCTCTATGGGTCTCTTTTCCATGTATGTATTCATAGGATTATGGCCTTAGAATTAGAAAGAAACTTAGAAACCATCTAGTCCAAGTACTTGTCTGATCAAAAACTCTCAATGACTCCCTTATCAGAGCCTTTATGATAAAGTAAAAAAAATAAAGAAAATCATCCACTTGTCATGACATTAATGCTGAAATAAAATCTGCCCCCTAGCTTTGCTTTCTTGGTTTAGTTTATAGTACTGAACTTTCTATATTCCAATCAAGTCATATTTATCTCTGTTCCTTACAAAAATACAATCTATTTCCTATATTCTTTCATTTATACTGCTGTCCTCCATGCCTAGAATATTTCCTTCGAGAAACCAATGACTATTATACTCAAAGTTTTGTATGAGAATTTTCTTGGTCTACCCTAATTACTTTATATTTAACTACCATGTATTTGTTTTGTATTTATTCTATATTGTTATGTATAGGTTACTCTATTGATAGAAGGAGAGTTCTTTCAAAGTAATGGAGATTGTTTCATTTTTATCTTTGTTTATCCAGCACCTAGAAAAATTCCTGGAACAGTGTAGCCTTGGTAAAGCCCTTTTATGTCCAAATGGAATACAACATCTCCATTCCCCTGAGCCTCCTTATTACTACTTATTTCTACAATTTCCCGAGTTCAGAGTCTTGGTGTCATTCTTTCCCTTTCTCTTACCTCCCACATTCAATAATCAGATACAGACAATTTTGATCTTCCAAGTATCTCTGGCATCCATTTACCCCTTTGTCTACATTGCCCTATATATAACACATTTCTTCCTCATCTTTACCTATTGAAATCTTTCTTTAAAAATAAAAAAGTCATCCTAGTGGTATTCCTTCCATTATGCCTTTCTTGAATTTTCCCTGATGAAAATGATCTCTATCTTAAAATTTCTTAGATCACTTTCTTTTGGTCTCTTCCCTGCTTTATCATATTTTAATATTTTATCACAGTTTTTGTATGTGATGCCTTTTCCTTTTATTAAATTTTAAGTACCTTGAAGCTAGGACTTCTGCTGTTTTTCATTATTATATCTCTAGGGTCTTGGACAGTACTTTGCACATAGTTGTTGTTTATCCTTCATTTTCTAAAAGTTCCAATGACAATTCAGGGGAATATCTTTACTTGTGTATGAACTGGATTCAAGTGAGGCAGAGTCACACAAAATCATTAGCCTCTCTCTCTCTCTTCCAGATATCTGACCTAGCTATTAGAGCTCCACAGTATGAGTTTGAGTCACCATTGTGGCCATTGGAACAAATCGTTCTCATCTACTCATTCTACTATGGAAGTCTTTACATACTTGTAGGAGACACTCTCCTCACACTCCTATGGATCAGTGGGTTTGTGGCCCATTAGTTACTCCTAATATGGTTTAACCAATTTGTCAAGATGGTTTACTGGGGTGTGACGACTAGGAATGCTATAGCTTCTTGCAATCACAGGTGAAAGTTGAGTGCCAGGTAGACCCTGAAGGTCAATGAGCAGCCCAGAAAAGCCCTTATCCCAGAGGTGTGCTAGTCTTTTTGAATGGCATTCATAGTGGTTACTTAAATACTGTTTGAAATGAAAAGAAATTCATGAGCCTATATGACCTCATTACTGGTCAAGTGGAATAGAGACTTTCTTCTACTATGAGAGTTCAAAGTGGAATGGTGAGATCTAGCATTTTGAGTAGTTAGTCAAGCAAGGGCTTCATGGAGGTAAAAGGGGAATTGAAGTGAGACTTGAAGGATGTGATTAAGCAAAGAATAGTAGGAAATGTATGCCAGGCAAATGATGCAGAGAAGGGACAGACAGGATTATTGAGAGTCAAGTGAGCATTTGACCAATGAAGGGTTACCTGCCTCCCTAATTCTATATATGCTTTAGTGGTACTTCCAAGATAAGTACCTCTAGACTAAACCTATTTCCAAGAACCTAGGGTCTAGGAAATGTTTAAACATTATGTTTTATTTTTTGCCTTCAAAAGTAAGAAACACTATGCATGCCAAAAATATATATAAATTTCCAGAAAATAAATTCTCATCATTCTCTCACAAGAATGTGTGATTTCTCATTATCACTTTTCATATGTATATTCATGTTTCACAAACTGAATTGGCCCTGTGTTCATTTCTTTTTCTTAGATTGTTGCCCCCTTGAAGGCAGGGAAACACATTTCTGCAATTCTATTTGAACCATATAGAGATAATTCTAAGTTCTGAGTTCAATGGCCAACAAAAGTAGACCCTTCCAAACTACATTTTCAACCTTATCTCTGCCTAATCCAACAGGAAAATATCTGATTCAGGCAGACTAATCTACTTACCTCAATTTCCTCATCTGTGAAACAAAGGGAGTTCAAATAAATTATCTCAAAAGTCCCTTCTACCTGAGTATTCTTTGAACTTCTGTGCATGTCTGGTTCTATGTCCTTGTATATTCATACTCTTTTGCTCTACCTTAAAAATACTTTCAGCTCTTCTTCAGATTCGTTTCCTTCATGAATTCTTCAATAACTTCCAGTTCACCTTGGTCTCTCTCTCTCTCTCTCTCTCTCTCTCTCTCTCTCTCCCCCCCCCCTCTCATTTAACTTTTCATAAGTGAAAATCTTTGTTCTGCAACTAAATTCTTAGGTCATAAGAGAATGTAGAATCAAAATCAGGGCAGTTTAACCAGATATTTGCCCCATGCTACTGAAATTTAGAGGAAACTGACAATATATATAGTAGTTCAATAGTGTGGAAACAATACCTACTAGGAAGGAATAATTAGGTAACATAGGAACAGTGCTAAGCAGTATTCAGCTTGAAACAGCTCAGGAGAAATGATTGCTAAATTTTTGTTGTAAGTATTTTTTATACCTTGGCAATTGGCCAATTCCACCTACAAATCATTACTTGATTTATTATACTGTAGATTAAGCAAAACTAAAAAAGTGACAGGGTAAATGTTAATAATACTTATTAAACCTGAAAGTATATTGTGCATGCATTTTCCAACCTTCTTGGAGAACAGTTCATTAAACATTTACCAGCATACAACTCTAGGATGTTACCAGGTGGCCCATTATTCCCAGTGATGGCCTCCAGGTGAGCTTCTTAATTTTCAGCAGGCATTTCATGTAGCTTGCTTTTGAGTAAATTCTGTACTGCTTGCCCTAAACACAAAAATTACTAGTTATGGTTCTGTGGTCATACAAATTTATATTTTCCAACATTAACAATGATAAGGATTATGGTGATTATGCCAGGTTCTGGTCTCATGATTTAAGGAAAATGGATTCCATTTCCCTCCTATGAAAATGGCCCTTAACAATGAACTTATGTAATGAATACTATATATTATAAGTGCTTCCAATAGTGCTATTTTCTTCATTTTAGCTACTGATGTATACTTATATGAATCACTGTTACTAGTCTTTTGTTAAGTAAATAGTTGATACCATTCAGGTATGTATAATCATAGGCATCTTTAGTTAGAATTTATCTCTGAACCCTCTATGCAAAGGGGAGCTTCACATGATACCAAGATGTGGACCAATGACTTGGAGTGTGGAGAGACTGGCTTAATTCTATATTCTCCATAAGCTAGTGGCTTGTCTTTAACACAACTACACCACTCTTTTCACTCATTAATACTCCACAGTTACCATGCCATCCCTTCTCATTGTAATTCTCCTGTGACTGTGTCCCTTAGAGTGGCTAGCAAAGACAAACAGCCCAAGCTTCTTTAATAGATGTGCACTTATCTCCATAAAGATGAGTGTAAACTGATGTAACCTGTAAAATGTAAACTGATGATAACATCAAGGGAGAAGGTTTATGTTGTTTTTAAGTAATTTTTTTAACTTTTCATAGATTTTGTTTATGATTCTTGTTAACTAGTTTTATGATCATTAGAGAGTCACATGTTCTCTGTGTTTTTTTAAACATTTATTAATAATCATTTTTAACATGGTTACATGATTCATGCTCCTACTTTCCCCTTCACCCCCCGCAATCCCCCCACCCATGGCTGATGCACATTTCCACTAGTTTTGTCACGTGTCCTTGATCAAGACCTATTTCCAAATTGTTGGTAGTTGCATTGGTGTGGTAGTTTCGAGTCCACACCCTCAATCATGTCCACCCCGACCCATGCGTTCAAGCAGTTGTTTTTCTTATATGTTTCCTCTCCTGCAGTCCTTCCTCTGAATGTGGGTAGCATCTTTACCATAAATCCCTCAGA